>NC_059356.1:22515767-22851481 GCF_019703515.2 Myxocyprinus asiaticus
AATTTACACAAGGTTTATTTCTATTTCTTCTACTCCAGACTTACTTCAAACGTACTTCTCTGTCTGCTCGTATGAATGTAACACATCATAAGAAAGTGTTTCACCGCTGTTCAAATGCACTTTGGATCGCATCATTTATATGTATAAATGTTTTCCATCTGAAAGGACTAAATATTAAATGAAACAAATGACAATAAAATGCAAAGTAATCTCTTCAGTAATAAAAATTATTTTTGAATGTAACTGTATTCTAATTACCAATGATTTAAATTGTAACTGTAGTGGAATACAGTTACTTATATTTTGTATTTTAAATACGTAATCCCCAACCCTGCCTATGGACATGTGCCACTATAATGTTTGACAACAACCAAGTGTCCAAATACATTTTGTCTTGATTTTTTTTAACAAAGCTATATAGTTCAAAGGTATTCAAACATTCTTAAATGTAACTTTATTGTCCAAATACATTTTGGGACCAGAGTATATTAAAACTGAACATTATACATATAGGCCTACATTCAGTACACTTAATTTTATTCTTCGACTGAAAGCTATGGAAAATGTTGGTAGGCTACTCTGTGCTCATCTCTGTAGGTGCAGGTGGTGTATGTGAGTGGTGGGTTTTTTTGCACTTTGTCCTACAAATTCAGACCTGAAACAGGAAATTATGAAGTTAAGAAAGATTAAAAGTTTATAGAGGTCTTGGCTGAAGCTCACTATAGGCAGGGTTGGGAAGTAACGGAATACATGTAACGGGAGTACGTATTTAAAATACAAAATATAAGTAACTGTATTCCACTACAGTTACAATTTAAATAATTGGTAATTAGAGGGTGATTACTGAAGAGATTACTTTGCATACAATAAATTGGAAATGGACATTTAGTATGTGGTGGACACAGGGGTAATACACCTATACAATAAATTGGAAATGAGCATTTAGTATGTTGGTGGACACAGGGGTAATAGACCGATACAATAAATTGGAAATGGACATTTTGTATGTTGGTGGACACAGGGGTAATAGACCGATACAATAAATTGGAAATGGACATTTTGTATGTTGGTGGACACAGTGTAAAGAGACCTATGCAATACATTGGAAATGGACATTTAGTATGTTGGTGGACACAGGGGTAATACACTTATACAATACATTGGAAATGGACATTTAGGGTTAATACCCCTGTACAATAAATTGGAAATGGACATTTAGTATGTTGATGGACACAGGGTAAAGAGACCTATGCAATAAATTGGAAATGGACATTTAGTATGTTGGTGGACACAGGGATAATATACCAATACAATACATTGGAAATTGACATTTAGTATGTGGGTGGACACAGGGTAAAGAAACATCTGTTTGTGATTGTTTTGATGGTTAATATGTATAGTGTTGTTGTGTTTATGCTTTCTACACACCCACAGTGGAAACAAATTTCCTCTTTGAGGACAAATAAATTATCTATCTATAGAATAAATCTGTCTATCTAAAGAGACATATGCAATAAATTGGAAATGGACATTTAGTATGTTGGTGGACACAGGGGTAATAGACCAATACAATAAATTGGAAATTGACATTTTGTATGTTGTTGGACACAGGGGTCATAGACTAATACAATAAATTGGAAATGGACATTTATTATGTTGGTGGTTAACAGACCTAGGTCTTTTGGGTCAAATTGGGCAAAGTAGTTGGTTAGGGGGCAGATAGTGGGTCTGTGGACAGCCCTGTCCCCTCCAGGTGGTCCGGGGGTCTCATTGGTCAAATTGGGTAAAATAGTTGGTTAGGAGGCAGGTAGTGGGTCTGTGGACAACCCCGCCCCCTCCGGGTGGTCCGGGGGTCTCATTGGTCAACTTTGGCAAAATAGTAGGGGGCAGATAGTGGGTCTGTGGACAGCCCTGCCCCCTCCGGGTGGTCCGGGGGTCTCATTGGTCAACTTAGGCAAAATAGTTGGTTAGGGGGCAGATAGTGGGTCTGTGGACGGTCCGGCCCCCACCCGGGTGGTCCGGTGGTCTTTGGGGGTCTGTGGGGTGATTGAGTCCCATTCCCCCATTAAACGAACACAGTGTGACAAATTGCCCATGGGACCGCACTGCCCTGAGAGGTGCCCACCTGCCATCAATATGAATGGCGAAGGCACCCATTCATTTAAGCCGTGAGGCAGCCACCCCAGTGGGTCAAGGCCGAACTGCAGGGGAAGTGCTCATTCGGAGGGATTTCTTTAAATGCCCGTGGCAGGGTCCGCAGGTCCAAGACGCGGCACCCCGGAAGGAAAGGATGTGTCCGTGGAACATTTTGGGGGGCTTCCCCAATTCCTAATGGCTACGTTACCACCAATCGAAAACCTTGGCCTTATTTAGGTCAAAGCACTTACCTACTTCCGTGTGCCCACCATAGGACCGGTCAGTGACGGGGGAGGAGGGTGAATGTCCTCATGACTCATCACAACCACCTGAGTGTGGGTGTGTGTGTGCCGCAGCTGGGCGCGCAAAGGTGGGGAACTCGCTTCCATAGCGCCGTGCCTGCCGTGAACGTTCGGCGTCTGGCTTTCGTTATAACAACGGTTGTAAACACCGGCTGTGTGACCCAGGAAATGAGGAAACTACTCTTTCTTTGAAAATGTGGGTGCCGCAGCCCCTCAGGCGTGCAGCGAAATCAAATTCAAAGGAAACAAAAGATTCTCCTCATGGTCCTCCACCGGGGAATGGAGTGGTCTGTCCACCACCTCTAAGCTTACAGCGGGTCTCCTCGTCCCTGGGTAGTCCATCTCAGGGGCGCTTGGAGGCCTTCCTGGGGCAGACAGGATGTGGGACCTTGAGCCACACCGGGGCAGGAAGTGTTGGATAGCCTCCGTCTGCTTCTTGACCGCTGAGAACTGCTGGTTAAAGTCCTCGACGGTGTCACTGAACAGGCCAACCTGGGAGATGGGGGCATCAAGGAAGCGTACCTTGTCAGCATCATTCATCTCGACCAGGTTAAGCCACAGGTGGCGCTCCTGGACCACCAAGGTGCACATCACTTGCCCGAGAGCCCGCGCCGTGACCTTCGCTGTGAGATCGGTCCCCGAGCGCAGCTTCTGCATTGCTCCCGGGTCGGGAGTGCCTTAGTGCAGTTGTTTCAGCGCCTTGGCCTGGTGCACTTGCAGGAGAGCCATGGCATGCAGGGTGGAGGCGGCTTGTCCAGCGGAACTGTGAGACTTGGTTGCCAAGGACTTACAGGCCTTGGACGGGAATCTCGGCCGATTCCGCCAGGTGGCGGCATTTTGTGGGCACAGATGCACCGCAACCCCCTTGTCTATCTGGGGAATCACCGTGTACCCCCAGGCCACCCCACCTTCAAGGGTAGTGAGAGTGGAGAGGCTCAGAGGTCAGGTCCAGGCAGTAAAAGTTGCCTGCCATGACTTGGTGAGCTCCTCGTGTACCACCGCGAAGAATGGAACCGGGGTGGGGCACAGCCGTGAGCAGCGCACTGAGCCCAGGAACCAATCATTAAGACGTGAGGGCTCAAGGCAGGGTGGAGGATTCCACTCAAGCCCGATGCTCGCAGCAGTCCGGGCAAGCATGGCCGCCAGCTCCGTGTCGGCCTCAGAGTGGGCGACCACACCTGAAGGTGGGAGCCCAGCCGAGTCCTCCACATCTGACTGGATCAGTCCACTCTCCGATGCTGCGATCGAGAGCTCATCCTGCTCTCGAGCCCCGAAATGAGACATCAAACTCGCCCTGGGGCGAGCTGCCTGTCTCATCCCAGAACTCGACCGGGGCAAATGAGCGTACTGGGGAATGGGAGGTCCGTGGGGGACACTTGCCAATTCCCATTGGCCTTTTCTCAAAGATCAGAGGCGTTTGGGGCTCCCAAGAGTGACCCCTAGTGTCACTATATCGACACAATGTCGAGTGAGTGACAGATAGGGAACTGATCTTGTTTTAAGGATTTTTAGATATTTTTACAGGAAAACAATATAAAAATTATTATCAAGAATACGATTTTTGCCCTAATATCAAAGGTCTTACTAGAAAAAAAGAAATCATGATCCAGCGTGAATTTTCTTGATAAAACATATGATCGTGCCTGGTAACATGTGCATGTAAAATGGCTAGAAATAGCATTTTAGCTTAGCATTAAGCTGACAATTTACACAAGGTTTATTATTATTTCTTGTGCTCCAAACTTACTTCAAACGTACTTCTCTGTCTGCTCGTATGAATGTAACACATCATAAGAAAGTGTTTCACCACTGTTCAAATGCACTTTGGATCGCATCAATTATATGTTTAAATGTTTTCTATCTGAAAGGACTAAATATTAAATGAAACAAATGACAATAAAATGCAAAGTAATCTCTTCAGTAATCAAAATACTTTTTGAATGTAACTGTATTCTAATTACCAATGACTTAAATTGTAACTGTAGTGGAATACAGTTACTTATATTTTGTATTTTAAATATGTATTCTAGTTACATGTATTCCGTTACTCCCCAACACTGCCTGTATATATATATATATATATATATATATATATATATATATATATATATATATATATATATAATATAGCTTAGCTGTGACATGGCATGGAGCAGAGCAGACTGAGGTTCGGCTGTGACATGGCGTGAAGCAGACTGAGGCGTTATTATGACAGGCTCAGGTGTTGCTGTGACATGGCTTGGAGCAGGCTGAGGTGCTGCTGTGACATGGCATGGAGCAGACTGAGGCATTGCTGAGATATGGCATGGAGCAGGCTGAGGTGTTGCTGTGACATGGCATGGAGCAGGTTGAGGCATGGCTGTGACATGGCATGAAACAGGCCGAGGCGTGACATGGCATGGAGCAGACTCAGGCATAGCTGTGACATGGCATGGAGCAGACTCAGGCATGGTGGTGACATGGCATGGAGCAGACTCAGGCGTGGCGGTGACATGGCATGGCAAGATTTTGAAATCAAACATAAACATATCCCTGTGGAACGGACTGATTAAGATGAAAGAAATCATCAGGCTGCTGCCAAGTCTCAGTCAAACAGAGGAAGACAAACCTACAGTCAGAGAGGAGGTCGTAAACCAGAGGTCCCTTGTTGGTGAGAGATCGGATGTAAAACAATCCAAAAGAGAGATTGGCTTTACCAGCATTGTTGCTAGCTGACCTGGCTAGGTTGGCTAGCATGCTATGGTTAGCAGTTTGTGTAGATTTCTTTGTGTGATGTGGATAAGATGACCAAAAGGACCATATTGTGTTCGTATCGTCGGTATTGTAGCTCCGTCGGGACCCACGGTGAATGTATTTCCTGCGAAGTTTATATATAATATCCAGATGGAGATGTAAGGCTGGTGGAGGTTCAGAGAGTCAAGAGTGCAACACATGGCTGTGACATGGCATGGAGCAGGCCAAGGCGTGACACGGCATGGAGCAGACTCAGGCGTGGCTGTGACATGGCATGGAGCAGACTCTGGCATGGCTGTGACAAGGCATGGAGCTGACTCAGGATCAGGGGCAGAAGGTGGCGCAAGCTCGGCGACCGTGACATGGGACCCTGGCTTGTCGAACATGGCGTGGGACCCTGGCTCGTCGACCATGATGTGGGACCCTGGCTCGTCCACCATGACGTGGGACCCTGGCTCGTCCACCATGACGTGGGACGCTGGCTCGGCGACCATGACGTGGGACGCTGGCTCGGCGACCATGACGTGGGACGCTGGCTCGGCGGCCATGACGTGGGACTCTGGCTCGGCGGCAATGACATGGAACTCTGGCTAGGCGTCCACATCCCCCACAGTGAACGATGAACCACATATCAGTAGGGCATGGTCGATAAATTGAGTCAGGCTGTAGGTACTCCGGCCGCCTGGCATCAAGGAGGAGATTGGCTCATTCAGCCCAAAGCGAAAACAGTCCTTGAGGGCAATCTCATTAAAATCGACCCTGCTGGCCAGAGCACAAAAGTCCTCTACATATTCCTCCAGGGGACGATTCCCCTGACATAAATGAAGAAGCAGAATTGCTGGGTTCATTTTGCGGTCAGGTATTCTGTAACGTTGGCTGGCAACAAGGTAAATGAAGAGACGATGACGTGTGATGAAGTGCAGTTTATTTACATAAGTGAAATCAAACAACCGTAAATCCAAACATGAAACAAAACCTTGATTTGACTTGACTTGACTTGACTTGACTTGACTTGAACAATCCAACAATGTTACACTTACAATACCTGACAAAGGACAATGGCAAACATGAGGCTTAAATACATGGACAAGGGAGAAACATGACAATGATAACCAATGACAAGACAGAACTGATAACAAGGTAACAAGACAATATACCAATGAAAACAAGACACATGAGCATGGAGGGAAACATGAAATCACATGACCAAGAAAACAGGAACAAACATGGCATGGAAACAGGAAATAACATGACATGAAACCACATGACCTGAACAGGAACAGGAACTAAACTTTAAAAGACATGAACACAAACATGAACAAAAACACATCTAGATGTGACAATGTCAAATAGCCTTCGTTTTGTTGAGGGGAAAATATTAAATTATAAAAAAAAAATAATTACAAAAATATATGGAGAATAAAAACAAAGCAGCACAAAAAAAAAAAATTACCCCAGAAGTTATATACCCCCAAAACCTCAAGACAGGAAATGGTGACAGGAAATGATGATAGGAAAGTGTGGTATCTGAACCCTTTGCTGAACCCTCAGATACCTGATCAAATCAGAGAACTTCAACTTGTTAAACTCATACCAGACTCAAGATGCCTGAAAATATTTATTTCAACACTTTTACACAGAAGTCAGGGTCAGCAGATACAGATGAGAGTAAGTGATTTTTCTCTCTGATCTAAATTTCATAAAATCATAATCAAGATCTAAATGCATTTCACAAAATTATTTACTGCTCTCTTTATCATCCGTTTCATAATGTTCCGGTCATTGCTCCACAATTTTTTTCTTCTTTTTCTATTTGCAATTTCCCTCAGTTTTGTAATCTTTAGACCAGAAAACTTGGAAGCTTTACATTGCACATCTGGTTTCTATTCTCTCATTCTTCATATTTTTACACTCAACAAAATTATTAATTTTTCAAACCTGCCAAGTAGTTTGACTTGAGAGTCAGATTTGTTATATATTTTAATGCAAATTCTATCTTTGAGGTGTCTTCCAATGTTCAACTCTCACTCCAGTTTTCTTTCCCACATATTATTTAAGTGTTTACGTCATATAAATTTTAAACTAGATCCATTTAGTATTTTTTTTCCCTCTAATATCAATATTTTGTCACACTTTAAAGTGAATACTGTTGTAATTTTGATAAGTTGCTCCAAGTGCAATATAAACAATTCTGCTTTTGGCAACACTCTGTGGACTTTTCACCCGGAAACTGGAGCTCACACGTGTCCATACATTAAACAACATTTCCAGCTTCGGCCACTGGGGGCAGTGATTCTTTTTCAGTAAGCACAAAACGATTTCAGCAGAAGAACGTTTGTGTCTCATTTGGAAGGCTGCATCCTCCGGAGGTCACATTTGTTGGCTGCATACATCATCGAGGCAGTCTCAATTAAAAAAGTGAATAGGACACTTTGAATGCAGCCTTTGAATGTGACCTTCTTTCACGGGAATTCGGAGGATGCATGAGATGTATCCTTCGTGGGCACTCACAACCCGCAATTCTTTGCTTCAACGGAAATGTCTAAAAAAATAATGCCAATTTGCCCGTAAATATGATGTTCAAACGCAAGTAATGTTAATTCCCAGGTTGAAGTACCTCAGCAGATGGGTGCAGAGTATATATTATGTATAATTATATTAATATATAATTAAAATAAAGTATTAGACTAAAAGTACACCAGTAAAATCTATTTTCTTTTCTCGCGCTTGTTTAAGAGTGGCGTGCTGTCATAGCAACCATGTTACGTTCCATTTCTGTTTGTCCTACGTAGGCCGTCTCATTTAAACGAGGGCGAGGTATACTGCAGCCTTCAAAGGATGCGTCCTACCTAGCATGCAGCCTTCGAAACGAGACACAGCTGTTGCCAGATTCACAGTGGGTGCTTCTCGTTTCTTAAATTGTGCATCGTCTTTCCTCACTCCTCTGTCCTCAAGCCCGTGACCTCCAAACCGATCAAAGTCCCCCATGAAGGACATATCAATTCTCTAAATGCACTTGGAGGTGAGGAGTGCATGTTTCACCTTTGTGGGTGAAATAAACCATAATTGTCACATACTTTAACAGTACATCATGAATTATTAAGTTTTATTATGAAAATATAAATTAATCAAGTTTCAAAAACATAACGGCAAGCGCTCCATTATAATGGAGCTGTGAAGACAGCTCTTTGAAGTGACGTGTGAGTGAGCAGGACATTCTGTTTTACAACTACATCTTACTTCGATTCCTCCGTCCTCCTTTCCTTTCCATGCATCCTTTCCTCGTTTCTTAAGAGGGAGGCGTTAGGAAGAAAGGAAAGGAAATAATGATGCACAATTTTAGAAATGAGAAGCACCACAGGCATCATTTATGTGTGGGATGGATGTCCCTTTAAATTTTTGCCTTTGCCAACTTTGTCCCCACCACTTTTTGGAATAGCTTTCATCAGGTAAGTGTCTAATGCAGAATTAACATCTCCAGTTCTTGAGCAGGGGTTTCTTAATTTGTGTGTGATATAATAAGTGCCGATCCAGTGCTGGACTTTATAATTTTTTTATGTTATGACGAATGCACATTGCAGCTGTTATTAGCGGCGTTGAGTAACAGCGGGCGGCGATGTTCTCTTATGCATCTTGCTCCGCTGTTCTGCAGCTTGTGCTTTTTTCCAGTTAAATCACAAAGCACAATGCAAACAAATGTGTCCCCGCTCATGATGTACATCCACTGACATACAGATGCAATCTTCATTTATTAAAATAAAAAGGTTTGTTAGGGCAGTTTAGAACCCGGAACTCCTTGTACTAGAGCAATAAACTTTACCATAAGACCCCTTAGTCATTTAGACACCACCTGTTCAGATCAGTCTGTTTATCCACTCACTAACTAAATCCTTGTACTAATAGTGTTACATGTATGGATCAAGTTATCAAATTAATCATGGGAATAATTTATTAGAGCTCTTGAATTGCTCATTCAGAATAACTATTTATCAAAACAGTAAAAGATCATTTAATATTATCTGCATGAAACCTAAACCATTATCATGAGTTTCGCAACTTTGTGAGATCACAAACTGTCCCCACCACTTTTTAAAACAAAGTGACACCCTTAAGAAGCAACCAGTGTGATCAAAGGGCGACATTAAAACCTATGTCCACAAGCTGGGTGATGACCCTATATGGTAACTTTAGCCTTAAATTTTGTTAAATTGTTTTGTGCTGGAGGACATTCTTTTTCTAATTATGTCATTTTCAGATATAATATGTGCCAGAGATAAGAGACGTGCTATCTACGTTATCTTGGTTCTCCTCTCCATGTCTCTGCTGGCTAGTGCTGTGTTAGCATACCTGTGTAAGTACCCGTATGTTTTACGAAACCACTTACACCCATATTTATCAGTTGTATGTGTTGTATTTGCACTGTGTATCAGCTTAGCTAAAATACTATTTTCCTTCACAGATTACACCAATGACACAAATCAATTGAGGGCATGTCGACCAATAACAAACTACTCAAATACAGGTGAAAACCACACAAATGCATATTTTCTCACTTTAATTAATTGACATTTTAAAAATGTTCTCTATACACCTCAGATGAACACAACACAACAAATGTCTGCAAAATTCAGCAAGCCAACACACCACTTTTAAAGATTAAGTTGTCAAATATGCAAAAAAAAAAAAAAAGAAAAAAGAGCATATATACAGTAAAAGTGTACGATGAATGCTAGAATATACTGTATATGCTGATATATAATATCAGTATCTAATCCTTGTCAGAATTCTGTGTAAAATCTAGGGCTGTCAATCGATTAATTTTTAACCAAATTAATTGCATGATATGGAGATATAATAATATATAAATATTTGCTGACAAAGGCCCTCAAATAACAATTAATTCATATATAATGATCAAATAATTATAAATAGCTATATTAAAAAAAATTATAAATATAATAATTCTGGTAATTGAAATGTATTACATAATTGTGGCAGATGAGTAAATCATTAGCCTAATAAGACAATACAAAAAGTGGCTTTAGAAGGCAATATATTTATTATTTCCATAATATGGAACATAAGCCTATAATTGGCCTACAGTCCACAGAAATCCATTTTGCATTTTAATTCGTCAATATTTTCTAAATAGATTTATTATAAGGGCTTCTCTAAGGACTTGTCAACAGACCTTATTCACACTAGCACCATCTTTGATTTTTAATGGGAATGACAACGAGGCTGTGAGGGATAGACGTACAGTCTCTTCAATGGGCTGTACTGCAGTTTAAAGTGTTTTTGGATCGTTCTGCGGACAAAACATTGATAAAATATCTGTCCAAGAACATTTAGTGGACAAATCTCCAGATGACAAGAGTTGTGGAACATCAGATGAGATCAAGGAGCTTTATACAGCTTTATACCATTCATGCCATTGAAGAGACTGTACGTCTATCCATCACAGCCTCATTGTCATTCCCATTAAAAATCAAACATGGTGCTAGCATGAAAAAAAGTCTTACAGTAGTTACATCATGTGATAAACAAAGCGTTTATTGGTCGCTGTGTCAATTTAAACGCAGTTTGAAACTTCTCGAGATCCCTGCTAGAATTGTGCTCCGTCCAGCAGTGTTGAAAAACGCATTCTCGTCTTATGCTTCTGAGCAAGCTTGAGTGTTGTTTGTTGCCTGTAGAACTGTGTGTTGCCTGCAGTTGGAGTTTCGCTTACAGTCCCCTGGTGAAAACAGGTGGAACTTCAGGCTTGAATTGCTCCGATATTAGGAATATTCCTAATTACAGTCCGGCAACATCCTTAAAGGCGTTTGTTTTAATATAAATTACAATTTGTATTTAAATTAGCATCCCTAAAAACAGTGCTGCATATAAACCATGCTATAATTTGTCAGGCTGTCAGCTCTGACCCACCTCAGGTATTGATATAAAAAATGGCACTGATGCTGCTTTTGTATTTATGTAAATAAAGTGTAGCATCTATACAGCCTTAAACTTTGTTGTTGTCCTGACAGATTATGTAGTTATAATTTGTTTTATTTTCTGTTTTTTTTCCTGTGTAAATACATTTGTGGTGCCTGCAGCATTAAACAGTCTGTGCAAATGCACCTTTTCATGGTAGGCTATGCCGCTTTAGATGCAGCTTCTGCACAAGTACTGCCAGTGAAGATGCAGTGTACTGCCAGTGTAAAGATGGCATCAGACCCAAAATGCTGGGAATCATTTTGTATTCAAAATGTTTTTCTGAATCAATATATTGTACTACACAGGTTTTGCATGCAGCCTACTGTATAATGCTTCCATTTTTTTTAATGGTCAAAGACCAGTCAATGCAAATATTGTATACTGTGTACATAATTGTCATAAATGCACATGGAGTGCAAGAAAAAGCTCTCAACAAACACTGAATAAACTTTTAATTTTAGATTTGGTAGAAAGGTGGATCCTTAACAAGGACAGATTTTATGTTTTCTCCAATAATACAAAGGACTGGAACACCAGCAGAAAACACTGTCAGGCCATAGGTGGAGACCTGGTCATCATTAACAGCAAAGAGGAGCAGGTAAAGTTGAAGAAATATGCTGCAATGCCTATAGATCAGACAGGTTATGAATTGAAAGTCCAATTACACAAATGTGTGTTTTCTCTAGCAGTGGTTTTCTCGTTTGATAACCACATTGACATATTAAGGCAAGGGTAAACTATATAATGATGGTTGATTTGAAACAAAAGGTTGAAGTTTGTTCTTGGCTTGGGGCAAGTTGTCACATTTTTATTGGGGCATGTTGGACATGTTGTATTGTGTATTTTACTATAAATGTTATAAATGTATAAACTTTATTAATAACAACACAAAACTTTACTTATAAAACTACTAAAAATGCATTTGGAATAAAAAGTTTAACAATGGGCCCTGGTCTTCCCAAATACACAGAGGTAAGTAATTCTACAACTAAACCAGCATTATCCAAAAACAGAGCCTTAATTTTCTTCTCTGAAATAATCATGTTCATAGTAACCCAAACATAGAGTACCAACAATGACTTTTCCCTGGTTTTCATTTTACAAGCCTAATGACAAGTGGGAGATTATCATGAAACCTGTCAAGAAAATGGTCATATTTAACCCCAATCAATCTGAAAAAATAAAAAAATATGAAGTTACATTTTGCCTGAAGGAAAAGAACTACATATAGAACTATTAAGACTGTTTGCATTGTGACATTATTTCAGGACAGTTAAGCATATTTTACCCAATTCTTCTTACCGGAGTGTGTCGAAGAGTTTTACTTTTAGGCCTACTATTCCCATACTATTGTTTTCAGTAATGATTGTCATTACCATAACACATTCAGTTATTTTATGACAATAAAATCAGGCTGTTGTACAATGATTTTTTAGAGTGAAATCTGTGAAAATGAAAGGCAGTATTAAGGGAGTATACTGTGATGTATAAATAGTGTACAAATAATACAATAGACAGTATCATTGTTTCACATTGCAGTAATGAGAATTAATGGGCAAAATGTGCATTACTGTCATGAAAATAATGTCACACTGTAAAAAAATCTTAATGGCCCTAAAATAGACTTCATTCTCTATACTCAAAATAGAATTTCTTAATTGTTTCTTTTGATTTTGAAGTAAAATAGGACCAGGAAAGGAAAACCTGTTTTCTTAACAGGTTTCGTGAGAATCACTCAAGCACTGTATGTTGAGTCAAATTTCAGACTTGTGTCTTTTTAGGAATTTCTTGCTCAGCAAATCATTACTATAAATGCACTGATGCTACATTGGATTGGCCTGACTGACAGCCAGAATGAAGGGGTGTGTCTATGGATGGACAACACCCCCCTAAACAATAACCTCTCGTAAGCATTATTTTAAAAGCTTGTGATGACATTTATATTTGATGTGCTTTGAGTTGCCTTTTTATTAGCTGGAGCAGAGCATGATGCAAGTAAATGCTTACATTTTTTATTATAATTTTTTTCCCAATTTGGAATGCCCAAATCCCACTACTTAGTAGGTCCTCATAGTGGCGCGGTTACTCACCTCAATTGGGGTGGTGGAGGACAAGTCTCAGTTGCCTCCTCTTCTGAGACAGTCAATCCGCACATCTCATCACGTGGCTTGTTATGCATGACACCGCGGAGACTCCCAGCATGTGGAGGCTCATGCTACTCTCCGCGATCCATGCACAACTTACCACATGCCACACTGAGAGCGAGAACCACTAATCATGACCACAAGGAGGTTACCCCATGTGACTCTACCCTTCCTAGCAACCGGGCCAATTTGGTTGCTTAGGAGACCTGGCTGGAGTCACTCAGCACACCCTGGATTCGAACTCGCTACTCCAAGGGTGGTAGTCAGCATCAATACTCGCTGAGCTACCCAGGCCCCAATGCTTACATTTAAATTAAAAGTTTATTTCTCAAAAGCAATAGGCTATATTCTAAAGTTATAACAGACCAGATGGATGTTTTTTAACATAGCCTTACACAATTATTGCTCTGACAGTTGTTTGTTTTTCTGTCAGATGGTGGATCTTCCCTCCTGATGATTTTGATAAAAATAATCCCTTGGGTGAAGACTGTGCTGTATTAAATGGATATTTAAGAGGAGAAAAATGGGGAGACATCTCTCGCTTGAATCAGGATAGAAGTGTTTGTGAGATTCTGTGTTTTTGATGTTTTGTTCTTTATTTGTTTCTTTGTTTGTTTTTGTTTATTTGTCATCATTACAACAAGACTGCCATGATCCAATCTGCTTCTTTTGCCACATCCAGATATGCATATTTTCCTACTCCATAATATTCCAAATGCAGTATGTCAAATGAGTAGGATATCTCAGTATTCATGAAAAGAAGGTGAACTACACCTGGATGACCTACTACTGCATCTGCTGAGATTGAAGTGTGCAACCAATGCACACTTTTGTATTTGAAAAGGCCACAGGGGCTGTACCTCATGGTTAAATTGTACTTGTATAACAACACCATTGTAAATTTTGACTATGCCACTGTAAAAATGAAAAGATGCTCGATGCACTGTACATCAAATAGTCTGTGGTTGCTGTAACAGCCTTTACCATTCTGATTTTTAGCTTTCACAGCAACTTCTGTGAACTGTTAACAGAGAAGGGCCACAGTTTACTTCACTCAAAATCAGTTTTTCCCTTCAGCAGAGAGGCACACATTTTGGTTGAGATTTATATCAATATAAAGATAGTTTACTAATAGCCTATAAATGTACAATATAGAGTGAATAAAGATTAAACTTCGAACGGAATGAAACAAATGCCTAGTCTATAATTATGAGCTAAAAATGTGCTTACAACACAAGTGGCTATTCTATTCTATTCTAAGCGTAAGCTCTAGCATGAAGATATCGGGATTCATTCTTTCAGGTATCTCATCCAATCACAATACAGCCTCCGCATAATAAGCCTCCTCAGCTGCCTCTTGTTCACATAATTCTGTGTTTTCCTCAAGTGCATGTGAGTGAAACACACAATCATGTTACATGCTATGCATCGCTTCTCCAAGCAACATTCACTTTCATGTTGTATTATTACTCATCGTGATGTTCATTCTCCTCACCACAGATGATCTCCATCAGGAAAATATGCTAAATTCTCAGTTTATTCTTCTTTGGGGGAACAATTGTCAGTGCATATAGCTGATGGTGATGGGATTTCAGGTTTTCTGCTATCAATGTCCACAATTATCTGTTCTTCATATTCCTTATGCTGCATCAATTTCGCTTTTCAAGTTGCAATATTTCATTTTACAAGATTATGTGGGTAACCGAGTTTAGGTTCACAAATGTTGATCTGTTTTCCATAGTGTCTGCATGCCTGTGTGTACTCCCCATCATGGAATCAGGTCCAATAATCATGCATGTCATTATGTAGAAGTACTTCAGTGTACACCTAGCACACCTAAACATTAAATATCCCCCCCACTAAGTGCGGCTCCCAATGCCCAACAATAAACAAAAACCAAACATGAGTTCAATAGGGAGCTGGGTGGGGCAGGGGGCCTTGGGGAAATAGAGGGCACCCAAGACCACGAGGGACCTAAGGGCGCTACAGACCACAGGGTACCTGAGGGTGCTGCAGACCACATGGGATCCGGCGGACAGCCGGAGGACGGGGGCAGACCAGGCATGGCGACAGGGGAACACTTGGGATCCGGCGGACGGCCAGGAGACCACGGGGGGTCCTGCGGGCATGGAGAGTGACCAGGCGAGACAGGGTGTGTGGCATAACCTGGCAAGGCAGACATTGGCTGTGGAACGTAGACTACGAGGCAGATGTTGGCTGTGGAGCATGGCCTGAGGAGACAGGCATGGCCTGTGGAGCAGGGCGTTATGAGACAGACATGGGCTATGGAGCATGGCATGGCAAGGCTGACAAGGCAGTGTGGCCTGGTGAGGCTGATGAGGCTGCGTGGCATGGCGGACTCTCAGAAGGCGGAACCACCGAGGACTCAGGGGGCAGAGCAATGGGAGGTGAAGACTCAGTTCAAGGTGGCCTAGGATGTGGCATTCAAGGCAGCCTCGGACGCAGCGGTCAAGGTGGCCAGAGAGTCAGCAGTCAAGGTGACATTGCAAGAAGAGGCAGACGTGGCAACATGGCATGACGGGGCAGATGTGGCAACATGGCATGACGAGGGAGACGTGACAGATGAGGCTTCAGGCACTGGTCCTGGGATGGACGAGGCTTCAGGCGCTGGCTCTGGGACGGACGGGGCTTCAGGCATTACCCCTGGGACGGACGAGGCTTCAGGCACTGGCCCTGGGACGGATGAGGCTTCAGGCACTGGCCCTGGGATGGACGAGGCTTCAGGCGCTGGCCCTGGGGCAGACATGGCTTCAGATGCTGGCCCTGAGGCGGATGAGGCTTCATGCGCTGGCTCATGGGCCATGGCAGGCGTGAGCACTGGCTCATGGACCGTAGCAGGCATGGGTGCTGGCTCGTGGACCGTGGCAGGGGTGGGTGCTGGCACGTGGACCATGGCAGGGGTGGGCGCTGGCTTGTGAACCGTGGCAGTGGACTCTGACATGGTGGACTCTGACGGTGGCGAGGTCAGGGCAGCTGAGGTATATCTGAGTTAGAGCTCCTCCAGGCAACAAAGAATATAACGGCTCATCTAAGCCACCATGAAAAATTTCTTTCAGTGAGAGCTTACCAAAATCCACCCTCTGACAAATCCACCCTCTCACAAAGCTCGCAGAAATCCATCACATATTCCTCCAGGGGATGATTTCTCTGGCGGAGATGCAACAACTGAACTACTAGGTTCATCTTGTTAGGCCAAGTATTCTGTAACATGGAGGAAGGCTGGCAGACAGGAACAAAATGAGACGATGACAAGATGAAGATGAAGATGAAGTAGAACCCAAGTGCAGTTTTATGAATAAAACAAAAACGTGAATGTGTCAAAATAAAACTATAAGCCAAAATAAGAAACGTGAACCATGACTATGACTAAACTTGACTTGACTGTAAATATGACTATGAAAACAAGGTAACAAGAACCAAACCATAGAACGACGTTGCATACACAATGCTTGACAAAAGCACAATGGCAAATGTGAGGGCTTAAATACACAGACTAGGGTTAAAAGATAACAAAACAACCAATGACAAGACTGAACTGATAACAAGATAACCAATGAATAGACAGAAGAGGATAACAAGACTAATAAACCAAAGAACAATCATAACTGGACACATGAAACATGAGGGTCACTTGACAAGAGAAGGAAATCACATTGTAAAAAAAAGCCCATGCTCAGTTCAAGTTCATCTCATTGTAAGCACCATACAAAGAATAGATTAGTTACTGACTTGAGTTGGTGGACATGGCTTGGTTGCGGTTCCCGCGAATGCTGCTGTCAGTGGAGCGGTTTGATATTTGATGACGTCTGAAAGAAAACTTGCTGTCATTGTCATTTTGTATTAATATGAAGCGAAATAAGGCAGAAAATAAGATCTCTCTCAGCTGCACATTCATCTCGTGAACTGAGGAGAAAAGACAAACAAGCTATGAAAGACAGATGGTGGAGTCTGTCTGTCACAAACATCTCACTGTTGCTTTCTTCGCATGTGTAATTAGTGTGCATCATTGAAGATTAGCCACACACACCTTCCGTCGTCCATCTGCCAAATTACATTGTGATCTACAACACCTGCCTCCTACCTGCTTCATCGTATGACTTACAGTCATTTGTACCTTGTTTTATGCACGTCTGTTATAACTGCACACATTCATTTTGTTTGTCATTTTGCATAGGCCTACACTCTTACATGCAAATTTCTTTCCACTCAACGCATACTCATTCTTCATTAATATTTGAACATATTGCCATTTTATTGACCTACTTTGTTGTCACCTTATAATCCAATATTTTTTAAATAGATAAATCTGTTTTCATTTCACTGCCTCTAAGTTATAATTTCTTTATTTCCCAATTGGGCATTTAATGTGGTAATTAGACCCTCTGAGGTGATTGGCACCGGAACAGAAACTAGTGCATTTTATTTCCTCTACACACAGATTCTACACATTTATTTTTCTAGCACATTTAAAAGCAACACAAGCTGACCAAAGCGCTGTACAATGAAAGTAATAATGAATACACAAGAAAAAACGATTTAAACAATAAACACACATGCAGACAAGTTGGGGAAAATGGAGATGAACACAGTTATAGCAACTTGGTTCCAGTCAAGAGCCTGGCAGCAGCATTTTGGACTGACTAAAGCAATAGTATGGATGACTAAGAAACTCCCACGTACAATGAGTAACAATAGGATCGAAATGAAATCCTGAAAATCTTAAATTCTGTTTTGCTAAAGAAAGAAACTCAGATACATCTTGGATGGCCTGAGGGTGAATAAATTATCAGCAAATTTTCATTTTGGGGTGAACTATTTATTTAAGAAAATAAATTGTAAACAGACAGTGTTAGATATATATACAGACAGTATATATTTTTAGATCCTACTTTAAAGGTTCACATTCTGTTGTAGTATGTATGCCTGTTTTTAATTTCTCCAGTGTCACTCTTGTTTGCAGCAAATACGAGTCCAGATTCCACTCATCCGTTATGTGATGCACTGTTATGTTTTCGTATGATTCAGTGGCCCTCGATGTCCAAGTGTTGCATGTCAAAGCGACTCTCTCAGCTAAGCTGAGAGATTGCAGCACCCTCATTTTTATCTCCTTGTACAACTTGGGCACAGCGATGTCAGTGATGTGTTGTCGGGAGGGTATTGTGTAATGAGGCTCCATTGTATTCACCATATGATGGAAGCCTTCATTCTCTACAACACTGAGAGGGCGCATATCTTTGTAAATTAAATAAAGTATTGACAGAGTTATTTTGGTTGCACAAGTTGAGGTCGGTGGTAACTTTGGTGTGTGAACTTGTTCCAGAGAGAGCTGAGAGGGATCCACTCGTTTAACGTTAGCTGTTCCGTTAGTTGTACATCAGAATGGTGCCTTGCAAAGTGTGCTCTCAGATTCGTTGTGTTCCCAGAGTATTTGATTTTGGCATGGCACATTTTGCAAACAGCATGGCTCTTGTTGATCTCCTTGGTACCATCTTTATTGTGGAAGCCAAAATGAGTCCACACTTCAGATCTGTAAACCACGGGAGCCGGGATAACTCTTTCGTCTTCCATCAGTGGTAACGTTACTAGTTAGCTAGGTTTGCTAATGCTAACGTTAGCAGTGCACCCTTATGCTACTTCCTGTCGCAGTTTACAGTCAGAGATAACAACACTGCTTTCTAGCAATCAGGGGTTTAAACACAACAGAAAATGAGCCACTGCCACGAATCTTTGGATGTAAACTATTAATTAAAGTTCGATACAGTGTTTTTGAAAATCAGTACAGTATTGCAAAACATAATATTGCAATACTCAAGAGTATCGATATTTTCTTATACCCCTAATTGCAACAGTATGTGGTTGCCAGGTTGTTACTATGCTGTTGCTAAATTGATTTCTGTGTTTTTAGCACATTGCTTTGCAGTTGCTAAGGTGTCTATGTGGTGGTCAGGTTGTTGCTATGCTGTTGTTAAGTTGTTTTAACTGTGTTTTTATCATATTGCTATGCAGTTACCAGGGTGTTCTAGGTGGTTGCTGGGTGGTTGCTTATTGGCCCAAATGAAAAGAGCCCAGTCTCTGTTCTGGTCACTAAATATGACTCAACTCCCTCCTTCAATGTTACAATTTGTTATGGACTTACAATTTTTTTTCAATCATATGTCTAATCCACATATGTTTAATTACATGTACTCACATACACACTGCATATTAGGTGTGTCTTATATGATCATTCTTGTGTGACCACATATACTGATGGAATTCACCAATTTGCTTGATTCTTGCCATGCTTCTTAAATTGACATGCCCCCTTCTCAGAAAATTGGCTCTCCAAGAAAATCTCACTGGATTTATGACTTTGTGGTAATGTCCACTCATAAATATCATTTATGATCATTCTGACGTGACTTGAATGCTTAATTAAAGGGATAGTTAACTCAAAAAGGAAAATTCTCTCATCTTTTTTCACCTTTATCCCATCCCAGCTATGTATGACTTTCTTTGTTCTGCAGAACACACACAATATATATTTTTAGAAGAATATCTCTGTTCTGTAGGTCCTGTAGTGCTTATCATTTTCAAAATGTGGCCCCCTCTGAAATTCCAAATTCCCCCACCACGTATTTCATCCTGGTGCCGGCAAAGCAGATTGTGTTTGTTTTGCCAAACTTTCTATTTGTTTGTTTAGTTTTGGCACAAATCTGGCTCCAAGTGGTGTGTCAACATGGATAGAAAGTAATGATTTAGCAAAATTATTTCAACTTCTGTAATTTATTTCAATAATGTTAATTTGATTTCTATGACAGTCAACCAATGACTCACCCTCTGTGGCTTGTTTTAAGCAAATTAATTAATATGTTAGATATCATGCATTAATAAACAGGGTTGGGAGGGTTACTTTTGAAATGTATTCCACTACAGATTACAGAATACATGCTGTAAAATGTCATTTGTAACATATTCCGTTAGATTACTCAAGGTCATTAACATATTCTAAATACTTTGGATTACTTCTTCAGCACTGGTAGATTTTTTCACTTGTTTTGACTATAAAAACTCTGCCAGTACAGTAAGAAAAAATACACGTTAAAAATACATTCTCTGAAAAACCTAAATATATTATGCAGTGTTGTTTCTAAAACAAGATTAATCAAAATGATCTTGTTTTAAGGATTTTTAGATATTTTTACAGGACAACAATACAAAAATTGTTATCAAGAATAAGATTTTTGCCCTAATATCAAAGGTCTTACTAGAAAAAAAGAAATTATGTGTCACGGATCCATCTGACCCTTCTGCCACATTCACTCAAACTTTGCTCTCTGCTGATTACTAATCACCTGCACCTGTCTCTCATCACTGCGTAAATCAGCTCCTCTACTTAAACCCCATTCTAATGTCAATCTTTGTCTGGTCCCGACAAAGAATTCAGACTCACTTACCTGGTCCTCCAAGGAACGTCTGCGCAAGATCCCATCTAATTCCCCTCTACTCCTGCGATCCCCGTTTAATTCCGCTCTACTCCAGCGATCCCCGTCTAATTCCGCTCTACTCCAGCGATCCCCGTCTAATTCCGCTCTACTCCTGCGATCCCCGTCTAATTCCGCTCTACTCCTGCGATCCCCGCCTAATTCTGCTCTACTCCAGCGATCCCTGTCTAATTACGCTCTACTCCAGCGATCCCCGTCTAATTCCGCTCTACTCCAGTGATTCCCGTCTAATTCCGCTCTACTCCAGCGATCCCTGTCTAATTCCGCTCTACTCCAGCGATCCCTGTCTAATTCCGCTCTACTCCAGCGATCCCCGTCTAATTCCGCTCTACTCCAGCGATCCCCATCTAATTCCGCTCTACTCCAGCGATCCCAGTCTAATTCCGCTCTACTCCAGCGATCCCCGTCTAATTACGCTCTACTCCAGCGATCCCCGTCTAATTACGCTCTACTCCAGCGATCCCCGTCTAAATCCGCTCTACTCCAGCGATCCCCATCTAATTCCGCTCTACTTCAGCGATCCCCGTCTAATTCCGCTCTACTCCAGCGATCCCCGTCTAATTCCGCTCTACTCCAGCGATCCCCGTCTAATTCCGCTCTACTCCAGCGATCCCTGTCTAATTCCGCTCTACTCCAGAGATCCCCGTCTAATTCCGCTCTACTCCAGCGATCCCCGTCTAATTCCGCTCTACTCCAGCGATCCCCGTCTAATTCCGCTCTACTCCAGCGATCCCTGTCTAATTACGCTCTACTCCAGTGATCCCCGTCTAATTCCACTCTACTCCAGCGATCCCCGTCTAATTCCTCTCTACTTCAGCGATCCCCATCTAATTCCGCTCTATTTCAGCGATCCCCGTCTAATTCCGCTCTACTCCAGCGATCCCCGTCTAATTCCACTCTATTTCAGCGATCCCCATCTAATTCCGCTCTAATCCAGCGATCCCCGTCTAGTTCCGCTCTACTCCAGCGATCCTGTGTAATTCCTCTCCACTCCAGTGATCCCGATATCATCCTTTCCTGCTGTACAATCACCACCTTATGAATATCCCAGTCCTTCACCGCTCGTCACTACACGTCTGAACCATATTGCTTGATTACAATTCACCTGTTGGATTCTGTTTGTTTGTTTGTTTGTGTTGCAATAAACTCCTGCCCTTGGGTTCAACACCATCTCCGAATCTGGGTATTCCTGACATTATGATCCAACGTGATTTTTCTTGATTAAAAAATATGATCGTGCCTGGTAACACGTGCATGTAAAATGGCTAGAAATAGCATTTTATTTCTACACTTATTTTTCTAGCACATTTAATTAAAAGCAACACAAGTTGACCAAAGCGCTGTATAATAAAAGTAATAAATACACAAGAGAAAATTATTTAAACACATGCAGACAAGTTGGGGATTATTTCTACTTCTGCTCCCAAACTTCTCTGTCAGCTCCTATGAATGTAACACATCATAAGAAAGTGTTTCACTGCTGTTCAAATGCACTTTGGATCGCATTTATATGTATAAATGTTTTCCATCTGAAAGGACTGAATATTAAATGAAACAAATGACAATAAAAGTAATCACTTCGGTAATCAATATACTTTTTGAATGTAACTGTATTCTAATTACCAATGATTTAAATAGTAACTGTAGTGGAATACAGTTACTTGTATTTTAAATGTGTAATCCCATTACATATATTCCGTTACTCCCAATCCTGTTAATAAATCATATGTCGTTTATAAGTGATGCAGGTTTATTCACTGGTACAACAGAAAAAATTGCTTTTGCCGTCCTTCATTTCATAATTATGTTTAGCTTCTTCATTATGATGTTTCCCACTTGAATGCATGACATGTCATACTAATGAATGCCCGACTCAGAGGTGCACTTGAAGCAGCATTAGATAAAAAGGTTGGCAAAGACATACTAGTATTTAGACTCTAACTATTGGTGCCCATACACTTTTTTTTTTTTTTTACCAGTATCTTGAAACAAGTTGCTCTTTCTGGCAGAAGCTTTTAGACTGTACATTTGCAATAGCGTCAAACAGTCTGTGGTTGCTTTCACAACCTTTAGCACTTCTCAACTTTGACAGCCATATTTGTGAACTATGAACAGGGAAAGGACCATACTTCACTCAATTTCCCTTCAACAGAGAGGCACACATTTTGGTTGTGCTCTGTAACAATGTATAGTTCACCAATAGCCTATAAGTGTTTAATTTATTGTGTGAACACACTACAAATGCCCAGTCTTATTTTAATCATGAGCCAAAACTGTGCTTACAATATGTGTGGCTATTCTGTTCTATTTTGTTCGGTTCAGTTCCATTCTATTCCTGATAGCCTGTTCTTTTAGATCAAGAATGATAAGAATTCCTTAATCTGTACAATGGTGAGATCTTCAGTAATGAGGTAAAATCACCAAACATGATGTGAAAAAGTTAAAGTGTACAAGATTCATATACCAAGGCTACACAGACAACATTGTTGGAAACATGCCCCCAACAATAACCAAGTGAGAGGAAATGATGACAGGAAATGTTCCTTTATTTAGCAGAACCCATCAAACACCCAGTCCAATCAGAATACTTCACCAAATCATCACTTCAGTCCTCATGTCTGTATTTGCAAAAGATAGGTGAAAATATTTATTGCAATACTATTCCAAGATCTAGGGCAAGATCAGCAAGTAAAGATGGAAGTTTTTTTTTTTTTTTTTCAACTTACTATCTGTAATTGAGTTATTGCATTGAATTGTGTGAGCGGTTACATGATACATTATTTTTTACACTTTATTTAGATAAAAACTGTTTCAGTGATAAGAGAAAGGGAATCTGTTACATGGTTCTCCTCGCCTGTCTCTTTTAGCTAATATAGTAGTGGGATACCCGTGTGAGTATCCAATACACATGCAAATTAAAAATGCTTTTGTATTTATACCTGTATTTTCAGTATCCCTTGATGTTTCAGTGCCTATGTTACTTACATTACACAATATATGAAATAAAGCAGTTCGATACAGATCTTGTTTTAATTTTTGTCCATTTTTGATTGTGCACCTGCCTCAGTGTTTGGATGTGCACATACTCCTACTCTTAAGAATTGTGATATATACAATATGCATAAACTTATAGTATAAATAAAATGGGCACTGTAATTATCTTATATTTATAGTACATATTTATAATACTTTATATAATCACAGATTGCAGCAATCGCACAAATTGGCTGGTAGGTTGTGAACCAGTAACAAACTGTTCAGATTCTGGTAGATGAGCTCCACATACACTCTATTTACGTGATAGCAAACAAACAATATTATTATTTTTTATTTTTATTTTTTATTGTTTTCTATGCTAGATGCTGAACACAATGCAAAAATCAAATGGATCCTTCCCAAGGATATGGAAAACAGGACACCAGCACATCACTGTCCAGGCAAAAGCAAGTCATAATATTGTCTCATGTCATTACACATGCTCTAAAAGGAAAATGTACTGTATACATAAAAAAATACTGTAGGTAATATCATAAATATTTGAATATATCCAGATTTGAAGAATCATATAGAGTTAAGTGTTTATTATACATTTAAACTCGGAGATATGAAGTAAATATGCGTATAAAGTAATGTGACACGTGTACTCAGTGCCTCTATCCATCAGCTCACAATATGCAGATGAAGATACATTTAAATTATTGTTTGAGCCCATAAGACTCTTTATAGGTTATCTTGCATAATATAATTTCAACCCAAACCAGTCTAAAAGCCCTGGGTGCAGTTAAGCTGATGGATATTTCACTGAGCTCATTACATTGTATGCCCATTTCTAATCTACTCTGAGAATAAACACTCATAAACAACAAAAATTTTAATGTAAGATTTCTCTGAGAAATGGATCCAGCACAAGGGCAGATTCTATGTTTTCTCCTCTGAGCAAAGAACTGGACCAACAGCAAAGAACGCCATCAGGATCTGGGTGGAGGCCTGGTCATCAACAGTAGAGAAAAGCAGGTAGAAACAGAGATATAATCATGACGTCATTACAATAGTCACCCCTTTCTTTCTTCATCACACTCTCATGCCACTGAAAAGTGCTTGAAATGGAATACAGTGAATCCAGATTATTTACTAGTTAATGACCTTACTGTTATGTTACATAAAAAAATTTGCAGATAATATACAAGTCAAAATGTGAAATGACAGAGTATTTTGCAGAGTAATCTGCAGAGTAAATGTTGTCTCTATCCTGTAGGAGTTTCTTGCAAGTCAAATACTCGATGTTGGTGCAAAAACATTATATTGGATTGGTCTGACTGATAGCCACAAAGAGGGGACATGGTTGTGGGTAGACAATAACCACTTAAAGGATGATCTTAAGTTGGTATCATTTTAAAATTCTGTTGTGATGCATCTATCTGATGTCCTTAAAATTGCAACTGCAAAGTACCTAATATGCAACAATAAGCACATTGAGTCAGTGAAGCTAAATATGATATTTACATGTAGCTTCATAGCCATCAAAGTTGTTTTTCTCCTTTTTTTTCTGTCCTTTTTCTGACAGATTCTGGACTATTAATTCCCCTGATGATTTCAAAGCTAACAATCCTCTGGGTGAAGATTGTGTTGTATTAAATGGCGCACAATGGGGAGACAATTCTTGCTTGTGAAAAGAGTCAAGTATTTGTGAGATTTTGTGTTATTAAATATTGGGAATGATTACTGATTATTTTGACTGACATTTTATTCACTGTGCACTGATTTAAGTAGAGGACAATGAAATACTGAAATGATAAACATCTCATTAAGGCAGTCATTGTTATTATCCAAATGCACCAGTCTTATTGCATGGTGATAAAAGCTCTTTATATCGATTATTAGTTTTTATTTTAATTATATTAAACAATAGTATTGTTTTATACAAATTATATTCTTAGCAGGAAGGAAACCTATGCTAGGAAGAAACCCTAACATTTGCAAATCATTTGAACTTGCTTCCAGATAGGCTACTGATGGGCAATTCACTAAAAATGAACTGTGATAGTGTTGTTTGTTTGCACACACTGTTTTTGTTGTTTTAGCACCCAATTAACTAAAGAAATTGTACAATACATAGGTGCAAACATGGCCAACAAAATCTGTGAATGGATTTATTTTATACTGCCTTTATGTCCTTTCTGGACCTTCTGAGATCTGGTCACCATTCATTTGCATTGTGAGGACCACCATAGCTGAGATATCCTTCTAAAAATCTTCATTTGTTTTCTGCAGAAGAAGGAAAGTCATACACATCTGGGTGAGTAAATTATAAGATTTTTTTGGGGGGGTGAACTATCCCTTTAATTTGGTTCTGCGGGTGAATCTTAATGAGGTGTCTTTTAGGCAATGTGGTACTCCATGATTTTACACTTTGAAATTTGCAGGACCCTTTCTCCAAATTAAATAAAAGCAAATTTCTCTTCGAGAGCATCAAAGCCAACATCACAATCAGATAATGGGCTCCACTGATTTTTACCTCATGCCATAATAACATGTCACCCTTTCCACATACACTGATCAGCCACAACATTAAAACCACTGACAGGTGAAGTGAATAACATTTATTATCTTGTTACAATGGCACCTGTCAAGGGGTGGGATATATTAGGCAGCAAGTGAACAGTCAGTTCTTGAATTTCATGTGCTGGAAGCAGGAAAAATGGGCAAGCGTAAGGATCTGTGATGGCTAGATGACTGAGTCAGAGCATCTCCAAAACGGCAGGACTTGTGGGGTGTTCCTGTGGCACGTGGGGAGTGAAGGCTAGCCCGTCTGGTCCGATCACACATCACACAAGAACTACTGTAGAACAAATTGCTTAAAAACTTCATGCTGGCCATGATAGAAAGGTGTCAGAACACACTAGGGGTGGACTGGGACTAAAAAGTGGCCCTAGACTTTCTGGAACAGAACAGCGCACTAAACCCGGCCCGCACCACACCATAACTCACCGGCTCATTGATTTCATTTTCTGGCTCAATTTCAAATTTTTGTGTTAAAAAGAAGACATTTTTATTGACTGCTAGTCATGACAACGGACCCCACCAGTGCAAAAATGTTTTATAACTTTAAAACATAAAACTGGATTTTTTTAGAGAAACACTAAAAATAAGCACTTTTATAGCTCAGACAAATAACATGTCTGAAATTTTTTTTTCAAAAAACATACAGATGTAAGGTTAGAATGTACATGAAAGTTCAATGGAAAATTAGTATTTTAGGTGCTGTGACAAAGGTGATCTTAATCATCTTTCAAATTATTTTCTAGAAGTGTAAATAAACTGTTGTCTTAGTTAATATGAGGTTGTGGAAACAACAAGTATAATAATAATATATTATATATGTATTTATAGCTATACCAGATCATAAAATGATGTTTAAAATAGTTAGATGAAGAAAGTGTCACACAGCAGGACCAGGGGCAGTTCTAGGATCAGTGGAGATCCGGGGCTTAGCCAACAGACATCCATGTATGCATCATAATACACAGGATGCACTTTAAAATATGTTTAAAAGATACATCGGCAAAGAGTCCATTTTTAAATTAAGTCTTTCAATATTCTTTGTTAAAGAATACAAAACATAAAAAGTATGCCTGAGTATAAAATGAGTTGGACTGAAAACAATTCAGATCTACCAACTGCTTTATTCCACCACTGTAGACAGTCATTTGCAATCCTCCTTAATAATACTGCTCTATGCTATTATCATTTTTATTCAAACTCATTGAACACAGGCTATATGTTTAAAACCTACAAATCCAGAGCCATGACACCAAGCTGTTATTCCTATAAGGAACCTGCCTACAGAACATCCACAAATTATATCATATTCATCAACAAAAATGCATGATCACAAAGTGAGAATACCAGACTTTCCAAGATGTTAGATTAACAAACAAAAGTACAGCACAAGTAAGGTTTAACATGTGCACTGCTGCAGCCATGGATGACAGAAAAATCAGTCCATTTCTCCTTCATATTATGTTGACAGTGAATCCAAACTTCTTTCCAAGTACTGAATTTTTAGAAGCTATTTTTGTGAGAATAAATAAATGCATAAATTAATAAAGATTATCGATCATAAGTAAAGATTCCTCCTTACCCATTCGTCAATCATATTATTAATTTTATATAATCCATTCTTAGTATACACAAACACTTAGATACATAACACACACACTTGTTGAGCCAATTATAATCAGGGCTGCAGTTGAGGGGGGATGTGAGGGGATGCCATCCCCCTTGTTGCAAGAAATACCAAAAAGCACCATCCCCCCTTACCATCCCCTCAACTGTGTCATGTATTATTTAGAACTAATCATGCAAGTTAAATATTTAATATTAATACGTTTGATAAATAACTGACTTTAAATAAGGGCGATTAGCCGTTCAGAATTAGATTTCGACATGTGAGTTTGCCAGATTTCTATAGGTGAAATCCCCCAATCAGATCTGGACACTTGTACAGATTGGATATATGCTGCCAGGGCGACGCTTTAGTCATGCAATCTGGCAACCATGAGCGTGCGATCTCTCTCTCCACTGCGAAAAAGACGCAAGTTTTCTGAAAACACTGTAAAACAGGTATGCCAGAGTTAGCCATGGGTTGACTTGTCCTTCCTAGTGTTCACATGAAACTTACACCACAAGTTTTAAAATGTTTCACACACTTTCAAACATCGTCAATTAGTAGATTGGAGTAGAAAAAAATGTGTTTCTGCAGTGGGAGAGCGATCTAGAAAAAAAACATTTTCATGATCATAAGGTGGATTCTTTTCATGAAAGTAATCATAAAATACAATTACAGAGGGTAACAGGTGCATATTATGGCCATGTGTCCTAGGGGTCAATGAAGTGACGCTCATTTTTGTCCTGATCTATTAAATTAAAAATACATAAAAAATGCAATTCACAAAAAACATTTACTTGAATACACCTCTTCTATGATGAACATTTTTCAATTGCTGAGTTTAAATTCATATTGATATTTTTTCTGGGGATTAAAGTAAGAGACAGTCCAGAGACAGTATATATATATATATATATATATATATATATATATATATATATATATATATATATATATATATATATAAATTCCTTGAAAATTTGTTTGAACATTTTTTGTAAATTAATTAATAAATTGTTTACACTCTCATGTATTCAAGGTGCAAAGAAAGTATTATAATAATTTTTACTTAATGGTTCCACCACATGACAATTTGAAAGTTGTTTATTATTATTGTTATTTATTTTATTTTTTTAGAAAATGTTATAAAGGTTTTTCAAAAGTTTATGGAACCAAATTGGACAAATATTAAATTTCTGAGAATATGACGTGTTTTAAACTAGATTTTTAAAAGGTTTCTCATTTTAATTTTGGGTGTAATTTGTCAATGACTATGACTACACAAAATTACAAATCGACCACTGATTATAATTAAACACGGAGAAAAGTCTTGTACACACACAACACATCAAGATCAGATCAAGTGAAAACCTGTTATAGGCAATGCAAGCCACATGCGGATATCATGGAAACAGAGCGTTCATATAATTGGTGTGTGTGTGTGTGTGTGTGTGTGAGAGAGAAGAGAGAGAGAGAGAGAGACAATGGTGGTGGCTGTGGGGGTTGAACCAACAACCTTCCACTTACCAATTCAGTGTGTTAGTCCACTACACCACCACCACTTCCTTAGTGCAATAGTGGGTGACTCACACTGGCACAGGTTTATTTATTAAAAATTTGTCTTTGAAGAGCTTTTACTGTGAAATCAAATGCAACAGCTGTTTAATTTTGATTGTCAACATCTAGTTGTTTTTTTTTTTTTTTTTTTTTTGCATACTGTTTATAGATACAAGATTATGCAGATGCCATTTGTCCTGCAGAACAGAGGCCCTTTACCATTGCCCTACTTGCAGTAAAACTGTATTTAGGTTGAGAAAAAGGAGGTTTGAAGAAATCTCTCAGGTAAAAGCATATACTTGTTAAGCAGATGGTCAAAAATGGCATGTTATCAAGACACACTAGGTAAGCTTATGCTGCATTTTTTCACTAACAGGAAGAGGCTTTCCATCACATACAGGTATCACCATCACAGGTAAATTTACTGTGTAGTAACTACTCAGAAACATTACCATAAAAAAGGCAGTAATAAAGGTAACACAGGCTCAAACTGAATACTCATATTTGTTTTTTAGGCAGATGAAACATATATTTTGTTCCTGCAGCCTGCACTGGAGAAGACAGTGGTTCAGTCTCCACAAAAATTAGGTTTTGTTTGAGGGGTAGCTACATCAGGCCAAAGTAATAGTTGATTTGTTTTTGTGCTTTTTAACATTTGAGATATTATATTTGTTTTCATTTTTGTTTAATTATTTTTTATTGTATTGTTATTCTTAGGTCCGTGTCATGATGGACCTAAAGACATGTGTATTTATTATGTTAAATAGTCCACATTGTTTCATAATGGTGTTACAGAAGTGTCATGTTTTGTTTTGTGTCGTTTTATTATTATATTTATTGTATTATTATTATTTACTAAAGTCATAACAATCAACAACTGTCTTGTGTTAAATTCTTTCTGGTTTCTTAAAAATTCTGGTATGGCAATCTTGTCAGCATATTAACATACTGAACCTGTCAGCAGCAGAGCTCATGCTTTAATACTGTGTTAAGCAATCAATGGTTTAACAATAAGTTATTATAAAGTGATGCACATGGTCTACAGTGAAGAAATATACACAAGTGCTATTTTAGTTTCAATTTAATTAGTATTTAATCATTTGTCTGATGTGAAACAACTTAAATACACATTACCCGCGTAACACAATTTCTCTAAAGCCTGAGGAATATAAAATAGGAACGTATACAAGAAAAGGTGAATTTTAATTTGCAGCAGACATGAATTATGCATGTATTTTGTCAGTATTGCATGCTTTTTAACAAAGAGACATTACACACCGTGTCCCGTCAGATCTTTGATCTGCATAGTAATCGGATCTTATTAGAGTAGACGGTCAACATAATGTCCGTGAACAATGATGTATATAAAACCTTGGCCCACCAGTCCCAATGGTAATATTAAAAAGTCGTTAGCTCCACCCCGAAAACGGGGTGTTTAAAAATTCACCTCGTAAAACTGTCATTTTAAGACAGCACTACTAGAAATGTCTTCTTTTCGGCTGTGCCTTCAGTTTGTTTGTAAACAGTATTTTCATATATTTTCGATTTCCGACAGCGTGTTTCCGGTTTCGACATCGCAAGAGTATGTGACGTCACAGCAAAGCCTGCATGCGTGAGTTTGAGACTGCATGTCTGAGAGTGCATCTGCATGTCTGCAGCAGCCAGACTCTACTGAGCAGAATAGCGGTTTTAATAAAACTACTGCACGCATGAAAACTCGGTGATTAGTACAAGGTTATAAAAACATTCGGGGCTTTTGCTGATGCATCCCGGGCTTAAGCCCGCACTGCGCCTGAGCAGGACACTGATGACAATGCTTAAAATTTAATGTCACTTACCCACATAACTATGTGTAAAGGTTTATTTAAAGAAATCTGTGAAAACAAAGTTAGCCAGAATATGTACATATATAAATATAAACAAATATAAATATACTGTATGTAAAAACAAACAAACAAACAAAAAACATACCTCTTAAAATGCAGATCTTTGCAGATATTTTGCAGATTAATTGCTCATATTTTCTCTCTATGTGAGTTTGTTGTGTCTTTATATCTGCAGTTTTAATTCCTTCCCCAGATTATTCTTAAGAAAAAGTGAAAAGCCCAATGTTTTGACAAGCACTGTTTCTGCTATCCTTTAAACCAGAGGTGCCCAAACTTTTTCCTATGAAGGGCCAAAAATCAAACATGATTGAGGACCATGGGCCAAAAGAGAACATTGCGTTATAACAAACTCAGGGCCTGAAATTAATTTCTGAAATGATTGGGGTGTATTGCCCCCTTACACGGCTCATATGGGGGTAATTTTTTTTCTAGCCTTATGACTCTGTCATCCTTTTATGTCAAATATTTAAATTTAAACAGTTAATTCAGTTTTAAAATGGCATGTTTCAATAATTACAAAATTGCATGATCTCTACATTTGCATAATGTCCATTGTTTTGTTTTTTTCTTGTTCACATATTTCCAAATATTTTGGCTATTAAATTAACAGCTTACAAAACAAATGCACTGACACAAAGCATTGTGCATTTCTCCAGATTTGGAATGAGGAGTGTTGGAGCCATTTCAGTGGTGACTATTGGGGGCGCTGTGGGTAGTCATGGTAACCTATTTAAGTGTAGGACTAATTGTTACAGGTGTGGCGCACAGCGAGGTCACGTGAAGCACATGTGCACATTGCTGGACTGAAAAACAAATGGTGTGCCAACAAGGAGCTTATAAAAATACTTAGCAACTGCTTCAAGCCAATTTAATAAAACAATGAACAGTAGTCAGGGATATGATTCATACACCAAAAGTGGTTAATGTTCTGTAAAATTATTTTTATATCATTAATAACGTTTTATTTAACATCAAGGCCATTTAATACATCTAGATATTATTTTTGTTAATATTATTATTAACTACATTGTAGCATTTGGTTATTTTAGCACGAGAGCAAGACACCAAACTGATGCAGAGCATGACAAGGGGCAGACTGGCCATTGGGAGCACCAGGAGTTTTTCCAGTGGGCCATTGGGTAATTTGGGCAGGCCAGTTGCTAGGCAAATACAGGCTGTCCTACAGGCAAAATAGGCAGCTGCTCTGAGCTCCATCATGACCCCAATACAGAGCAAATAGGAAAACACAGGAAGCTGAAGTGCTACTTGCTGAATAATGCTCACGCCTGGTAAAAATGCAGAAAATACGATTATTTTGTGACAATTTGAGTCTTTGAGCAGGGCTGTAGCAAGGAATTCTGGGACCCCTGACTGTATATTGCTCTGGGCCCCTTTCATATGAAAATATACAGTTTAAAATTTGTTGTGGGCCCCCCTCGTTACTACCTTTCACCCCATTAGCTACGGCCCTGTCTTTGAGGCATACTTTTGTTTAAAGCCAAAGTTGGCCCGCGATAACCTTTGATTTGGTCTGCCTTGACATATAAGACAAGTGAAAAAAAAAAAAAAAAAGCTATTGACGTAGTTTTTCATTGCATTAATATAGCAGATTGCAGAGTAAATGTTTTTTGTAGAATGAAATCATAAGTAGGGGAATCAGGGCAACTTTAATATTTTAATATAATACAGTTTCCAGAGCCTGAAATCCAACTAATAATTCCCACACAAATTTATTCACTTTATAGTGCTGCGAATTAGAAACCAATAGATACCGATGAAGAAATCAAATCAATAAACTTTTTTTTGTATCAAACTGAATTGCCCCCTTACACGGCTCATATGGGTGTAATTTCTTTCTAGCCTTTTATTTTATTTTTTTTAAATACCCTTTTCTCCCAATTTGGAATGCCCAATTCCCACTACTTAGTAGGTCCTCTTGGTGGCACAGTTACTCACCTCAATCCGGGTGGTGGAGTACAAGTCCAAGTTGCCTCCACTTCTGAGACCGTCAATCCTCACATCTTGTCACGTGGCTCGCTTTGCACAACACTGCAAAGGCTCTCAGCATGTGGAGGCTCATGCTACCCTCCGCGATCCACGCACAACTCACCAAGCGCCCCACCGAGAGCAAGAACCACATTATAGCAACCACGAGGAGGTTACCCCATGTGACTCTACCCTCCCTAGCAACCGGGCCAATTTGGTTGCTTAGGAGACCTGACTGGAGTCACTCAGCACGCCCTGGATTCGAACTCGTGACTCCAGGGGTGGTAGTCAGCGTCAATACTTGCTGAGCTACCCAGACCCCAATTTCTTTCTAGCCTTATATTGCTATTTCTGCCTTTCTTGCAAATGTGCTGCATTATGAATAATGAGGGTGCGCCAAGATATGAAAAGCGCACGTGCTCGCAGTGTTGACAGCTTTGTTAATTATAAACCGGAACGATATACAGTAATTTTATTGCGTTGTTCGCTTACGGAGACGTGGTATAATGCCATTTACATGCTAAATTAACAGGTTTAGAAAGGTTTATACATCTGTAACATCTTAAGTTCAGTAACTATGTGAAAGAACCCTTCCTCACTGCGCGCACTTGCACTTCTTACTTTGCTGACAGCTGCACAAGAGAGAAAGTGAAAGACAGAGTGGATTTACTCACACAGCTTCTTGAATTACAGTTTGATACAAAAACAAGTTTATTGATTTGTTTTCTTCATCTGTATCTATTGGTTTCTAATTCGCAGCTGCACTGTAAAGGGAATAAAAGTGTGCAGGAATTTCTGTTTTAAACAAAGGGCCAGTACTTGTCTATCAATGGGCCAGCCCAAATTACCCAGCAGCCCACCGGAAAAGCTCCTGATAGCCAATCCGCCCCAGGAACAGCTTGCTGCGGATGGGGCTGTGTAGCCGCAGACCAGTCAGAGTGCCCATGCTGACCCCTGTCCACCGTGAAAGCGCCTACAGTGGAAGAAGGTGTCCTGGTCTGATGAATCACGTTTTCTTTTAGATCATGTGGACGGTCGGGTGCATGTGCGTCGTTTACCTGAGGAAGAGATGGCAGCAGGATGCACTATGGGAAGAAGGCAGGCTGACAGAGGCAGTGTGATGCTCTGGGCAATGTTCTGCTGGGAATCCTTGGGTCCTGGCATTCATGTGAATGTTACTTTGACATGTACCACCTACTTAAAGATTTTTGCAGACCACGTACACCCCTTCATGGCAACAGTATTCTTTGATGGTAGTGGCCTCTTTCAGCAGGATAATGCGCCCTGCCACACTGCAAACAATTTTCAGGAATGGTTTGAGCAACATGACAAAGAGTTCAAAGTGTTGACTTAGCCTCCAAATTCCCCAGATCTCAATCCGATTGAGCTTCTATGGGATGTGCTGGACCAACAAGTCCGATCCATGGAGGCTCCACCTCACAACTTACAGGACTTAAAGGATCTGCTGTTAACGTCTTGATGCCAGATACCACAGGACACCTACAGAGGTCTTGTGGAGTCCATGCCTTGACGGGTCAGAGCTGTTTTGGCGACACGAGGGGGACCTACATGATATTAGGCAGGTGGTTTTAATGTTGTGGCTGATCGGTGTAAACCTTGAGTCCATGGTGTCAGTGCACATGCAGTCTTTTGTTTTTTTGATTGGACTTCACTTCAAAAAACTGATTTTCAAGACAATATTTTTGTCTTGTTTTCCAGTAAAATTATCTAAACATTCTTAAAAAGTGATTTATTTATTTGACAAGCAAACTTCCTTAAGATTTTAAGTCTTGTTTTGAGAGAAACTTAACTGAATCTAGTACGATAAATGCTTAAAACAAGAAAAAAACTTTTTCCCAATGGGGTAAGAAAAATTATTTAACTTAATTCAAAGGGAAAACAAGTTTATTTTTCTTACCCCACTGGCAGATTTTTGATCTTGTGAAACAAGACATAATGTCTTTTGCCATTTTGCTTGAAAAGTAAATAAATCATGTTTTAAGAACGTGTAGATAATTTTACAGGAAAACAAGAAAAAAAATACTTTTAAAAAAGACCATTTAAATAGAACAACATTTCTGAGAAAGCTACCAACACATCTCACCCAGTAATGCTGACAGGAAACCATACTTGGTGTGTTTTAGTGTATCTGCTTGGTGTGTCAACACTTAGACCCACAGACATCAGCTTGATCAGAGCACTTACATTTCTGCTTTACAATCCTCACTTACCTGTTTGAAAACATGGCTAGTCAGGACATTTTCAATCATGTGTATGACAACACCAACTGGAAGAAACAGGATACATGTGAACGTAAGTGCCAGTATCTTTAGCCCAAAACTATATAAAGTATTTTAGTGTTTTCCTTTTTGACAGCTATGTATTATTAGTGTGTCATTTTTATATATTATTAATAAGCATCACAACCAGTCTGACCAGTTGCACCTGCTGTCTAAAATTTTTGGATATGAATTGATTACAAGCCTTGAATATTAATCACAATTTATATATATATATATATATTTATATTATAATATAATTAGCATTTCTGTGTTTCTATTTTTCCACTGTCACTTAATTCAAACACAATATATAGTAGGCCTATATATAATGTAGCCTCTGTGGGTAACACCTTACAATAAGGTTGTGTTTGTTAACATAAGGTAACTAGTTAACACAAACTAACAATGAACAATACTTTTTCAGCACTTAGTACTCTTGGTTAATGTTATTTTCGGTATAAACTAATACATTTTTAAACCTAAAAAGCTGTATATATTAACATCATTTAATGCATTATGAACTAACAATTAGTATTTGTTTTAATATTAACCAAGATTAATAAATGTTGTAAAATATATTGATCATTGTTACTTCAACATACCTGCTTTTACTAATATATATATATATGTGTGTGTATATATATATATATATATATATATATATATATATATAGCAGTGAAGTGCATAGGAGCTTCAGTTAATGTTCACATCAATCAACAGAATGGGGAAAAAATGTGATCTCAGTTATTTGGACTGTGGAATGATTGTTGGTGCAAGATGGGCTGGTTTGAATATTTCTGTAACTGCTGATCTCCTGGGATTTTCACACACAACAGTCTCTAGAATTTATTCAGAATGGTGCCAAAAACAAAAAAACATCCAGTGAGCAGCAGTACTGTGGATGGAAACACCTTGTTGATAAGATAGGTCAACAGAGAATAGCCAGATTGGTTCGAACTGACCAAATCTATGTTAACTCAGATAATAGCTCTGTACAATTGTGGTGAGAAGTATAGCATCTCAGAATGCTATTCTGAGATGCAGGTTGGCACTGTTTTGTTGGCACGAGGGGGATCTACACAATATTAGGCAGGTGGTTTTAATGTTGTGGCTGATCGGTGTTTGTGTGTGTGTGTGTGTATATATATATATATATACAGTATATGTGTATATATACAGTTGAAGTCAGAAGTTTACATAAAACTTAGACAAATACATTTAAACTCAGTTTTTCATAATTCCTGACATTTAATTGTAGAAAAAATTCTATGTCTTAGGTCAGTTAGGATCACTATATTTTAAGAATGTGAAATGTCAGAATAATAGTGGAGAGAATTATTTATTTCAGCTTTTATTTCTTTCATCACATTCCCAGTGGGTCAGAAGTTTACATACACTTTGTTAGTATTTGGTAGCATTGCCTTTAAATTGTTTAACTTGGGTCAAATTTTTTGGGTAGCCTTCCACAAGCTTCTCACAATAAGTTGTTAGAATTTTGGCCCAGTCCTCCAGACAGAACTGGTGTAACTGAGTCAGGTTTGTAGGCCTCCTTGGAGTGTGATGGCCACTCCAATACCTTGACTTTGTTGTCCTTGAGCCATTTTGTTACAATTTTGGATGTATGCTTGGGGTCATTGTCTATTTGTAATACCCATTTGCGACTGAGCTTTAACTTCATGGCTGATGTCTTGAGATGTTGCTTCAATATATCCACATAATTTTCCTTCATCATGATGCCATCTATTTTTTGAAGTGCACCAGTCCCTCCTGCAGCAAAGCACCCCCACAACATGATGCTGCCACCCCCATGCTTCACGGTTGGGATGGTGTTCTTCGGCTTGCAAGCCTCACACTTTTTCCTTCAAACATAACGATGGTCATTATGGCCAAAAAGTTCAATTTTTGTTTCATCAGACCAGAGGATATTTCTCCAAAAAGTAAGATGTTTGTCCCCATGTGTACTTGCAAACTGTAATCTGGCATTTTTATGGCGGTTTTGGAGCATTGGCTTCTTCCTTGCTGAGCAGCCTTTCAGATTATTTCGATTTAGGACTCATTTTACTGTAGATATAGTTACTTGTCTACCTGTTTCCTCCGGCATCTTCATAAGATCCTTTGCTGTTGTTCTGGGATTGATTTGCACTTTTCGTAACAAACTACATTCATCTCTAGGAGACAGATGCATCTCCTTCCTAAGCGGTATGATGGCTGCGTGGTCCCATGGTGTTAATGCTTGCGTACTATTGTTTGTACAGATGAGTGCGGTACCTTCAGGCATTTGGAAATTGTACCTATGGATGAACCAGACTTGTGGAGGTCCACAATATTTTATTTCTGAGGTCTTGGCTGATTTATTTTGATTTTTCCATAATGTCAAGCAAAGAGGCACAGAGTTTGAAGGCAGGCCTTAAAATATATCCACAGGTACACCTCCAGTTCAGTACACCTCCTATCAGAAGCTAATTGTCTAAAGACTTGACATAATTTTATTACATAAAGTTGCTTAAAGGCACAGTTAACTTAGTGTGTGTAAACTTCTGACCCACTGGAATTGTGATATAGTCCATTAAAAGTGAAACAATTTGTCTGTAAACAATTGTTGGAAAAATTACTAAGTAGATGTCCTAAACGACTTGCCAAAATTATAGTTTGCTAATATGAAATTTGTGGAGTGGTTAAAAAAATTTGTTTTAATGACTTCAGCCTAAGTGTATGTAAACTTCTGTCTTCAACTGTGTGTATGTTATATATATATATATATATATATATATATATATATATATATACACACACACACACACACACACACACACACACACAGTGTATTCAGTGTATACAGTACATTGGAAGTACAATGTTTTGACTTTTTTATTAGTTCTTGTTGCAAAGGGCATGGATAGGATTATTCTTATAAATAAATAAATACAAATTTCAGTAGCAATATTTTTTATTTATATTTTGTAGATGGGAAGTCTGGCAGAGAGAAGAAAGATTGTCTTTGTGCAATGGTTCTCTCTGTTCTACTCTTCCTGTCTTTATTGGCTAATGGTGTGCTGATATACCTGTGTGAGTATCCTGGTTTTACAAAAACAAATTTGAAAGGTATTTACTTGTACAAATGCATATTATAATTATGTTTTTTGTTTTGCAGATTTCACTGCAGACACAATGTTTTTGCATTGTGAACCAGTCACAAACTGCTCGAATTCAGGTAAATCATCTTTACATTCTATTATATTTTATTTGGCAATTAACTTACAATATCTTAAGCAATATATGTTTTTTCCTACTTACCTGCACCGCAATTCAGAACATGAACAAGGTATTCCAAGCTGCTCATATAAGGAGGATGTGAAGTCATTAACCTACTGCCCAGGTAAAGGCATGTCATTTTATTCAACATGCACAAGAAAAAGACCTCATGGTGTAAAATGTCTCAACCAATAACTCTGTAAAACAATTTCTTGTGCTTCTCTGCATGCTCTGCAACTCTGTCTCTGAACCAATACAGCTCTTTAATTGTCTCTTCCTAAATTATGGTCAGTACAAAATTTCACAGAGACACATTTACATTAAGTATGTAAAAGTGCAGCTCAGCAGGGTGGCAGCTACTTTTTCCAACCTACTTATGTATTTCTAGCCAAACCACAGACCTGATGAAATGCACATACAAGAAAAATGAAACAATGTGACTTACAAGTGTGCTTGCTCTTGATTAACAACAAAAAAATCTGTCTGTAGATTTGCAAGAGCAGTGGTTCAAAGGCAAAGGCAGTTTTTATGTTTTCTCCAGCCTTTATAAGAACTGGAGCTCCAGCAGACAGTATTGCCAGGATCTGGGTGGAGATCTGGTCATTGTCAACAACACAGAGGAAAAGGTACAAATAATTTTGTTTATAGCCCCTGCTCTGCATCTTTTAATAGTCCATTACTTCCAGGTGTGAAATCATAAGGTGAGAAAACCCTAACAGTAGCATCACAAATAGAATTAGAGTATTCGAGAAAAAGAGTATTCACAAATTAGAGAAAAGAGTTTCACAAATAGAAGTGAGCATGAACAATCCATATGTATATAAGGTTTGGTGCAGAGAAGGAAAGAAACTTATCTCTATGTATCCCTATTATCTTTGCAGTAGATCTTTATATTGTAATAACTATAAATAAATAACTTATAACAACGATTTCACTTAACATTATGAATACTAAATGCAGAAATTGTTTCAGTTTTCACAATCATTTGTTTGTGATGTAGGACTTTCTTGCTCAGAGACTATGTATTACTGGTGAATCTAGTCTATACTGGGCTGGCAACAGTAAGGGGAATTGGGGAAGCCATGATTCCAAACAGAACTGTGCTGTACTTAAAGGAAATACACAAGAGGACATTTCTTGCTTGAGAGAAGAGAAAAGTATTTGTGAAATTCCATGCCTTCAATAAATGCTACTCCAATTACTGATGACATTGTATGGTTGAAGATGTTTTTGTGTTTCACTGTACTCAATTAAACACAGGATGTTGTAATTACAGTATAAAGTAAAATTTTATCGAATGGCATCTGTTTAGGTGCAATGGACAGTTTTATTTAAATTGCCTTTTTATTTTTGCTTAATTGCATTTGTGTCTTTGTTTCATATATTACACTTCTGATTTGGTTCATTTTGACAAACAAACATGACACTGCAAACCTTAGCATCTTTTAACATGTCGATGTACATTAAGCATGTTCGCTTGCTGTTGCTTTTAAACCTTTTAAAAACTATTTATTGATGCTAAGATGGCAACAATTAATTATATGAATATTCATTGAATATGAGTAGTTGCTCATTTGTTTGGTATCTTACATTAAATATCCTATGCTGTTTTGGATAAAGCCAAAGATGCATTTTACAGACACACAGAAAGTAGAGAGACATCTAGCTTATCAACATTTTAACCTACAGTACTGCCAGGAAATTATGCATACCAGCAAAGATGCTTCTGTCTAAATGCTTAGAAACCCACTGCACTTTGAACACATTGAAATTACATCTGTTTTTCAGTCCTGCCATACAGTCTTTAGTTTATATTTCTAAACCCTCAATGCAAGAAATGATTGGCACTCTTGGTCAGACTCCTAACATGAGGTTTGGTAATAAGATTAAATTAAAAATAATTTAGTGCCTGTATTTTAGTGGATAATTTAAAGTGTCAGATTAATGACAAAGTGACGTCTTCCCTGATTTAGTATTAACTGATTTCTTTTAACATTTTAAAAAAAATTTTTTTTTTACAACTACATGCAATTTACTGAAATACCAGTTTTGTTTTTGTTGTTGTGTAAAGACAGTGTGTAAAACTGTTGTGATTTATATGCACCACACATAATATATAAGTTAAAAATATATAATGTGTATACAAATAAATCATACATTGTATTTAATTTGTGTAATTTTTCAATTTCCAATTTTTATTTTATTATTATGTGTTACAATATAATAATTATAATTATAGTATTTGGACAGTAAACCCTCATGTCACAATAGCAACCTTTTTACTGCGAATTAACAGCAAGTTTGTGAGCAGCATTTATGTTCAGTCATTGGAGGTGGGAGTTTTTTTTTTATTACCACTGGTGTGTAAATGGAATAATTACAGATTACCTTTATATGCTGCCATTTACATTTATTATAATTGTAATTAACCATATAAGATGCCTATCTCACAGACTTCCTTCAACAACCTTTCAATTCTATGATTCTGTTATACTGTACATAACTGTGGTCATAGAGTTTTCGCTACACCCTATGCTCTCCATGCTTTTTTTTAAACTATTTTTAATCTCTATTTGAAAGCTCTTCATTCATTGTCAACAGGTTGTTTTTTTGAGATGTTGATTTTGTTTTTTGTTTTTTGCATAAGTTGTCAGACTAGAGAAAAATGCTTTAAGAATAAATTACTGTAAACAATAAGACAAAAATATTTATGAATAAACTCTTTATACTCAACACCTTTTTTTATTTTTTATTTTTTTGGAAAATAATGTAAACCATTAGGCATGCTAAGTATCTTGCATGGTTGAAAATCAACATGACCTGAGACGAGTCTGTTGAAATCATACACAAAACCACTAAGAACCAGCTGACTCGAAATGCATGCAAAGTCGTGTCGATGTGGTTAACTGAAACCCCCAGACAGCTACCTCTCTTCAGAGTATTTTATTACCAGAGACCGTGTTCTTCAGTTTTACACTTCAGTGCTGGAATATACTCAGTTCAGACAAAAAATGGCTGAAAATATTTATTTAAACTGGGTATCAGACTCCGAACTGAGGCCAGACTCAAAGCATAAGGATGGAGGTACGTTTCTGATTCTTGTCCTAGTTTATCACATAAAGTACATTATTTTATAAGATAAAGAAGACATTACACTGTAAAAAGTAAAAAATGTGCAGTTGTTAAGCTATTTTTACCTGACCTGACCCTTAAAAATTACTTTTGCTGGTGTAACCTTATATATGTTTTGAAGTTGATTTAGTCCATTTAAAAAAGCATTTTTGACATTTAGATATTAGCTCAAAAAGCACATTTTAGGTTACGTGAGAATTATTATTATTTATTTTTTTTACTGTGTAGAACACTTATTTGTAATCATTTCATGTTTATTATGTTCCCCTTTTTGTATAGGCTACATTTTTTCAAGTTCAATTTCTAATTACAATTTATCACCAAATTTTGGTGCACACAAGGGCTTTCTCCTGCATTGTCTACTAATATAAATACAATTAACTCTTCTATTATTACCCCTCCAGTTATTTCTGTTATTGCTTGTATATTATGACTGTTGAAAACCACTGGTGAAGCAGGCTTTGTTTGACACAGGCTTGACCAAAAAGCCCACCTGCTGCAGAAATCTACATTAAACAATATACATGCAAGAATGGACATTTGGGGTCTATATCACTTCATATGAGAATTAACTGAATGTCCCTTTTGACAAACAACCATGACCATGCCAACATTAGCATCTTTTAACACTAAGCAAGTTGCAATCATTCAATGTTTATTCCACCCTTTTGTTTTTGTTTTTGTATAGGCCACATTTTATTAAGTTCAATTTATACGTTAAAGCAGTTTATACGTTTATGCAGGGCAGTGTTCCAAACCAATGCAGATGCTATTCACTGTTCTCCTCTTCCTGTCTTTGTTGGCAAATGGGGGGTTGGCATACCTGTGTGAGTATCCTCACATTTCAAATATATACAAACATATGTTATATTACATTTTAGAAGCAATACATTTCTTATTTTATTTTCATTATGATGCTTCACAGATCACAACAAATATGCAAATTGGCACTGTGAACCAATAAGAAACTGCTTGAATTCAGGTATGTGAGCATTTACTCTCCTCTTACAAAGCTACACATTACAAGTTTCACTAATTTCACTCTTTCCACAGACTTTCATTTAGATGTTCAACCAATCATCTCCTTGAAAAACTACAGTCCACCAAACTATTGTTCAGGTAAAACATGCCACATTATTTATAATTAGCATAAATAAGAAGAGCCAGTACTGTAGTGTAAGATTATGTGCTCTATTTTCATGACTGTGCTTGATGTCTTATCCAGTTTTCGTGAGAGTGCTCTTCTAAGCATATATTCACACCATCACAACACACAAGTGGGTGTGGGTTGTGCTTGTGCTATATGTGGCACAAATCTTTTCCTAACAAATGGGTAATTGTGTTAAAGACATCTGAGAACCTTGTCTTTTCTTGGTGCAAAGTCTAAACTCAGTTCCTCTATTTGAAGTTTGATTCCACCATCAGAAGATATTAAAGATATCGATCACTTTTAATATAAGCCATGATTTGTGTCAGTAGATCAAGATGAATAATTATATTTGCATTACATATAATTTAATGCAGCCTAGGCCTACATCCGATTAGTCCTGATGAGCACCACAATTTCCATAAGGAGCATGTCAATTTCACAGAAATATGCCTGTCATTTAACAAGGACATAGTTAATGCGCAAAAGAATATAAGACCCAAATGGTCCATATTTCTATTCTTATTCAGAAGAATTTGACCAGCAACATTAAGAATTAAATACAGCAGAATAAATACAGTTTGTGGATATTTCATTTAATTTTCACTTATCGATTGCTCTCAGTTCTATTTTCAGCTTGACCACAAACTCAAACTGTTTTTTTTTTTTTTTTTGTTTTTTTTTACTTCAGTGTGTACATTTCTTTTACATCTTCATTAACACTAAGCAAACTGTCTCTACATATTTAACAGAAAAGTGGTTCAAAGCAAAGGGCAGATTATATGTTTTCTCCACTGATACCAAGGACTGGAAAAGCAGCAGAAAGCGCTGTCAGGCTCTGGGTGGAGACTTGGTTATTATCAACAGTGGAGAAGAGCAGGTACAGATAGAGAAGAATGTGACAATGAAGGAGAAAAAGAGAGACAATCATTTGAGCCAACAATTGATCCAAGACAATGACAAAAGCACTTGACACATATATAATCTGTTTGTGCTTTTTATTTTAGGATTTTCTCTCTAAAAATGTCAATGGTTATTATGACTTCCACTGGATTGGCTTAACTGACAGCCAGACTGAGGGGGTCTGGCATTGGGTGGACAACGCCTCTTTAACCAGTTACATTGCGTAAGCCTGTCAGACTTTTAATGTCGTATTCATATAATTTCTGATATGCTTAGAATTACCTCTGTATTAATTAGTGGCCACTACTGTGAGACTGCGAGCAAAAAAATCATAAAGCTAAGTAAGCTACTGCTTAGCTAACAGTTTTTGTTATTTTAACGAGTCCATTATGAACTCTCAATGTCTATACATTTTCTTTACTTAGATGGGAGTCTCCCCCAGATGACTGGAAAGTAGAAAATCCTGTGGGTGAAGACTGTGTTATCTTAAAACATGATAAATGGGGAGATGTTTCCTGCTTGAGGCAGGAGAAAAGGATATGCGAGATCCCATGCTCTCCACCATGAAACAACTCTCAACTGTGTGTAGACAAACTAATTACATGTATAGCAAATTCGCTAGAAAATTTAGTCATTCCAACTTCTATTGGTTCTATTTACATTTGAGTTATTTTTAATTTTCAGAGGTATTCTGAAAATGAGTTGAGTTTATACAGTATCTTGTCAAATGTGTTTTCTGTGTTATGATTTACTGTAAGTGTTTAGGCATTGCAGGGGCATATCTTGAATTTTGTTTAGGGGTGGCATGCAGACTATGAGGGGTGGCAACACTAAAGCAAGCACCATACGTAGTTCTTATAGATTATGGTACCAAGCTTCATTGCAACAAATACTAGCTTATTAATTGGAGTCACTATCAATTTATAAATGTACACGAATCTGTGACAGAACTGCATTTCCACAGGAACCACATAGTAACCATTTTGCTATTGATCTGCCAACATTGAAACTTATTATACTAAAAAAATATATAAATAAATAAAGTAACAAAATTTCTATGTCCAGAGTACCAAGACATTGTCTATCAAACACGTCAACAAATTCTAAATGTTCCTATGCTTCACATATAGAACCGGCAATCTGGACTAAATGTCACCACCTTTGTTAAGTGTACCCATGGATGGAAAATGCATGCATTCACATGTTATTCTGCTAATAAAGTCCTATAGGCCTATCACCTTTGTAACAGCTGGAATAAGCCATTTGAAAGTGAAGATTAACACAAAGTTAGGTCTAAATAAAAAACTGTACAGAAAATTGTACTGTGGGGGGCAGTGCTGCAAAACTCATGAATATTAATTATGTTATGCACAGTAAAAGATTCTTTTGAATTACCTGTTTCGATCAACAGTAATTCTTAATGACCGATTCAAGCACCCAAATAAATATTTCACATAAAATGGTTATTTCATTTCCACATCTGCTACTATCAGTCTTGGGATTTTGTTTATCATTAGATGAATACATAGATCAGCACTTTAATTAAGAACATGACTGACTGATCTAGTGGTAACTTTTTGCCTTTAGTTTATAGAGGTTTTGGATTCTAATTCACCCAAATATAACTTTTTATTTTAATAAAACAAGATTGCAATAACAGATGCAAGGAGACGAGAGTAGCGGAAACACAGACACATTTATTGACAGTTCTGTATATGAAAGAACAGCGAACTCCGAAATTCAGATAGGGACAACCACAAACTCTGCACTCCAGCAGCGGGAACCCGGAATGCGCCTGAGCTCCCATGAACAAGATGACACAGTTAATAAATAAACGTCTCCCATCACACAACCCAGCCATGAAACAACTGTCTCGTTTGGAAGGAGGCATCCTCCGGAGGTCGCATTTGTCGGCCGCATATGTCATCGAGGCTGTCTCGTTTCAGAAAAGCGAGTAGGACACTTCAAATACAGCCCTCTTTCACTGGAATTCGGAGGCTGCATGAGGTGTATCCTTCATGGGCACTCACAACCCACAATACTTTACTTCAACGGAAATGTCTAAAAAATTTCAATATGATGTTCAAACAGTTGAAGTACCTCAGTAGATGGGTGCAGAGTATATAATATGTATAATTATATTAATATATAATTAAAATAATTATTAGACTAAAAGTAAACATGTAAAATCTATTTTCTTTTCTCTTTACATCATTATAACACTCCTAAAATGTACCTCATATATTCCCTTCCAGAGGGTCTTGGTTCCCTTCTCACTCAAAGCGCTCGCACTTGTTAAAGAGTGGCGTGCTGTCATAGCAACCATGTTATGTTCCATTTCCGTTTGTCCCACAAAGGCCGTCTCGTTTAAACGAAGCTTGTTTAAAGGTGGACACTCGGTATACTGCAGCCTTCAAAGGACGCGTCCTACTTAGCATGCAGCCTTCCAAACAAGACACAGCCACTCAGTTTATATAGGAAGGAAACACTCTGCATGCCGGTGCTCCCCATCAACAATCAGCTAACCTGGGTACCCCACACCTGAGAGCGATTAAGAGAGAGGGAGAGAAAGAACACACACAAACGAGCAGGGACGATCTCTGCTGTCTGATGGCCGGAGCGAGCGCCGACATACTGTGTGGAGACTAGCGGTTTGACAACACTGGGCTGTGACTGGTTCGTTGATGGAAGGAAGTAGTGTAGTATCCGGAAGTAATTCGGAGATGGAAGATGAAGCATATGGCGGGGAAGGTAGAGGTGGGAGAAATTTTAAATGGTCGGTGATGGAAAAACGAAAAAGGAAGAAGAGTTGGAGTCAGATCTCGGGAACAGATAGTGATAAGGAGCAGAGCTCTACAAGAATAAGGAAGGAAGATATAAGGTACTGTTGAAGTTTGCGTCTGATGCTGTTGGTATAATCCATCCATTGAAAATTGCCAAAGCTATTATGGAATAGATTGGAAAGAATGACTGTGCGAAAAATTTGAGGGATCGTAAATGACTTATATTATGTAAGGATAGTAGTCAACAAATGGCAGCGCTTGGACTAAAAACATTGCAATAAAATGTTGATGTGCCAAAGATGTGCCAGATATGGAGGAAATCATGAGTACGGTAAATGTGAACAAGATGTGAAGCCAAAGTGTGGTAATTGTGGTGGGGAGCTCAGTGCATGCTATGAGGGCTGCCAGTACAGGAAAGAAGCTGTTCAGAGTGTGAGAGCGTCAGAAGGTCTGACTTATGCAGAGGCTCTCAAGAAGTTTCAGATGTCAAAACCTAAGAGTGACAACAGATTGGAACTGAGTCTTCCAGTTAATGAACCAGACCCTAGCAGAGTAAATATGAATGGAAAACTCATGGTAGTTGACAAGATTGCATTTGTTTCATTTTTGGCTGAGGTAGTGAATTGCTCAGCACAAACTGAGAGTAGAAAGAGAGGATTAAAATTATTATTAGGGCAGCAGAAAAATATCTGGATGTTGAGGAGGTATCAGTAGAACAGATAAACGATAAATTTAAGATGCACATGGCAAGTTCTCAGGCACCATGTGGTGGATCCTAATGGTGCTATGGATCTTGCAGTGGAATGCAAGGAGATTAATTGCGAACGGTCAAGAATTAAATAAAAATATTGCAGAACAGAATAACAAGTCACATGTAATTTGTATTCAGGAAACTTGACTTCCTTATCTGTCACTCACTCAACGTTGTGTCGATGTAGTGACACTAGGGGTCACTCTTGGGAGCCCAAGACACCTCTGGTCTTTGATAAAAGGCCAATGAAAATTGGCGAGTGGTATTTGCATGCCACTCCCCCAGACATACGGGTATAAAAGGAGCTGGTATGCAGCCACTCATTCAGATTTTCTCTTCAGAGCCGAACGTTCATGCTCACTGAGCTGAATTCTCATGACTGTTCATTCACCTCTGCTGGATCTGATGGCGCATTTCAGCGGCTTCACCCTCCTCTGCGCTGGTGCACTGCAGAGAATGCCCCTGGGCACTTCGGCAGAAAAAAGAGAGTATATTTTCCTGAAAGAGTATATTTCTCTAAAAGAGCGGCACACACGGAACGTCTTTTTAAAGACGCGTCTTTTTAAAGATGCCTTTCCGATTGTGTGTTAGTCCTGGTTGCGGTCATTACCTCTCAACTTCAGATGGTCACGATCGCTGTCTTTTGTGTCTGGGCGTGACCCACATGGAGGCAGCATTTGTGGATGGTTCATGTTCTCACTGCGAGAACATGACCATGGCAACGTTGCAGTCGCGGCTTGCTTTCATGAGAAAGCAAGCCACCCCTGCGGCTCCCCGCCTCGGTCCTTCTACCTACGGGTTTGAGGCCAGCGCGGCTAGCACTGGGGGCAATTTGGGGACCCCAATGTGACCGCCTCCTCCGGGTTCAGAGCATCTCTTTTCTCGGTTTGGAGTTGGACTCAGTCTCTTTGACAGCGCACCTCACAAACGAGCGTGCACAGTTGGTGCTGGCCTGTTTGAAGGCGTTCAAACAGAAAACAGCGGTTCCACTGAAACTCTTTCAGAGGCTCCTGGGTCATATGGCATCCTCAGCGGTGGCCACCCCGCTCAGGTTGATGCATATGAGACCGCTTCAGCACTGGCTTCAGACTCGAGTCCCGAGAGGGGCATGGCGCCGCGGGACACATCGCGTGGTCATCACGCCGGTCTGTCACCGTCTCTTCAGCCCTTGGACCGACCTCTCATTTCTATGGGCAGGTGTTCCCCTAGAGCAGGTCTCCAGATGCGTCATGGTCACGACAGATGCCTCCAAAATGGGCTGGGGTGCTGTTTGCAACAGGCATGCAGCTGCCGGCTTATGGACGGGCCCGGCTTATGGTCGGGCATCAACTGCCTCGAGTTGTTGACAATTCTGCTAGATTATATCATGTGCTGGAAAGCAAAGGATATTTTTCTCCTTTCCAGAGTGGGTTTCGGAACACTATGGATGCGGTTTTATGTCTAGAATCTGACATCAGGAAGGCTCAAGTTGACAAGTTTTAGTATGGGTATTTCTCGACGTGGAGAAAGCCTACAATATCATATGGAAAGAGGGGCTTCTAATTAAACTGGATAAGATGGATACTGGAAGGAGAATGTTTAACTGGTTTCATAGTTTCCTTTTTGACAGATCTATTCAAGTCAGGGTGGGATCATCATATTCCAAAACATATTATATCAAAAAAGGTACTCCTCAAGATAATGTGTGTAGCCCCATCCTATTTAATGTAATGATTAATGAAAACTTTTCCCAGGTTGGTGCAGGAGTTGAAAAGTCTCTGTTTGCGGATGATGGAGCACTGTGAAAGAGAGGGAGAAATGTTTCGTATGTGGCTGAGTGTATGCAGAGTGCCAGTAATGAGGTGGAAAAATGGACTGATAAATGGGGACTTCATTTATCAGTGTCGAAAACACAGGTTATTTGTTTTTCAAAAAAGAGAGAATGTCCTAGTGTAAGATTACAGCTATACGGCAAACCTTTAGAACAAGTGAATGTGATAAGATATCTGGGGGTATGGCTAGACACAAAACTGACATTAGCAATTCACATACAAAAAATAGTTGATAAATGCAAAAAAAGTTTTAAATATCTTAAGATGTTTAGCTGGGGTGGATTGGGGCGCCAGGCGTCACTCATTGAAGAGAATATATTGTGCATTAATTAGGTCAACTATAGATTATGTATGTATAGCATATGGGTCTGCGTCTAAAACTTTGCTGCAGAAAGTAGAAATAATTCAGTCACAGGCATTACGTATATGTTGTAGTGCTCTCAGATCTTCTTCTATTCCTGCCTTACAGGTAGAAATTAGTGAACTGCCTCTTGATATTAGAAGACAAAAGTTAATGTTGATTTACTGGATGACAGTAAAGGGACACTATGAAACTCATCCAGTTAAAAAGTATTGGTAAAATGCTGGGAATATGAGTCAGCCAAGTTAAGAAGTTTTGGATGGATTGCAGAAGAAGAAGCCCAATCATGTGGAATAATAAATGTAGAAGTGAGCCCCATAGTAATAGTGTCACCTATTTCACCTTGGCTATTCCCTTTACCATTAGTAGATCTTAATCTGCAAGAAATGATTAATGATAAAAATAGAGTAATAGCAAAGGATGCAATGGTTAAACAGTATCTAGAGCAGAATTACTACTCAATGCTTACAATTTTCACAGATGGTTCTAAAGATCCTGAAACAGGTCGAGCTTCAGCAGCTGTATATGTCCCACATTTTCAAGTTAAAATTGGTAAAAGAGTATCTGACCAAGTAGGAGTTTATTCAACAGAGATGGTAGCAATACTATTAGCTATCAGGTGGATGGAGGACACTCGGCCAGTGAATGCGGTGATATGCTCAGATTCATTCTCTGCTTTATCAAGCCTTATTAGCGGGAGATCCTCAAGACAAGACATTTTATATGAAATTCTTTAAAGTATGTACAGAGTAAATAAGTTAGGAATTAAGTTGTGTTTCCTGTGGGTTCCAGCACACGTGGGAGTGGATGGAAATGAGGAAGTTGATCATTTAGCAAAGCAGGCACTGAAATTATCACATATAAATGAATATCCCACTAAGTAAAGAAGAAGTTAAGGCCAAAATCAGAACAGCTATAAAAGGGAAATGGCAAGAACTTTGGAATGAGGAGGGAAGAGGAAGACATCTTTATCATATTCAAAATCAAGTAGGAGGTGAAAGAGGGAATTTTGGTAGTAGAAGAGAAGACACAATCATTACCAGACTTAGCCTTGTGCACACATCTCTAAATGATTCCTTATTTAGAATTAACAAACATGAGTCTGGGAATTGTAGATTATGTGGATCAGCAGAACTGTAGAGCATGTACTAATATACTGTACTGCTTATGAAAATGAAAGAGTATTTCTGTTGGAAGAAATAAGAGAAATGGGGATAGGAAATCTTACTCTTAAAAAACTGATGCATAATGGCTTGAATCATCATAAAATATATAATGCATTAATGAGATATTTAAGAAAGGTAGAACTGTTTAATAGGATTTAAAAGGTAATCAATTTTTTTTTTATATATAACTTTTATTTATTTTTTTATTTTTTATTTTTTTCATTCCATCAGTGATCCACACTCCAGCCCAGTAGGTGGCGGGAATGCACCTATCGTTTGCCAACCTCCATAAAACGCAAAAGGAAGAAGAAGAAGAACACACACACACACACACACACACACACACACACACACACACACACACAAACAATACGGCCGAGAAGTTCATCACAATGAGAGACACGGAAAAGAGCGCGAGCTGCAGCAAAACTACTAACAAAAGACACTGATAACATTCAAAATAACACATTCAAGCGCCGGATGGCCAGTCAAAACACACACAGATGAAACAGAAACTCCTATTCAAGAACTGAATATGTTTCAAGCGGATTATACACATACCTGATGAAAGCTATTTCAAAAAGACACGTCTCACCCGTCTCAACAAATAACTGACGGTGATGTGTCTAATAATCATTCAGTAAATACTTGGAAACAGCTGAGAAATTCATCTTTTATTTGGGATTAATGACACAAACATGCAAAAATATTATTACCTTCCTTTGCTTGTTATTTATGTTTAAGATATTTTAATTGCTTGGTATTCTTAAAGCATTATTATGTCATGTCTCTGTAAAGTTTTTAAATGAAAAATTCTGAATCACCAAGTTGACAGTAATGCCATCATGTTGTTTGGTTTCCAGCTTTTTTTGTAATTAACTAACCACCAGTTAATTGATAAATATTTATTGGATAGAGGTGTCCCTTCAGCAGGTGTGATATTTCTTTTATCTGATTTCAGATTTCTAGATCCATTTGACTGCAACAGTCTAATTCTTCTTCACTGTCCTTATTTCCTGGTGGCATTGGCACGGTGGCTCAGTGGGTTGCACTGTTGCTTTACAGCTAGAAGTTCAATGGTTTGAGTCCTGGCTCAACCTGGGCCTTTTTGTGTGGAATTTCTCCAGGTGCACTGGGGCTGGTTGCTCCAGCTGTGCGTAAGTTAAAACTTTTTATGCACTACTAAATATTTGAGCGTTGCACCATTAAACTTCGGTAGGACGTAACTCTACGTATAAACTCAATATTTACGGCAGACTCCGACCAGGAGTAACGGATGGAATAAAAAAGCAGACTCATTTAATAACATCAGTGAGCTCATGTTTTGGCTGACAGGCATCAGTCCTTTCAACATATATGATGGTGTTGACATTTACACTCGTTTACATTTACGAGAGAGAAAAAACTTTTAAACAGCTCTTCAGCATGAAACCGATCTAACGGTGCCATTTTCAGGATGCATCGCCCGGTGTCAAGTTTCAACATATACGAAATATATAAGATATTAAAATGAATAAATGTCTATTTTTCCAGCCTGTTGTATTAGTATTTATTTATCACCCCTTATTTTTTTTAGATACAGTTCCTATACATTGTTATTTACACAGGGCAAATATGCTATTTATTAAATCTACTTTTATTATGTATCGTATTTTAATGACAGTTAAATGACTGACAGTTACGTGAACAAACAAGATTTGAACATCAACCGTAACAAGATCAAACTGAAATTCACAGCTTTTTAACACTTCTGTGTACAAATTTGAAGGCTGTTTATTGGATAAATACAGGTAAACGTCATATTATGCGACTACGCATTACTTTACGGAGAGCTTACAACCTACTAGTTAAGTCTTGCCTTAAGAACAGGTGGTGCAACCAAATTAAGCACTGACTTAGTTACAAACTAACTAGTAGTTACTAAGCCCTTAGTGTGAACTTTATTCCCAACTTACGTGAGAACTTACGCACAGCTGGTGCAACCCTACCCTGGTTTCCCCCACAGGTCAAGTGAACTGGAGACCCTAAATTGCCTGTAGGTGTGAGTAAATGTGTTTGTCTGTGTGCGTTAGCCCTGTTATGCACTGGCCACCTCCAGGGTATTTCCTCACCATCGGCCCGATACAGCTGGGATCTGCTCCAGCACTACCTGCAAACCTGCATAGGATAAGCAGCTATAGAAAATGGATGGATGGAAGTCCTACTTTCCAGCTATTTCCACTATATTTTTAAGGAAGAGTAGCCAACTTGAAAAGTCTTCAGGATCATGCCACTGCATCTAAATCCACATTTTAAAAATGAATTTACATTTTGACAAGAAAATGACCTCAAACACTTCACCAGTTTGCACCAGTTTGTGTTAGGTGACGATTTGGTCACCTCAGTCCCACAGTCTTCACAATTTAAACTAATGTGGGTAGAAGTTGAAAGGCAAGTGTAAAAGGCCCAGCCAAGTAGTACCAGGCAGTTAATTGTGTTTACACGCAGAAGGATTTGAACAGTATTCCAATTACAAACTGTTTCTAAAGAAACATCTGAATAGAATACCAAATAGTAGTCTAATGTCTGTCAAAGGAAGATAGTTTAATATAGGGTACAACGGGCTAAAGGCACCTCTTAAGGAAATTTGGCTTTTAATGGAAACAAATCTTTATTTTTATTAAATATTGATTGAGCAACATCATTTGTGTGAAAAGAAATAATAACGAAAGGTTGTTTCGATTAAAATTCAGATTTTAAAAAAAGGTGGTGAGGGAGCCTTTTACCCCACACTTGGGGTAAAAGGCCCCTAGGGGGTTTAAAGTGATATTGTGTAGGTACCGGGCCAATAGTTATAGGGCACCATTTGTCAACTTGGGGTTCAGTGTCTTCACAAATATGCACTATCAACCCTAAGTTTTAGCTTGCAATAATTATTTTTAAAAAGATACATGTTTAGCTTGGAAAAAAAGGAACGTCATGGTTACTGGTGTAACCTCCGTTCCCTGATGGAGGGAACGAGACGTTGGTGTCGATGTAGTGACACTAGGGGTCACTCTTGGGAGCCCGAGACACCTCTGGTCTTTGATAAAAGGCCAATGAAAATTGGCGAGTGGTATTTGCATGCCACTCCCCCGAACATACGGGTATAAAAGGAGCTGGTATGCAACCACTCATTCAGGTTTTACGCTGAGGAGCCGATATAAGGTCCGGCCATTTCAGCGGGTAGTTCAGCGTTGTGGCAGGAGGGACCAACGTCTCGTTCCCTCCATCAGGGAACGGAGGTTACACCAGTAACCATGACGTTCCCTATCTGTCACTCACTCGACGTTGGTGTCGATGTAGTGACACTAGGGGTCCCTATACAAAACGCCACAAGGCTGAACTGTGTTACGTGAACTGGCGGTGTGTGGTGGGCAGACTTGCTGTGTGCCTCATAGCCAGCACACCAGGTCGACACGTAACCTCCCCCAACACAGTTATGAGTGTCGAACGGCCCTTTTTGGGGACAAGTCGACTACCCAGAGATAGAGACAGGCTTAACCCAGTCATGGCCTCTTTCCCCTTCTCTTTTTCCACTCCCTAAAAAAGAAAGGGGGATTATCCGACTGGGCCACCAGGTCTAGTCGGGGGGTGTCCCTCCCAAGGGGAGGACACCGCAGAGACCACACCTCGCCCCAAGAGAGGGGGGGATATTTAAGTGGAAGAATACATCACATGGTCTTTCCAACCATGTGGAGAGCCTTCAAGGTAGATCCTACCCAATGGGGGAGGAGTTACTACAACATGGAGACTGAGGGGCTCTGCCCAAGGAAGACGCAGTTTGCCAGTAGGGAAACGAACTAGCGGAAGATATAGATCGCATGGGGTTAGCCTTACAGGGAACTGCCACATGCGGAGCAACTACCCCAGAACCGGGCTCTTAGTTAGCGCGTGTACTGGGCCGGCAGCAAGTCTCTCCGAAAACTCGACTGCCACAGGGCTCGGAGGAAGTCAACCAGGGAACAACCTTTGTGAACACTACTGGGAATTAACAGCGCACGTCTTCAGCTCAAAAGGAGGTGGAAGGCGCTATGTGCAAGCGATACACCCGGCCGGCTATCCCGGGCTTATCCGCTTGTGTTGCGTGCCACTACCTGGGACGAAACCGGTTCCACCCGGAGGTTGTAGAACCTTGCAAAAGGTGTTGGGTGTTGCCCAGCCCGCTGCTCTGCAATGTCTGTTAGAGAGGCACCTCTGGCCAGGGCCCAAGAAGCCGCTACACCACGAGTAGAATGGGCTCGTAGCCCTACCGGGGGCGGCATGTTTTGGGCGAGACATGCCATAGTTATGGTGTCAATGAGCCAGTGGGCGATCCTCTGCTTGGAGACAGCGCTTCCTTTCCGCTGTGCACCGAAGCAGACAAAGAGCTGCTCAGAGAGTCTAAAGCTCTGCGTGCGATCCAAATAGATGCGCAAAGCGCGCACCGGACACAGCAACGCCAGGGCTGGGTCTGCCTCCTCCTGGGGCAGTGCTTGCAGGTTCACCTGGTCTCTAAAAGGAGTGGTGGGAACCTTGGGCACATAGCCCGGTCGGGGGTCTCAGGATCACGTGAGAATAGCCCGGACCGAACTCCAGGCACGTTTCGCTGACAGAGAACGCTTGCAGGTCACCTACCCTCTTGATGGAAGTGAGCGCAGTCAGGAGGGCAGTCTTCAAGGAGAGTGCCTTAAGCCCGGCTGACTGCAAAACTCAAAGGGGGCTCTCTGTAGACCCTGAAAAACTACAGAGGTCCGATGAGGGAACAAGGCGTGGCCTGGAGGGATTCAGCCTCCTGGCGCCTCTTAGGAACCTGATGATCAGATCATGCTTCCCTAAGGACTCACCGTCGACTGCGTCATGGTGTGCTGCTATGGCAGCAACGTACACCTTCAAGGTGGAAGGGGACAGCCTCCCTTCCAACCTCTCTTGCAGGAAGGAAAGCACTGATCTGACTGCGCACCTCTGGGGGTCTTCCTGATGGGAAGAACACCACTTAGCGAACAGACACCACTTAAAGGCATACAGGCGCCTCGTAGAGGGAGCCCTAGCCTGAGTGAATGTGTCTACCACCGCAGGTGGGAGACAGCTTAGGTCTTCTGCGTCCCATCCAGGAGCCAGACATGGAGATTCCAGAGGTCTGGGCGCGGGTGCCAGATGGTGCCCCTTCCCTGAGAAAGAAGGGCCTTTCTCAGGGGAATTTGCCCAGGGGGAGCTGTCACGAGGAGCGTGAGGTCCGAGCACCACGTCTGGGTGGGCCAGTAGGGTGCTTACTAGGACGACCTTCTCCTCGTCCTCCCTGACCTTGCACAGGGTCTGTGCGAGCAGGCTCACTGGGGAAAACGCATATTTGCGAATGCCAGGGGACCAGCTGTGTGCCAGCGCGTCTATGCCGAGGAAGGCCTCGGTGAGGGCGTACCAGAGCGGGCAGTGGGAGGATTCTTGGGAGGCGAACAGGTGCACCTGTGCCTGACTGAATCGACTCCAAATCAGCTGGACCACCTGAAGGTGGAGTCTCCACTCTCCCTTGAGGGTAACCTGTTGTTACGGCGCGTCCGCCGAAGTGTTGAGGTTGCCCGGGATGTGAGTGGCTTGCAGCGACTTGGTGCTGCTAACTCCGTTGGAGGAGACGGCGGGCGAGTTATGACATACAGCGGGAGCGCAGACCGCCTTGGCGGTTGACATATGCTACCGCTGCCGTGCTGTCTGTCCGAACTAGCACATGCTTGCCCTGGATCAATGGCCGGAACCTCCGCAGGGCGAGCAGAATTGCCAGTAACTCGAGGCAGTTGATGTGCCAACGCAGCTGCGGACCCGTCTAGAGGCCGGCAGCTGCGTGCCCGTTGCCAACAGCGCCCCAGCCCATTTTGGAGGCGTCTGTCGTGACCACGACGCGCCTGGAGACCAGTTCTAGCGGAACACCTGCTCGTGGAAACGAGAGGTCGGTCCAAGGGCTGAAAAGACGGTGACAGACCGACGTAATGGCCACGTGGTGTGTCCCGTGGCGCCATGCCCGTCTCGGGACTCAAGTCTGGAGCCAGTGCTGAAGCGGCCTCATATGCATCAACCCGAGCGGGGTGGCCACCGCCGAGGACGCCATATGCCCCAGGAGCCTCTGAAAATGTTTCAGTGGAACCGCTGTTTTCTGTTTGAACGCCTTCAAACAGGCCAGCACCGACTGGGCGCGCTCGTTCGTAAGGTGCGCCGTCAAGGAGACTGAGTCCAACTCCAAACCGAGAAAAGAGATGCTCTGAACCGGGAGGAGCTTGCTCTTTTCCCAGCTGACCCGAAGCCCTAGTCGGCTGAGGTGTGAGAGCACCAGGTCCCTGTGTGCGCATAACCCGTCCCGAGAGTGAGCTAGGATTAGCCAGTCGTCGAGATAGTTGAGAATGCGAATGCCCACCTCCCTTAACGGGGCAAGGGAAGCCTCTGCGATCTTCGTAAAGACGCGAGGAGACAGGGACAGGCCGAAAGGGAGGACTTGTACCGATACGCCTGACCCTCGAACGCAAACCGCAGGAAGGGTCTGTGTCGAGGAAGGATCGAGACGTGAAAGTACGCATCCTTCGGGTCTACCGCCGCGAACCAATCTTGATGCCGGATGCTCGCTAGAATGCGTCTTTGCGTCAGCATCTTGAACGGGAGTCTGTGTAAGGCCCGGTTCAGTACTCGCAGGTCCAAGATTGGCCGCAACCCACCGCCTTTTTTCGGTACAATGAAGTAGGGGCTGTAAAACCCCCTCTTCATCTCGGCTGGAGGGACAGGTTCTATCGCGTCCTTCCGTAGGAGGGTAGCGATCTCCGCGCAAGGTAGCAGCGTTTCCATCTTTCACCAAGGTGAAGTGGACACCGCTGGACCTGGGCGGATGCCCAGCGAAGTGAATCGTGCAGCCGAGTCGGACGGTCCGGACCAGCCCTCGCGACGGACTGGAAAGCGCAAGCCATGCACCCGAGTTCCGCGCAAGGGGGACCAAAGGGACAATGTCATCGGATGTACCGGCGGGTGGGGCCTCGCGGCGGGGCGGAGCTTGAGGTGCCACACCACATCGTGGCCGTGCTGAGTCCGAGGACATCAAAGCACTTACCTGGCTCCTTGTGACCACCCCCGGAACAGCCTGGGACGGGGGAGGAAGAGGCCTGTCCTCATGACCCGTGGAGACTGTCACATCGGGGGCGGATTTGTGCCACAGCTGGGCGCTCAGGGCGGGAGACCGCCGCTGGAGCGCCAACCTGCCAAATGGAGTGGTGGACGGTGGTCGTGATGCCAGCCGTACACACCGAATATGTGACCCAGGGAACAAGGAAACCACTCTTGCAGAGCTCTTGAGTACTGCAGCCACTTGGGCATGCAGCGCAATTAAATGCAAAAGGTAACAAAAAGAAGATCTGCTTACCAGCTCCAGAGCAGCGGGTTTCGTTGTCCCTGGGTCGCCCGTCTCAGGGGCGCTTCGAAGACCTCCGTGGGTTCTTCGGTGCCGGCTGTGAGACGGGTGGCGTCGGCTTCCTGCGGTGGGCTCGGCGGAGCCGGTGCAGTCACTGCAGGGGGACGCCCTCGGCGATGAGTAGATGGGGGGATCTTGAGCCACGCTGGGGCAGGACAAGCCGGCTAGCATCCATCTACTGCTCTACCATCGAGAACTGCTGGGCAAAGTCCTCGACAGTGTCGCCGAATAGGCCCGCCTGGAAAATGGGGGCAGCAAGGAATCGTGTCCTGTCGGCCTCACCCATCTCGACCAGGTTGAGCCAAAGGTGGCGCTCCTGGACCACTAGTGTGGCCATCGTCCGCCCGGGAGACCGCGCCGTGACCTACCCTCGTGCAGTTCCTTTAGCGCCTTGGCGGACTTGCAGGAGAGCCATGGCGTGCAGGGCGGAGGTGGCTTGTCCAGCAGCACCGTAGGCTTTGACCGTCAGAGACGACGTAAACCTACAGGCCTTGGACGGGGGCTTTGGGCACCCACGCCAGGTGGCGGCGCTCTGCGGGCATAGGTGCACCGCGAGCGCCTTTATCCACCGGGGGATTGCCGAATAACCCTTGGCCGCCCCACCATCGAGGGTAGTGAGAGCGGGGAAGCTGAAAAGATCGGGACCGGGCAGTAAAAAGTGCCTCCCGCGATCTTGTCAGCTCTTCATGCACTTCCGGGAAGAAAGGAACGGGGCGGGGCGTGGCTTTGAGCGGCGCCGCGAGCCCAGGAACCAATCACAGAGCCGCGAGGGTTCAGGGAAGAGCGGTGAAATCCACTCTAACCGACGCTCGCGGCTGTCCGGGAAAGCATGTCGTCATCTCCGCGTCAGCCTGTGACTGGGCGATCGACCCCGAAGGGAGGAGCCCAGCCGAGGCTTCCGACTGGACGAGCCCGCTCTCCGATGCTGCGCTCGAGAGCTCATCACTTTCGCGGGCTCCGAATAAGAGGTCGAACTCGCCGTGAGACGAGCCGGCGGACTCACCCGGAAGCCCGATCGGGGCAGACGAGCGTGCTGGGGAATGGGAGGTCCGCGGGGGGATACCCGGCAGAGGCGGTCCCATTGGGGTCCCCAAATCGCCCCCAGTGCTAGCCGCGCTGGCCTCAAACCCGTGGGTAAAAGGACCGAGGCGGGAGCCTCTGGGGTGGCTCGCTTCCTTACGAAGGCGAGCCGTGACCGCAACGTTGCCATGGACACATTCTCGCAATGAGAATGTGACCATCCACGAACGCTGTCTCCGCGTGAGCAGTGCCCAGACACGAAAGACAGTGATCGTGACCGTTAGAAAGCGAGAGATAACGAGCACAACCAGGAATAACACACAATCGGAAAAGCATCTTTAAAAAGACGCGTCTTTAAAAAGACGTTCCGTGTGTGCGCTCTTTTAGAGAAATATATACTCTTTTAGAGGGGAAAAATGCTCTTTCAGAAAATATACTCTCTAGTTTTTCTGCCGAAGCGCCCAGGGGCGTTCTCTGCAGTGCACCAGTGCAGAGGAGGGAGAAGCCGCTGAAATGCGCCGTCAGATCCAGCAGGTGAATGAACAGTAGTATTCAGCTCAATGAGCATGACCGTTCGGCTCCGAAGAGAAAATCTGAATGAGTGGTTGCATACCAGCTCCTTTTATACCCGTATGTTCGGGGGAGTGGCATGCAAATACCACTCGCCAATTTTCATTGGCCTTTTATCAAAGACCAGAGGTGTCTCGGGCTCCCAAGAGTGACCCCTAGTGTCACTACATCGACACCAACGTCGAGTCAGTGACAGATAGGGAACAAATATTTAACAACATAGGAGGTCTGTTAACGTTGTGAATTAACTTTCGCCGCTTGGTTGGAGGAGGGTGGTGATATCCCAGATACAGCTCTGGATCTGGATGCAGTTCTGATCTCTTTTTATCAACAAAATGGTAAGAGCACACATACACCCTCTTGGGAGTTTTTTTTTTTTTTTTTTTTTTTTTTTACTTTAATGCTGCAAGCCATGCTCGTTTCCTGTCGTCATTCCTATTGTTCAGGAAAATCCTCAATTTATTTGTGTTGGTATGACAGCCAACAACTGCACACGTTGTTGTGATCGCTCTGCTTTGCTATTTTTTACATTAGTTCTAATGAGACTGGAATTGGAAAACAGTCTAGCATCAATTTGAATCATCATGGGTTGAGGCGGTTGGAACACTGAGCTGTGACTGGAGCAGAGATGACTGGAAGTGATGATGATTCAGGAAGTGAGCAGGGAATGGATGAGATGGAAGAAGGTGCAGAGGGAACTTTGAACAATCTTGGATGGCAGATAGTTAGTAGAAAAATCTCAAGCAAATAGATGTACTATGGATAGTGATGACAAAAAAATGAATCGGCAAGCTCAAAAAAGGGAGGAATTTAAGGTAATTATAAAATTTTAATCGCAAGGTTCTTGTAACCCATTGAAATTGACAGAAGCGCTGAAATCAAACTTGGGAAATATTGATCATGCAAAAACATTATGTGATGGAAAATTACTAATTTTCTGTAGTGATAGCAAACAACGTGACATGGCTCTGCGATTAAAATCACTGGCAGGCAAAGCAGTAACATTGAAAGAGAAAAAGTGGGTCAAGGGAGTGATATATGGTGTACCAACTGACATGTCAGAAGAGGTGATTAAAAGCAACATTACTGGAGCAAAAGTAACAAAGTTTAAATGACTGCAGTATGTGAGAAATGAAGTGAAAAAGGAGATAAAGCTGCTGATTAGAGTTATGGTTGGGTTATGAGCTACCCAGTAAAAGAGTATATACCACCACCAATGAGATGTTTCAATTGTCAAAGATATGTGGCAGCTGTATGCAATAGTAAGCAACGCTGTGGGAAATGTGGTGGAGAACATCAGTAGGGATCATGTGGAGAGGGAATAAAACTAAAATGCTGTAACTGTGGGGGAGAGCATAGTGCTGCTTACGGGGGATTTGTTGTGAAGAAAAGAGCAGTAAAGATACAAAACATTAAAATAACGTCATGGTTACTGGTGTAACCTCCGTTCCCTGATGGAGGGAACGAGACGTTGGTGTCGATGTAGTGACACTAGGGGTCACTCTTGGGAGCGCGAGACACCTCTGGTCTTTGATAAAAGGCCGATGAAAATTGGCGAGTGGTATTTGCATGCCACTCCCCCGAACATACGGGTATAAAAGGAGCTGGTATGCAACCACTCATTCAGGTTTTACGCTGAGGAGCCGATATAAGGTCTGGCCATTTCAGCGGGTAGTTCAGCATTGTGGCAGGAGGGACCAACATCTCGTTCCCTCCATCAGGGAACGGAGGTTACACCAGTAACCATGACGTTCCCTATATGTCACTCACTCGACGTTGGTGTCGATGTAGTGACACTAGGGGTCCCTATACAAAACGCCACAAGGCTGAATTGTATTACGTGAACTGGCAGTGTGTGGTGGGCAGACTTGCTGTGTGTCTCATAGCCAGCACACCAGGTCGACACGTAACCTCCCCCAACACAGTTATGAGTGTCGAACGGCCCTTTTTGGGGACAAGTCGACTACCCAAAGATAGAGACAGACTTAACCCAGTCGTGGCCTCTTATCCCCTTCTCTTTTTCCACTCCCTAAAAAAGAAGGGGGATTATCCGACTGGGCCGCCAGGTCTAGTTGGGGGGTGTCCCTCCCAAGGGGAGGACACCGCGGAGACCACACCTCGCCCCAAAGGGGGGGGGGTATTTAAGTGGAAGAATACGTCACATGGTCTTTCCAACCATGTGGAGAGCCTTCAAGGTAGATCCTGCCTGATGGGGGAGGAGATACTACAACATGGAGACTGGGGCAGAGGGGCTCTGCCCAAGGAAGATGCAGTTTGCCAGCAGGGAAACTAATTAGCGGAAGATATAGATCGCATGGGGTTAGCCTTAAGGGAACCGCCACATGTGGAGCACCTACCCCAGAACCGGGCTCTTAGTTAGCACGTGTACTGGGCTGGCAGCGAGTCTCTCCGAAAACATGACTGCCACAGGGCTCGGAGGAAGTCAACCAGGGAACAAATTTTGTGAACACTACTGGGAATTAACAGCGCACGTCTTCAGCTCAAAAGGAGGTGGAAGGCGCTATGTGCAAGCGATACACCCAGCCGGCTATCCCGGGCTTATCCGCTTAAGTTGCGTGCCACTACCTGGGATGAAACCGGTTCCACCCGGAGGTTGTAGAACCTTGCAAAGGTGTTGGGTGTTGCCCAGCCCGCTGCTCTGCAAATGTCTGTTAGAGAGGCACCTCTGGCCAAGGCCCAAGAAGCCGCTACACCACGGGTAGAATGGGCTCGCAATGAGAACATGACCATCCACGAACGCTGTCTCCACGTGAGCAGTGCCCAGACACGAAAGACAGTGATTGTGACCATTAGAAGGCGAGAGATAACGAGCACAACCAGGAATAACACACAATCGGAAAAGCATCTTTAAAAAGACGCGTCTTTAAAAAGACGTTCCATGTGTGCCGCTCTTTTAGAGAAATATATACTCTTTTAGAGGGGAAAAATGCTTTTTCAGAAAATATACTCTCTAGTTTTTCTGCCGAAGCGCCCAGGGGCATTCTCTGCAGTGCACCAGTGCAGAGGAGGGAGAAGCCGCTGAAATGCGCCGTTAGATCCAGCAGAGGTGAATGAACAGTAGAATTCAGCTCAGTGAGCATGACCGTTCGGCTCCGAAGAGAAAATCTGAATGAGTGGTTGCATACCATCTCCTTTTATACCCGTATGTTCGGGGGAGTCGCATGCAAATACCACTCGCCAATTTTCATTGGCCTTTTATCAAAGACCAGAGGTGTCTCGGGCTCCCAAGAGTGACCCCTAGTGTCACTACATTGACACCAACGTCGAGTGAGTGACAGATAGGGAACAGAGGGGATTGCATATGCTGAAGCCATTAAGAGAGTCAAGAACAGATCGATGCCAAGCCATGGCACCTTAAATGCAGTTAAGATACCTGAGAAAGAGAGGAGGAGTCATTGCAGGGTAACTAAAGAGTCTCTAGTGGTGGACACAAATCAGTTAGTAATGTTCATGGCAGAAGTGATTAATTGTTCAGCCCAAACATCTAGCAGAACAGAAAGGATCAAGATTATTATTAGAGCAGCAGAAAAATATCTGGATGTGCAAGATATCATTATAGAATCAATTAATGAAGCACTTAGAGCTGGACCAGCAGGCACACAATCGCCCAGTGTGGAAAATATATGAAAGGACTGATTGTACTTCAGTGGAATGCGAGAAGTCTTATTGCAAATGGACAAGAGTTTCAAAAATATATTGATGAATTAGAGAAGAAACTTGATGTCATATGCATACAAGAAACATGGCTTACACCACACCTTGACTTTGCATTGCATGGATATGTAATTGCACGTAAGGTTAGGGAAACAGGAAATGGAGATGGAGTGGCTACCTTTATAAAACTAGGTCTGAGTTTTAGTGTTAAAAACAACAATGAATTAGAGGCAGTAGTTATAGAAATTTGGCCAGATAATAGTGGCATTACAGTGATCAACTTTTACAATCCATGTAACAGACTAAATAAAGAGATCCTTGAAGATATTGGGAGCTCATATTATCATAAGATAATATGGTGTGGTGATTTTAATGCTCATAATACACTGTGGGGGAGTACTAGTACATATTTTAATGGCTGTATAATTGAGGAAATGTTGGATGAAAAAGGGTTGATTTGTCTTAATGATGTTAATGGTATAAGGTTGGATATAGTACATGGTCAAGAATCAGTATTAGATCTTAGTTAAATCATCATATGTTTTTATGATCTTGTTAATTATTTAAAACAGTCAGAAGAACTATTAGAGCTGCAAAGTAAGGATTTGGAAAGGAATTTTGTAATTCTGTTGGTTGGGAAACACAGATATCTGACATGGGATATGATAAGGAAAATGGGAGGAATCAGGAAAAACTATACTATACCTGTCCTTAAAAATGGTGAATAAATTGCTATTTCTAATAAAGATAAAGCTGAAATGTTAGCTAAAGTGTTTGTTAAGGTACATAGTAATAGTAATTTGACAGAAGAACCTAAGAAATCCAGAGAGACAGTGAGAAGAGAAAATCCTGATGTGTTAGAGAAGTGTAATCTGAATGAAACGTCTATAGATGTTCCATTCTCATTATTTGAACTTAAAAGAGCTATTGCTGGAGGGGATGATGAGATATTTTACAGCATGACTGAACACCTGTCTGATGAGGTGTGTAAAGTTATACAACAAATTTGTATAAACAAAGTGTGGATAACAAGCATACTTCCCTCTAGCTGGAAACATTCAATTGTCATTCCTATTAAAAAACCTGGTAAAGACCATTCTGAAGCCACTAGCTACAGACCAACAGCACTAAGTTCAAATATGTGTAAACTTATGGAAAGAATGATAACTGACAGACTAATGCATTTTATTGAAAGCAGAAACTTTTTTCTCCATATCAAAGTGGTTTTCAGCAAGGTCGAACCACAATGCTTTGCCTGGAATCAGATGTAAGAAAGGCTCAAGTATGCAAAGAATCTGTTGTAGCTGTATTCTTTGATGTGAAGCTTATGACATGTTATGGTCAGGGTGGAAACATCGTATTCTAACAGCTATCCAATTGAAAATGGAACACCCCAAGGAAGTGTATGCAGTCCTCTTTATTTAACATAATGACCAATGATATCTTTAAGCAGGATGAACCAAGTATGGGATGATCGCTTTATGCTGATGATGGGACAGTGTGGAAGAGAGGACAGAATATCTTGTACACTGCAAAAAAGGTCCAGTTAGTGATACACCAGGTTGAGGATTGGGCTATGAAATGGGGATTTCACCTGTCAACAGCTAAAACCCAAATAATGTGTTTTTCAAAAAAGAAAAATACAGCAGTAAAACTCACATTATATGGTCATTCACTTGAGCAGGTAGATGTGGTAAAATTTTTGGGAATGTGGCTAGACAAACAGTTGACCTTTCCCGTACATATTGAAAAACTGATTACAAAGTGTAAAAGAGTAGTAAACGTTATGAGATGCCCGGTAGGATGTGAGTGGGGAGCAAGCCACAATTCACTCAAGAATTGTGTGCTTATAAGATCAGCAGTTGATTATGGTTGCATGGCATATGGAATAGCAAGTGATTCACTACTGAAGAAAATAGATGTGGTGCAGACGTAGGCTCTTAGAATATGTTGTGGGGCTTTAAGTACATCTCCTGTAAATGCCCTGCAAGGGGAGATGGGTGAAATGCCACTGACAGTGAGGCATCAACAACTATCAATGGCTTATTGGGTATCATTAAAAGGACACAATGATGTGCATCCCACAAAATCTGTGTTTGATGAGTGCTTGGCAGGGTTGGGAAGGTTACTTTTGAAATGTATTCCACTACAGATTACAGAATACATGCTGTAAAATGTAATTTGTACCATATTTAATTAGATTACTCAAGGTCAGTAACGTATTCTAAATTCTTTGGATTACTTCTTCAGCACTGGTAGATTTTTTCACTTGTTTTGACTATAAAAACTCTGCCAGTACAGTAAGACAATATACACATGTTAAAAATACATGATAAAAAAACCTAAATATCTTATGCAGTGTTGTTTCTAAAACAAGATAAACCAAATTGATCTTGTTTTAAGGATTTTTGATATTTTTACAGTAAAACAATACAAAAATTATTATCAAGAATAAGATTTTTGCCCTTATATCAAAGGTCTTACTAGAAAAAAAGAAATTGTGAATTTTCTTGATAAAAAAATATGATCATGCCTGGTAACATGTGCATGTAAAATGGCTAGAAATAGCATTTTAGTTTAGTGTAAAGCTGACAATTTACACAAGGTTTATTTCTATTTCTTGTGCTCCAAACGTACTTCAAACTTACTTCTCTGTCTGCTCGTATGAATGTAACACATCATAAGAAAGTGTTTCACCGCTGTTCAAATGCACTTTGCATTGCATCTTTTATATGTTTAAATGTTTTCCATCTGAAAGGACTAAATATTAAATGAAACAAATGACAATAAAATGCAAAGTAATCTCTTCAGTAATCAAAATACCATTTGAATGTAACTGTATTCTAATTACCAATGATTTAAATTGTAACTCTAGTGGAACTTGTACAGTTACTTATATTTTGTATTTTAAATACGTAATCCCGTTACATGTATTCCGTTACTTCCCAACCCTGGTGCTGGGAACACATACAAGGCAGCTTCAAGAGCTTAGGATGGACAGGAAATAGAACCGCCCAATCAATGGGTCTCGATCAAAGAAAATATAGTCAAAGTGTGCCATTACCTTGGGTCCACCGTGTTTTATTTCCTTTGCCCTGCATTGATACACTACAAGAACAAATAAAAAAAATATAAGGACTTGGCAGAGGATTGTATAGTTAATCAATATATTAAACAAAAATATAATAATATGGTAGACATCTTTACAGATGGATCTGGAAAAGCAGGAGCAGCTGTGTATGTACCGAAATATCAGATAGCCATTAAAAAGAGAGCACCAGACAATTGAATGGTGTTTACGGTTGAGTTGGTGGCAATATGTTTGGCTCTCTAGTGGGTGGAAGATGTAAGACTTGACAAAGTAGTCATTTGCACAGACTCTCTAGCAGCCCTGAAAAGTCTGCAATTTGCACACTCTGACTGTAGACAAGACATAATATATAACATTTTACAACTCTTGTACACACTGCATAATCAAGGAAACATTATTAGTTTTCTCTGGGTTCCTGCACATGAAGGAGTAGAAGGAAATGAGATTGTGGACAAACTACAGTGCATCCGGAAAGTATTCACAGCGCTTCACTTTTTCCACATTTTGTTATGTTACAGCCTTATTCCAAAATGGATTAAATTAATTATTTTCCTCAAAATTCTACAAACAATACCCCAGAATGACAATGTGAAAGAAGTTTGTTTGAAATCTTTGCAAATTTATTAAAAAAAAACAAACAAAAAAAAAACATTGCATGTACATAAGTATTCACAGCCTTTGCTCAGTACTTTGTTGAAGCATCTTTGGCACCAATTACAGCCTCAAGTCTTTTTGAGAATGATGCTACAAGCTTGGCACACCTATTTTTGGGCAGTTTCTCCCATTCTTCTTTGCAGGACCTCTCAAGCTCCATCAGGTTGGATGGGGAGCGTCGGTGCACAGCCATTTTCAGATCTCTCCAGAGATGTTCAATCGGGTTCAAGTCTGGGCTCTGGCTGGGCCACTCAAGGACATTCACAGAGTTGTGCCAGAGCCACTCCTTTGTTATCTTGGCTGTGTGCTTAGGGTCGTTGTCCTGTTGGAAGATGAACCTTCGCCCCAGTCTGAGGTCCAGAGCGCTCTGGAGCAGGTTTTCATCAAGGATGTCTCTGTACATTGCTGCATTCATCTTCCCCTCAATCCTGACTAGTCTCTCAGTTCCTGCCGCTGAAAAACATCCCCACAGGATGATGCTGCCACCACCATGCTTCGCTGTAGGGATGGTATTGGCCAGATGATGAGCGGTGCCTGGTTTCCTCCAGACATGACGCTTGCCATTCATGCCAAAGAGTTCAATCTTTGTTTCTCATGGTCTGAGAGTCCTTCAGGTGCCTTTTGGCAAACTCCAGCCAGGCTGTCATGTGCCTTTTACTAAGGAGTGGCTTCCGTCTGGCCACTCTACAATACAGGCCTGATTGGTAGAGTGCTGCAGAGATGGTTGTTCTTCTGGAAGGTTCTCCTCTCTCCACAGAGAAATGTTGGAGCTCTGTCAAAGTGACCATCGGGTTCTTGGTCACCTCCCTGACTAAGGCCCTTCTCCCCAATTGCTTAGTTTGGCCAGGCGGCCAGCTCTAGGAAGTGTCCTGGTGGTTCCAAACTTCTTCCATTTACGGATGATGGAGGCCACTGTGCTCATTGGGACCTTCAATGCTGCAGAAAGTTTTCTGTACCCTTCCCCAGATCTGTGCCTCAATACAATCCTGTCTCGGAGGTCTACAGGCAATTCCTTGGACTTCATGGCTTGGTTTGTGCTCTGACATGCACTGCTAAATGTGGGACCTTATATAGACAGGTGTGTGCCTTTCCAAAGCATGTCCAATCAACTGAATTTACCACAGGTGGACTCCAATCAAGTTGTAGAAACATCTCAAGGATGATCAGTGGAAACAGGATGCACCTGAGCTCAGTTTTGAGTGTCATGGCAAAGGCTGTGAATACTTATGTACATGAGATTTTTTTTTTTTTTTAATAAATTTGCAAAGATTTCAAACAAACTTCTTTCACATTGTCATTATGGGGTATTGTTTGTAGAATTTTGAGGAAAATAATGAATTTAATCCATTTTGGAATAAGGCTGTAACATAAAAAAATGTGGAAAAAGTGAAGCGTTGTGAATACTTTCCGGATGCACTGTAGCAATAAACTCATTCAGATGTAATAACTCACTCATATAATAACTCATAATTCACGTGAGCAAATCGGAAGCCAAGGCACTTATTCGTAAAGCTGCAAATAATATCTGGCAGAAACTTTGGGATGGAGAAAAAAAGGGGAGACACTTATATAAGATACAAGAAAATGTGGGTACAGGAGGAGGAACCACAGCTTTATTAAGAAGAAGAGAAGAATCAATAATAACAAGAATATGCATAGGTCACACTGGATTAAATGGAAATTTGTATGAAATAAAAAAGTATCATAATGAGTTATGCAGTCATTGTGATGAAGTAGAGATAGTTAAACATATTATTCTACACTGCACAGCCTACAACAATGAATGACAAGAATTACACTCAAAATTGCAGGCAAAGAGAATCCAAGGCATATCATTAAAATGTCTTTTAGCGAAAAAACAAGGGAAATTAGATATGACAGATGATGTTTTGAGGTATATGAAAGCAACAGGATTATATTCGAGAATATACGTTTTTGTGTGTATGTGTATATATATATATATATATATATATATATATATATATATATATATATATATATATAACCTTAAATTAAAATAACAGGGTGTTGTATCTCCCTGAAGGGGTTTATATTGTGATAATGATCAGCTGTATATTATCCTGATTATTACATGGCTACTTAACAAATAAATAAAAACATGGACATGGAAAATTTATTTTAGGTTTAAATTAGTATATTAGCAGACTTGCAGAATGAGAAACAGAACACAAGCCCAACTATGTTGTAAACAGATTACCTGGATGATGATTTTAGCCATTCGTTGCTTAGACAATCTAGAGGATTTTTAATGTTTTTATGGGTTAAAGATGTAATGTTTTATTAAACAAACTGTGACCTTTCCCCTACATTAATGTCCTCAGATGGATGAATGCATCTGTCATGGTATGGATTTTCAAAAGCACCAATAGTTGAATCAGGACAATCACAGCTTTGCTTATTTGGACTATTAATAGACCATAAATTGGTTAAAACTGAAACAGCAGCAATTAATAAGCTTAATCAAGTTACAGAGTTTAACAATGTGAAAATAACACTGTATCCCTGATTAATTTTTTTGTAATTAACATTTTTTATTGATTCAAAGAGAAAACACAACAGAGAAAAACACAACATATACACACCGAATCAACATTTAACTTTTACCACTCATTAACATCCCTCCCCAAACACCAACTCCACCCTACCCCAAAGAACACCCCTGTGGTCACATAAAATAATACACACACTCAAACAATAAAATAAAAAATAAATAAATACAAATAAATAAAAAATAAAACATATAATAAACATACATAGTTAAACTAAACATCTCCCTCCTCATCCCCTCCCCTAGAGTCCTCCAAAACTGCCAAATACCTACCCCACTTCCGGAAAAATAAGTCCTCCAGCCCCAGCCTTCCATCTATCATCTTCTCATAAGCCGCCACCCTCCCCATCTCCGCACACCACTCCGAAAATGGTGGCGCTCCATCTGACTTCCATCCCCTTAAAATAATTTGTCTACCGATCATCATGCCAGTCAGAACCCAATTTTTTATATATTTGTCACCCGAATTTATAACTTCCCCATCGCCCAAAATGCAAAGTCTGGGGCAAAGTTAAATTTGAGTGCCCAGAATGTCATGGAAATAATTCTGAATCTTTAACCAAAAATATTGGATCTTAACGCATCCCCAAAAACATGGGCTGTGTCTCCAACTTCTGATTGGCATCGCCAGCAGGTGGGTGTGTCTCTAAGCCCAAGCCTATATAATTTAGAGGGGGTCCAATAAAAATCTTTGTAAAATCTTAAATTGCATAAGGCGAACCCTTGCATCTCTAGATGCCGACTTGACATTTTTCAGAATCTTAGTCCACACTCCATCCTCCAATACCAAATTCAAATCTTTCTCCCATAATTTCTTAATAGAAGTTAAAGCTCCATCCCCCATACTCTGAATTAACAGGGAGTAGTACACTGATGCCTCATGACCTTTTCCAAAAGCCGCAATCACCTCTCCCAAAGAATCTGCCGCCTTAGGAGGGGGTGTGCTACTCCCAAAAATAGCACAAAGCAGGTGGCGCAATTGTAAATACCTATAAAACTGAGGTCTGGGGATCCCAAAATGTTGGACCAAGTTTTCAAACGATCTCAACACTCCACTTTCATATAGGTCACAGAGTGTAGCAACCCCCCTCACAATCCACTCTGGCCAGCAGAAAGGGGACTTGCCAATACATAATCTTGGGTTCTGCCATATGCTCGAGGCAACATTTAAATAAGTGTCCAATTTAAACAATCTGGACACTTTAGTCCATACCGAGTGTAAATGCGAAATAACGGGGTGTAACTTAACTTTTCCAATTAGTTTGATAGAGATGCTTTATAATGGTGAAATAGGGGCAATAACTGCCTGTTCAATAACAAACCAGGGAGTGGCTCTCTCAGGTGGAAGTGACCAATGAGCCAAATGTCTGAGACTGAACGCATAATAATAAAACAAAATCTTGGGTAGGCTTAGCCCATCTTTGTCAGTCGGCCTATGTAACTTATTAAAATGCAATCTGGGATGTTTACCATTCTAAATGAAGGACTTCGTTATGCTATCGAATTGCTTGAAAAAAGAGAGGGGGAAATCTACAGGTAGGGACTGTAGCAGGAAGTTACATTTTGGAATACAATTAATTTTAATAACATTAACCTTTCCAATCATCAATAAATGTAATGAAGCCCACCTGCCCACATCGCTCTAAAATCTTTTTATTAAAGGGTCAAAATTGACTAACTAAATCAGACAAATTTGCTGGGAATAAAATCCCCAAATACTTAATGCCCTGTTTGGGCCATTGGAAGCCAAAGCTTTGGATTTAGACCAATTAACATTATATCCTGAGAACTTGGAAAAGGAATTAATAATTCTGTGGAGGCAAGGCATAGATCTAGTAGGTTCGGAGACAAATAATAAAATATCATCTGCGTAAAGCAGAAGCTTATGCGCCACACCTCCCGCCACCACCCCTGGAAAATCATCTTCCTTTCTTATCGCGGCTGCTAATGGTTCCAGGGCAAGACAGAACAATAATGGGGAAAGAGGGCAGCCCTGCCGAGTGCCCCTATCCAGAGTAAAATAATATGAAATTAATCCATTTGTTTGTACCGCTGCTACAGGGTGTTTATAAAGTAACTTAATCCAACCAATAAATGTACTCCCGAACCCATACATTTCCAAAATCTTAAAAATTGAATCCCATTCTACCATATCAAACGCCTTTTCGGCGTCAAGTGAGATGGCAGCGACCGAAGTCTGATCATTCGCCATTGACCACATAATATTGATGAGATGCCTGATGTTATCAGAAGAGCTGCGGCCCCGAATAAATCCCACCTGATCTATATGTATAAGAGATGTCATAACTTTACTTAATCGGTTAGCCAAAATTTTGACAATATTTTTACATCTAGTTGGATCAGGGAGCTTGGACGGTAACTTTTACACTCGCTTGAATCTTTGTCCTTTTTAAGAATCAGACTGATCCGGGCTTGTGTCATGGTTGGAGGAAGCTTTCCATTCTTTAATGATTCAGTATAAACTTCTAACAAAAGTGGAGCCAGTTCTGTATCATAGGATCTAAAAAATTAAGTGGCAAAACCATCTGGCCCCGGAGCCTTGCCAGAAGGTAGAGACTTAATTACCTCGTCAAGCTCCTCCAAGGTTATCTCAGAATCAAGAGAGTTTTTTTGCTTAATTGTCAGTTTAGGCAGTTCTAATGGTTCCACAAAGTTTCTAATATCTTCATCAGTAGACGAAGACGTGGAACTATAAAGATCAATATAGAACTCTTTAAAGGCATTATTAATATCAATGGCTGAGGTAAAAATTTCACCACCAGCAGATTTCACTGAGGGAATGATAGAAAGAGACACTCTCTGCTTTATATATCTAGACAAAAGCTTCCCTGCTTTGTCCCCCGACTCAAAGTATGACTGTCTTACCCTGAATAACCAAAACTCCACTTTCCGCGACAAAATAGTATTATATCTATATTTCATTTGGGTCAATTCTCTGAGGCCATCAGTTGACATACGGCGCTTCAGCTCTGCCTCTGCACTTTTAATATTTCCTTCCAACTCCACAAGTTCTCGTGCTTTGGATTTTTTGGTGAATGAGGCATACTGTATGATCCGACCTCTAAGAACCACCTTAAGTGCCTCCCAAGCCACGCTCAAAGAGGATACTGAGGACCAGTTGGTCTCCATATAAATACTGATTTCAGTCTTTAACATTTGTTGGAAACCAGGATTTTGCAAAAGGGATACATTAAAGTGCCAACTATATGATTTCTTTTTCTCTGTATATGGCAACACCCCTAAACTCACCAGGGCATGATCTGAGACTAAGATATTTCCAATTGAGCAATCAACAACAGATGAAATGAGGGATTTGGGTATCAAAAAAAAAAAAAAAATCTATTCTAGAATAAATCTTATGGACTGATGAAAAAATTTATAGTCCCTACCAGATGGGTTCAAAAGTCTCCAAATATCCGTAAGACCAAGATTTTTACACATCCTGTGAAGTGTCAGTGTTGCTCTAGGGGGTTTATACATTTTTGCTTCACTGTGATCAAGGACAGAGTCCATCAAAAAATTAAAGTCTCCTCCAAACATTATATCATGAGGGGTGCCAGCGGTTTGTAACATCCCTTCAAGATCTATAAAAAAGCCGTGATCATCAGCGTTAGGTGCGTAAATATTAGCCAAAATCAACCTTTGCCCTTGAATTTCAGCTAACACAATAATGACTATTCCTAATTTATCTTTAGTCTGTTTGAGACATTTGAATTGTAGATGTTTATTAATCAATATAATGACTCCCTTGATCTTACTTTAGCCAGCACTAAAAAAACATGTCCACCCCATATCTTCCCAAATTTTCCAGCTTCCTGCGGGGAAAGATGTGTTTCTTGAAGAAACACTATATCATATTTCTTATGTTTAAGAAAAGAAATAACCTTCCTTCTTTTTATGGGGTGCCCCAACCCATTTACATTCCATGTGGAGAGAGATAGTATACTCATATTAACATTTGACATTTTGATATAGTAGAAATAAATAAATTGTGTGTCAAAAACAAGATTATACAGACCACATTCCCCATTAGTGAAACAATCAAACCCCGAACTTCTCCCCGAACAAAACAAACAGAAAAAAGAAAAATGTGCGCATTAACCCCGCGCATGAAAGCACCAACCGGCGACAATCCCTCTAAATTCAAAAGGTCCATGAACACCCTCGAGCCCCCACGACGAATTTGCCATCGGATTGCTCAATTTTGCCTCACAAATTTGTGAGGCAAAATTACATAACAGAAAATGCTTTGTAAAATAAACCCAGCAAATAGGAAGAATGAACACAAAGAATGTGTAGATTCAATCACAGAACTGTCTCAAAGATGTGATCTTCCACAAAACAAATTCCAGCTGATATAAACCATTCAGATTCCTCGGACAGACAAACGAATGTTCAGTGAGCCAGCTGTTATGAGTTCAGCGGATGACGTAATCATTCCAATGTCCCGTAAAAAAACTAAAAACAAACTACAGCCAGCAGGAGGAATAAGCACGAAGAACGAACAGATTAATCCACAGCTGTTCCAAAGGAATGTTACCAATAGAACAAGCTCCAGCTGCTAGGCGGAACCAATACAAAAAGAAACAAAACTGGCATCCCGGTTTCCCGGATGATCGAGTCAATTCACTCGGAGGCCGCATGAAAGTATATACCATGACTTACACAATCCATCAACTTTATAAAAGACATCCTTTGTGTGAGCATGTAGATATCTTGCGGTCATCCGTAGTGTCCACTCTCAAACTGGCCGGGAACTTCAATGCAAAAGTAATCTTTCGTCAATGCAAAAGTTTCTTTGAGAAAAAGTATTATTCACAAAACAAGCTCCAGCCGCACAGTGGAGCCAATGCAAAAAACCCAAAATGTCACCCAGCTTCCTCAAAAGTACAGCAAGTCGACCCACTCACATGAGAAATATCCAATGGTTTACTCATCCAATGATTCAATAAAAGACATTGCCTGATTGGGACATGTAAATACTTTACGACCGACCTTCATTTCTTTTCTAAGTTTGGCCTGAAACATCAGAGCAAACGAGATCTTTCGCCGATGTAAGAGTTTCTTACATTCCTTGAACCGATCGCGTTTCTCTCTTGTCGAACTCGCAAAGTCCGGGAACAAGAAAATATTATGGTTCTTCCAAGAAAGCTTCCCTTTGCTCCTCGCCTGGCACAACACAAGATCTTTATCGGATGATCTCAGAAATCTGGCCAGAATCGATCGGGGCCTGTCTCCCTCAGCAGATCTGTGAGCTGGGACTCTGTGAGCCTGCTCGATTTCCAGTTTATGGCCTGTTATGTCGAGCAGACTCGAGAAAAATTCATCTTGGAATTTCACCATACCTCTACCCTCCTCATGCTTAGGAATTCCAACAATTCGAACATTATTCCTGCGGCTTCTATTCTCAAGATCTTCAAGCTTTTCAAGGAGATGTTCCCAATCAACTTTGGTCGTGGGCAGGTTAGCGGTTTATTCCCTCTCCGGAGATTCCAAAAAATCGATTCGTTTCTCAACATCAGTCACTCTTGTAACTAGCTCAGAGAATTTTATTTCCATCGCCGTAATCGATCGACGTATTACAGCGAGATCCTCCAAGTCCGCAAGAATCTTCATCAACATCATCGACATGTTGGACAACTGACACTGGATCACCTATCCCACTGCGCCATCCAAATCGAGTCCCCGGTCTGTAGGCCTGTGGGGACTTTCATCCTGAACACGTAAGTGTCTTTTAATGTCTCCAGAGCCCGAGGATTTTGACTTCTTTGCCATGTTTTGCATCAGTGAGCAAATGTGTAACTGGGTGTATTAAAATTCTAAAATTCTAATTAAAATTAGAATATTGGCGCTATTGAAGAGAGGTCTCAACTAGGTCATGTGGAAGGACACTCCCCATATGCATTAGCAAACGCAATGTCTCGTTCCCTTCGTCTCAGGGAACTGAGGTTACATATGTAACCGAGATGTTCTCTATGTATATAATGACTGTACTGTTGTGTTGTCATTGATGTAGGCGTGAGTGTTATCAAGGGGCAGGAGGAGGTGCACATACACGCTCCCACTGTGATTTCAAATGCTGGAATCTTTAACACTTACCAGCAGCTCCTACCAAAAGATGTGCAGGCCATGCCAGGTCAGAGAGAGCCTGTAGTTTACACTGAAGTTAAAAAAAAAAAATTAAAAAAAATCCATTCAGAGACATGCTAATAAATATTTATTGACATTTTTAAAACATGAGACCTAATGTTAGGACATTGTTTATAAAGTACAGTCTTTTTGTACTGATGTCTGATTGTAAATGTATGGTGGAGCAATCCAGAAACAGCTGAGTATGGTGCAGAACGGAGATAATTACTGGATCTTTCTTGAAAACAACTTTGATGACCTGTGAGTGCAAATTCAACTATGCAACTGTTTTGTTAGTTATGTGGATTTCTAATCTAAACGACTGTCCTCAGAAACAGTACTGATTCTCTCATTCTGTTTCCATGTCTTCCACCAGGGTGGAGGGGTACATGAAGGGGAACAGGGAAGAATCTGCAAAGAATATCCCTTTGTTTTTTGTGGCCTCACCCTCTGCCAAAGACCCAACCTGGCAGGAGAGAAAACCAGGTAGAGGGAAGAAAAATTTAATGTAGAAGGAAGGCTGATTGGCCTGTCATGATTACTGTTGCTCTAATCCATCATTTCTACAGTATATCTCTTATTATTTATCATTTGAAATCAGATTGCAATCTGACTTTTGAGTGTCCTGTATGTCATACATGTTCTTTTGCTCTTGCCCCTACAGGTAAATCCACCATAACTGTTGTTAGCTTTGCAAACTATGCATGGTTTGAAGAGTGGAATCAAATCAAATCAAATCAAATCACATTTATTGTCACACAGCCACATACACAAGTGCAACTGTGTGTGAAATTCTTGGGTGCAGTTCCGATCAATATAGTAGTAGTGACAGTGATGAGACATATAGCAATTTATAATAACATCAAATTAACACAATTTAAAGTCTAATATACAAATAATTACACACAACAATATACAAATAATAACATATACTGTACAGTATACAATACGCACAATATAGATATACATTATTCAATAAAAATAAAAAAGTATATATAGTAGTATATATAGAATGTACAGTAGGCTGTATTGTACTGTATTGACATTCAGGCTGTCAGTTGATAGTAAGTTGTTAAGAGAGAATATATATAATAATAATATAATTTATGACAGTCAGGTGTGAGATAGAAGAGTAAGAGTAATAAAGTGCAGTGCTGATGTATTTTGATCGTGGGAGATCAAGAGTTCAAAAGTCTGATTGCTTGGGGGAAGAAGCTATCATGGAGTCGGCTGGTGCAGGTCCTGATGCTGCGATATCGCCTGCCTGATGGTAGCAGTGAGAACAGCCCATGGCTTGGGTGGCTGGAGTCTCTGATGATCCTCCGAGCTTTTTTCACACACCTCCTTGTATATATTTCCTGGAGGGAGGGAAGCTCACCTCCGATGATGTGTCTGGCAGTTCGCACCACCCTTTGCAGTGCTTTGCGGTTGTGGGCGGTGCTATTGCCATACCAGGCGGAGATGCAGCCAGTCAGGATGCTCTCTACAGTGCAGGTGTAGAACCGTGTGAGGATGTGGTGGTTCATTCCAAACTTTCTCAGCCGTCTCAGGAAGAAGAGGCGCTGATGAGCCTTCTTCACAAAGACTTCAGTATGGATGGACCATGTGAGTTCCTCAGTGATGTGGACACCCAGGAACTTGAAGCTGCTGACTCTCTCCACTGGTGCTCCATTGATGGTGATGGGACTGTGTTCTCTGTCTTTTCTTCTGAAGTCCACCACAAGCTCCTTTGTCTTACTGATGTTGAGGGAGAGGTTGTGCTCCTGACACCAGTGTGTCAGAGTGTGCACCTCCTCTCTGTAGGCTGTTTCATCATTGTCAGTGATCAGACCTACCACCGTCGTGTCATCAGCAAACTTAATGGCATTGGAGCTATGTGTTGCCACACAGTCATGTGTGTACAGGGAATACAGGAGTGGGCTGAGAACACAGCCCTGTGGGGCTCCAGTGTTGAGGGTCAGTGATGAGGAGATGTTGCTGCCTATTCTAACCATCTGGCATCTGCTTGACAGGAAGTCCAGGATCCAGCTGCACAGCGAGCTGTTTAAGCCCAGAGCCCGAAGTTTCTCGTCTAGCTTGGAGGGCACTATGGTGTTGAATGCTGAGCTGTAGTCTACAAACAGAATTCTCACATAAGTGTTCTTTTTTCCAGGTGGGAGAGAGCAGTGTGTAGTGTAGATGCAATGGCATCATCAGTGGAGCGGTTGTTGTTGCGGTAAGCAAACTGCAATTGGTCAAGAGAGAGAGGCAGCACAGAGCAGATGTAATCTCTGATTAGTCTCTCAAAGCATTTGCTGATGATGGGGGTCAGAGCAACAGGACGCCAGTCATTTAAGCAAGTTATTTTTGATTGCTTTGGAACAGGCACAATGGTGGATGTTTTAAAGCATGTGGGGACTACAGACAAAGAGAGGGAAAGGTTGAATATGTCTGTAAAAACACCAGCCAGCTGGTTCACGCACGCTCTGATGACATGGCCCTGAATGCCGTCTGGGCCCGCGGCTTTGCGGATATTCACCCGTCGGAAGGATCGGGTTACATCCGCTACAGAGATGGAGAGTGAACTAACCTCTGTAGCTTTGGCTGCAAGAGCTCTCTCCGCGAGGGCGGTGTTATTTCCCTCAAAACGAGCATAAAAATATTTAACTCATCCGGGAGAGAGGCAGCAGTGTTCATGGTGGAGTTTTTATTCCCTTTAAAGTCCGTGATGATGTTAATTCCCTGCCACATGCTTCTAGAGTTGGTGGTGTTCAACTGTCCTTCAATCTTGTTCCTGTACTGGCGTGTTGCTGCTCTGATAGTTTTTCGGAGGGCATAACTGGCTTGTTTATGCTCCTCCACGTTCCCAGAATTGAAAGTGGAGGTCCGCACATTAAGTGCCGCGCGAACATCGCTATTTATCCATGGCTTCTGGTTCAGATAGATCCGTGTTGTTCTGGTCGGAACGACATTCTCCATGCACTTTTTGATGAAACACATTACGCTATCAGCGTAAAGCTCGATGTCGTCATCAGAGGTGGACCGGAACATCTCCCAGTCCGTGTGATCAAAACAGTCTTGTAGCATGGAGTCTGATTGGTCTGACCAGCACTGGATCGTTCTGAGGGTGGGTGCTTCCTGTTTCAGTTTCTGCCTGTAAGCGGGCAGAAGCAGAATGGAAGAGTGGTCCAATTTGCCAAATGGTGGGCGGGGGAGGGATTTGTAGCCATCCCGGAAGGGAGAGTAGCAATGGTCCAAAACCCGGTCCCCTCATGTGTTGAAACTAATGTGCTGGTGGTATTTTGGTGCGACTGATTTGAAACTGGCTTTATTAAAGTCCCCGGTCACAATGAACGTGGCCTCAGGGTGCGTGGTTTCCTGCTTGCTTATAATCCCATACAGTTCCTTGAGTGCCCGGTCTGTGTCGGCTTGTGGCGGGATATACACAGCAGTGATAATGACCGCTGTTAATTCCCTCAGTAGCCAGAATGGTCGACACAGAAGCATGAGAAATTCCAGATCAGGAGAGCAGAAAGACTTGATAGAATGTACGTTCCTCTGATCACACCAGGATTTGTTGATCATAAAACATACACCACCACCTCTGCTTTTACCTGAGAGGTCTTTCGCTCTGTCCGCTCGGTGCACGGAGAACCCCGCGGGTTCAATGGCTGAGTCTGGAATCTCCACAGACATCCAAGTTTCTATAAGGCAGATAATGCAGCAGTCCCTCGTCTCTCGTTGGAAAGAGATCTGTGCTTTCAGCTCGCAGAGCTTGTTATCCAGAGACTGAACATTTGCCAGTAGAATACTGGGTAGCGGGGGTCAATTTGCACAGCGTCTTACTCTGATGAGAACGCCAGCTCTGTTTCCCCTTTTCCTCCTGCGTTTCCGCGGCTGTGCAGTCCAGTCAAAGGGTTCCGCTTGCGTGTTTGTAAACAGCGGGTCGGCATTGAGGAATTTGAAGTCCGGTTTATGGTGTGAAATTGCTGAACCAATGTCCAAAAGTGTTTGTCTGTCGTAGACAATAAGGCAGACAACATCCAAGACAAAAAACATAAGAATTGTGAACAAAACAAACAAAACACTGCCATGCAGAAGGATGACAAAGTGAAGAATAGAAGTGCAGATTATAAGGAACTGAAGGAGACATTCATTAATAGTGTTGTAGAGGCGGTGACTCAGATCTTCCCTAAGATCCAGGACAGGGTAAGAACTTCCACATAAATGGTGCATCTTTCTGTCTTTTTATTGCATTACTCTTCTGCTGTAATCTTGTCTCCTTTAGATTTTTCCTTCCATTGAACACCTTTTTCCATGCTTGTCTTTTCTCTCTCTGTACATAGAATCTGTGGATGCAGGCACCCCAATCACAAATCAGCACTACATTGGCGCACCTAAAGGGGAGATCTGCGGTGCTGATCATGGACTTCCTCGCTTTAGCATGGAACTAAACTCCACCATCCGACCTCAGACACCCATTAAGAACCTCTTCCTCACAGGTGAGTGTGTCTGAGTCTGCATGTGTGTATTTATGTATGCAATCTCATCATCCATGTCTATAATATTTTGCAAATATAAAGATATATTGATAAGGATAATTTTAATGATTGCAAAAAGGGATTAACCGTTTATATATGGACTTTGCTCACAGGCCAGGATGTATTTTTGTGCGGTTTTGCTGGAGCATTGGCAGGAGCGCTGACATGCGGTTCGGTACTCCTGAATCGCAATCTTCCCCTGGATGCCATTGCCCTAGCCAAGAAAATCAAAAATGTAAATAACAACAAGAAGAAACAATAAGTACCAGAGTGTGCTGCCTCATAATTGTTGAGATATTAGATATGATAGATCAGATTTTAAAATTAAGCACTGCACCGCCTGACAAAACTTTACACACCCAAACTAGATTATTTGTTCCTACTTTGTGACGTTGAATGTCATTCATTATTAAAGAGTAAACCAAATGCCTTATTGCTGTAAAACACACTCCTTTATATATATATATATATATATATATATATATATATATATTTGTATTAAAATGCCATTGTCTAAATAGACTCATGTTTGGTGTGACTGTAAAAAAAAATTTTTTTTAAAAAAGTGATTGATTTAAGATTTTATTAAAGATTGTAAATCCAGGCCCAATTTTATGTCTTTATTAAGTGTTTGCACCCTACTGCCTTTCTCAAATAATATAGTTGAAAAGGTCTTCTGATGATTTCAAGTGCACATGTACCCTGTGAACAGATAGATGTGTATTTTTCTACCTTTTTTTAAAGTTGGAGTGCATGATATCTCATAATTATATGAACCTGGGTATCCATAAATCAACTCGTCAATAGTTGCATTTAATAATTCATGAATTCAGATACAGCAATAAATATGTGAATTTGAATACCATTTTTACTGTGTAATGTGTTTGGAAGTGTTATCTCAAGAGGGCAGTGTGATTGTTATTGTAGACTGGGCCTGCTTTTTATGGTAACGCCTTTATTTGAAAAATACCTTTATTTTTTAGTTTGTTTTCCAAACAGCAGTAAACGCTAATTTAGCAAAAGCAAAATTCCGCATTGTTAACTATGATTTAATGTCAAAATGCGTCAAGATGACTCTGCGTGAGGAGATCTTTGTAAATCTGTTAATGCAGATATGATTTTACACATTTGCTTTTTTTTTCTTTTTTTTTTTTTTCGTCAGAGCATATGGGAGTAGCCAAATTCACAGATGTGAATCATCTATTTGCATATGAGATAAATTTGGTTAAGTAGATCAATTCAAAGGGGGAAATCAAGAAAAACAAACCACAGATGTTCATTGGCTAGTACAGTAACAGTGACATGTCTAAATCCGCACTGCAGCACAAGCTCTTGTTAAAAATCATGGCAAAGTGCGCTTGATGATCCATGTCAGTTCTCACGCATTGACACACATTTTCCTGCTCAGACATTTGGATGACGTTGTCAAAAAAGGGGATAAGTTGGTGACTTTAACATTAAAATTTCAATATTTTAGAAAGAGCTTAACCATATAAACAAGTTACATGCAACGTGCTTGCTTATCATGTTATTAATTAAGATAGATGGCAAATAAACACATATTTAGCCCGACACACGACATGCTACGAATATATACACAAGTCACCAGTGAGGACACTTCAATTTGAGTCTGTCGATACGATGTAATTTGAAGAGTCAGACACTATACAGATACTGTTATCATATTTGAGTCTTTATTAACCTGCAAATTTGGAAAATTATTTGATAACTTTTTTCATTGATTTGCCATCATTTAATAATTATTCTTCATTTATATTATTTCATGCAACTACACTGCAGTAACACTATTTGACAACTTGACAGATCTCTCAAAACATGGTCGACTGCTGTGAGGAGCTCTCAGATTATGAAATCCTGGCAGAAATTGGCCAAGGCACCTACGGGATGGTGTACAAGGCCCGAGAGAGTCGTGAGCGGCAGCGCCTAGTAGCGGTGAAGAGACTGAACATCCCCGAGGACCCGGAGAACGGCATCCCTCAATTCATGATCAGAGAAGTGACACTTCTGCGAAAACTAGAGCATTTCGACCACCCAAACATAGTGAAGTGAGTGGAAATACTGTCAGAATCTATTGCACAATGGTAAATTTGAATATAATGATAACATCTTCCTGTAGGTTCCTGAATGTATCGGCTGGATGACAGAACAAGAACATGGACCTGACGTTGGTGTTTGAATATATCAACCAGGATCTGTCCACATTTCTCACCAGAGAATCAGAAAAGGGCCTGATCAGGGACAAAATAAAGGTTTAAGGACACTTGCCTGCTAGTCTGCATTGCTGCAGTTCTCTAATATCTCTTTATTAAGTCATAAGCTATTTGATGCAATAGCCCCTTGCTTTGACATGACATTAACTCTCACCCTAATGCCATCCCAGATGTGTATGACTTTTTTTCTCTGCTGAACACAAATGAAGATTTTTAGAGTGATATTTAGCTTGGTGGGTCCATTTAATTCGTGAATGGTGACCAGAACGTTGAACTTCCAAAAAGCACTTAAAGGCAGCATAAAAGTAATCCATATGGCTCCAGTGGTTTAATCCATGTCTTCAGAAGTGATATGATAGGTGTGGGTGAGAAACATAAATATATAAGTCCTTGTTTACGATCAATTATCCTCCCTGCCCAGTAAGTGGTGATATGCACAAAGAATGCGAATTGCCAGAAACAAGAAGAATGGGAAAGTGGAGATTTATAGTGAACTTTATTATCCCTTTAATATGAATAGCATGAATTATTATGATATACTTTTGAAATAGAAAAAATGATAATTCTCTCATCATTTGCTCACCCTCATGGCATCTCAAATGAAGGAACACTAGCAAATATTTTTTTAAGGGTATACAAGGTCTTTTTGTCCATGCAAGTCAATGGGGCCCCAAACTGTCTAGCTCCATAAAGGACATAAAAGCAGCATGAATGTTATCCATACGACTGGAGTGGTTTCATTCACATCTTCTGAAGTGATATATTTGCTTTGGGTAAGAAACAAATTAAAAACTAAGTTCTTATTTACCAAAACACTTCACTGTGGGCCAGCTCTCCTATTTGCACATTTATGAGAGAAGCTCATTTACGCATTCTTACGCTTGACACATGCATGTTCACGCATGCGCAATACAACCAAAAGTTGCAAAATAAAGGGTGAGTAAATGATTAAAGAATTATCTTTTTTGGGGCGGACTGTTCCTTTAATCTCACAAGTATGTGTTCATCTTTTTTTACTTCTGTGTGTAGGATGTTATGCGTCAGCTTCTTAGTGGTACTGACTTTCTCCACACAATCACTGTGATTCACCGGGACCTGAAGCCGGACAACGTGTTAGTAAGCAGCCGAGGGGAGGTCAAGATTGCCGACTTTGGTCTCGCCAGGATATACACTTACCAAATCGCCCTCAGCCCATGTGTATGGACCTCAGATGTACATTCACAGCCCCAGAACTGTGCGGTGATAGTGATAGTGAGCATGCGTTTGTATTTTCATTTGTGTGTAGGTTGTGACTTTGTGGTACAGGGCTCCAGAGGTCCTGCTTCACTCCAGTTACATGTCTTCAGTGGATATGTGGAGTGCTGGTTGTATCTTTGCAGAGCTTTTTCTATTAAGGTGAGAGCAGAACAGCTCATTAGATGGACCAAAGTTAATCTAAGTAACATCTGGTGGTAGAGCATTTACTAACAACTAATCATAACATTTGAAAATGCAATTATATCTTACTAATTGCATAAGCTATTGAACTAAGACATTTAGATACCTTAGATCTTGTTTCTCTCTCCTCAATAACATTTCCACAGGCCTTTGTTTTGTGGATACACTGAGATCCAGCAGCTGCAAAAGATCTTCGAGAGAGTGAAAATGCTTTGTTGTTCCCAAATTAGTTTATTGTAGATTTACACTGATGCCATTAGACAAGATACAGTTAAGCAATTTCACATGTGAAACTCGGCATAATGTGTTAATATTCAGTACAAAAGCACAATTGCAGGTGTTACAACTTTTATACAAGAAAACTTTCTATAAACAAGAAGTTATTATTGAATAGCTCACATTTGATTGTAGACACAATATAGCATGTAGCCTATCTATATCAACTAACTAAAACTATTCCAAATGAACAAACAGTGAAATGTCCCAGTGCTGTCATACTACTGTAATTATCAGGTGTCTTGGAATGATTTTTGTCAACTCAGAGTATAAGACCAGAACTAACTTTACTTTAACTTTAATCCTTTATATGCTCTCACTTCACAGGGTTATTGGTTTGCCGGATGAAGAGGACTGGCCCAAAGATAGCCCTGTCTGCTACAGTCCTGCTTGGGCCAAGAAAGAGTCCACAACACAACTACTCTTCAGCCTAGCCCATGAGGAGAATCACTTACTGTCTGTAGGTGTTACTTTTAGGAACTGGTCTCCAGAGAGATTTTAATGACCTATTCTTGTGACATAGAGTATATTTAAATCACATCTAACATTTCCCCCCTCCATGCAGCAATGTTTGACATTTAATCCAACTCATCGCATCTCGGCCTGCAAAGCTTTGGCCCACCCTTTCCTGGCAGGACCCTAGTGTCAGCACAAAGCTGAACACTGATGAGTGAAGAGAGCAGATTTGCAGATTTGGACTGGGCTCATCCCATCCACCAAGAATTTGTAAGATTATTTGTCACAGATATGTTAATTAACATTTTGATCTAAATTAATTTGCATTTGATTTGTTTTCATGCATTTGCATAATGAAACTGTTTGATTTGATTAAGTTTAATTGATATCAAGCATCTGGGTGGTTCTTTTGTTTATTAAATATTCTTAGTAAACATGAACATACTACCAAGTTGAATTTTTGAAGCCAAGTGAGTTTTTTTTTTTTTTTTTGCCTTGTTTTGTGTAAAAAAAAAAAGAAAAAAGAAAAGAAATGAAGCCTCTATTGGGAGCGTTTATTTTTAAGGCAAGCAGTGTTTGAAGTTCTGAGCAAATTGTTTGATGTTTTGTGTTTTCTGTTCCTCTTTGATGAATTAAAGATAAACACAAATTTTTTTTTTGAGATTGATCTTATTATTATTATTATTTTTTTTTTTTGTTGTTGCTTCAACAAGCTTGGTTTTGGCATTGTTATAACCTGTAATAACAGTGTAATTAACCAATTAAATTACACTGTATTTTTTTCTTCTAATTTGTCATTGTTATGACATTTCAAAGCAATTGACATATCCCCCCAGATAATGTAATGGACATATAATCATTGAGCATCTTTATATGTGGCACCTTTATATGTGGCAATAAAACTGCAGCCTCAACATGTTTGCTGTGGTTCCTATTTAACAGTCACATATTTATTTAGGTAATTTCATCTAAATGGAAAAGAGCCAACATGAATATCACGCTCCATATTCAGCTGCGACAGTTATGGAAAGTGACCATTGGGAGGCACTCTTGCCACACTAAAATCACACAAGTAATTTATCCACTAGCACACAAACTAAAGGACATCTTACTATAATTCCAAGTCTTTGATTGTAAAAGCTTCCATTCCCATGCAGTTTACAACACTGGCGTCATTAAGTCCTGATTTTATATGAATTTTCAATTTTGGTTCACCATTCTAAACAGCACTGTGGCAGCAGTGGAGTCATTCAGGTTCCTGGGCACTACCATCTCACAGGACCTGAAGTGGGAGACCCACATTGACTCCATTGTGGAAAAAGGCCCAGCAGAGGTTGTACTTCCTTCGCCAGTTGAGGAAGTTCAACCTGTGACAGGCGCTGCTGATACAGTTCTACTCAGCAGTCACTGAGTCTGTCCTCTGCACTTCAGTAACTGTCTGGTTTGGTTCAGCCACGAAATTGGACATCAGAAGACTGCAAAAGTATGTACCTATGTACAAATACAAATTATATATATATATATATATATCTTATTGTGTAGTTCTATATATTTTCTATTTGCTTTTTTACAATTATTATTATTATCTCTGTCTTGATGTGTATTGTTTGTGCACTGGAAACTTCTGTCACAAAGAAAAATTCCTTGTTTTATGTAAGCATACTTGGCAATAAAGCTCATTCTGGTTCTGATCACTGGTCTCGTCAACCTGGTTTGTTAACCCCTTTAGGAACAGTATATGTGAATTTTAGTAGTTCACTAAGTGGTGTACCTGGTTCAGTCCTTTAATAAGCAGAGCTGTGGCCACTTAAAATGGAATTTGGCAGGCCCACTGCCCCAGTCATGGAGGTATTTTTATCTCTCCCTTTCTCTCCCTGACACACGCATGCAACCTAAAAGGGCTTTTGACACTCTCTCAGTTAGGCGGTGTGTGTGTGGCTGATCCGAGCGCACAGCTGATCCACAGGCAGAGCGAGTAAGTACGTCCATTCATTTGTTCCGTTGCATTTATGGTGCAGTTTGAGAATAATAAGCGTCCTTTCGTTTGCGAGTTGATTTCATAAAATTGTTGATGGTTTGGCGATTCAAACTTTGTACAAATGTGTCTTTCCCTGAGCATGGATGAAAGCTCGCAGTCTTATATTTTAAGTTTTCATTGTGTTGCGCATCTTAGAGATTTACGCGGCTGTTAAAGTCAGTGCAGTGTTATATTGGTTTGACTGTGCTGTTCACTGGATATTTGCAACTCTGGTTGCACCTATTTTGAGCATAACGAACGCGCACCTGTACACCTCGAGCATGACTGCGCTCAATAACTCACTTCAGCATGTTTACAATAGCACGATCTGGATTTAATATCCTTTAATTTGCAGTCGCTCCTTTTGTATGATTCTGTAAAGCTAGTTTATTTTCATTGTTTTGTGAATTGTATTGTAGGCCGTTCCCTACATTTTCTCAGTTGAAAAACATTTTGATGAGTGGCAATAAAGTTCATAGGTCATACATTTATTTATTTATTATTTATTTTTTGGTAACATTTTACTTGAAGCTTGTGTATCTTTAGCCTATATACAAGTGTATTTATTTACAATCGTAAATGCATTTGGGATCATAATCTAACAATAATGTTTTGCACTATTTATTTATTGTGGTTGATGTAAATTTAAAATTTAGCATTGTTCACATTCATAATTGTATTACAGATAAAATTAACATTTACTAAAATTAATATATGCTGTAAAAGTATTGTTCATTGATCGTTCATGTAAACTAATGTTAACTAATGTTTATGAACAGAACCTTATAATATAGTGTTACCAATACTCTTAATGCATTCATAATGCATTCAACATTGAATTGTTTCTTTTTTCACAAAAATTGTATTGCACCAAGGAATTGTTAGAATGACAAAATATAAGAACATAAAGAAAATGGTCCTTGATTTGTGCCATTGAATCTTCTTGCATCTTGATAAAGGAGTCCCTGTTTATGAGTTTATGATTATGAGTGACTATAGGTATGTGTGTGTGTTGGTGCGTGTTAGTGTTCTGACTGTTATGACATGTCTAAGCATGTGTGACCTGCATGTGGTGTGAGTATAACCAAGGTCAAGGGTTATGCCATTTATGCCGTCTATTGCAATTCATTGATTGTTTGTTTGTTTATGTTTATTCAGACTGCTCCTGAAAAACTCCATAATTATAACGTTGTTGTTTAGCCATTCTCTTTACTGCCTGTATTAGGATTATTATCATGTCTGTCATGACAGCATTAAATATAACTATGACATTGCACTACCTGATCATAGCTCAGTATGGGGGCAGGAATCCCATCATGGATGTAATTGTAAGTTCATGAACTTGCTCCAGTCTGAATCCTTTGTGATGTAACAAAGCAGAATGGATGTCACATGATGTCTCCCACCATAGAGGGTCTTAAAGACTGGAGTCTTTAAAATAGACTCTCACAATTTACTCTTTTGTTTAGTTTTATTGTTTGTGTGCATGTTTGAACAGACCTTTTGCATTCACTTGTTGGGATACGCATACAGGTTTCATTAAAAGGTTCAGAGACGCCATTCATAGAGCAGTACTCCATGCAAAATAAATTATAATATATTTTATAATATATTTTGTATTTTTAAAATATTCATCACACATCCTGTATACTGTATACTCTTTGCTCTCCTGATTTGAAACTCTCATCGGGGGTTATGACATGGCTAAGCTTGTTAAATCTCTGGTGATTTAGACAGCCAAGAGGACATGACTCTCGCATGCTCCCTGAAGTGCAGACATTAAAATTTGTAGTCTGACATAGTAATTTTACACTAACTGTTTTGGAAGAGTACCTGAAAGATTTTGTACACTGACAAAACATTTGTTTACGGTTTGAGTATGTCCTTGCCTCACAAAAACAAAAAAGGTTTAGGCTATAAACCTCTTTGTAAAACCTTCAAGTTTGTCTGTGAGAATGATGAACTTGATGTCATGCACACACAGCATGCTTCATGATTCTTCACATTTTACTGTCCATTTGCATAAAAAGTGCATATTACTTTAATTTATGTACTGAGGTGATGAGCCGCACACAGATGGTACACTTCTTTCACTTTATTATATGTTAGGGGAAACACAGACATTTTGGCACGTAGGCTTTCCTCAATGTGTAACATTAAGCATGTCGCAGAAGGCTTCATCCACAACGTGAATCAAGGCAATTAAATGTGTGATGCAGCAGTTTCTTTCAGAATCAAAGCACATGCTTGGTTTCATGAAAAAAATAAAAAAATAAAAATAAATAAATAAATAAATAAATATCGGAACAAAATGAACTGGTTTTTAACCAGTTATCAACATTTAAAAGTGACGTTTTCACTCCGGAACAATAGAAAGGGGCTTCGTTCCCGTTTCCAGTTTTTGTTCCTTGGAACGTATTCAGTCCCTGTTTTAAAAATTAATATACAACTATATTATATTACCAGGGTTGGGAGGGTTAGTTTAAAATGTATTCCACTACAGATTACAGAATACATGCTGTAAAATGTAATTTGTAATGTATTCCGTTAGATTACTCAAGGTAACGTATTCTAAATACTTTGGATTATTTCTTCAGCACTGGTAGATTTTTTCACTTGTTTTGACTATAAAAACTCTGCCACTACAGTAAGACAAAATACACGTTAAAAATACATTCTCTGAAAAACCTAAATATCTTATGCAGTGTTGTTTCTAAAACAAGATGAATCAAATTGATCTTGTTTTAAGGATTTTTAGATTTATTTTTTTACAGAAAAACAATACAAACATTCTCATCAAGAATAAGATTTTTGCCCTTATATCAAAGGTCTTACTAGAGAAAAAACAAATGTGATCTCACGTGGATTTTCTTGATAAAAAAATATGATCGTGCCTGGTAACGTGCATGTAATATGGCTAGAAAAGCTTTTCAGCTTGACATAAAGCTGACAATTTACACAAGGTTTTTTTTAGATTTCCGCTGCTCCAAACTTACTTCAAACTTACTTCTCTGTCTGCTCGTGTGAATGTAACACATCATAAGAAAGTGTTTCACCGCTGTTCAAATGCACTTTGGATCACATCATTTATATGGATAAATGTTTTCCATCTGAAAGGACTAAATATTAAATTGAACAAATGACAATAAAATGCAAAGTAATCTCTTAATTAATCAAAATACATTTTGTATGTAACTGTATTCTGAATACCAACAATTTAAATTGTAACTGTAGTGGAATACAGTTACTAATATATTGTATTTTATATACGTAATCCTGTTACATGTATTCAGTTACTCCCCAACACTGTATATTACATAATATGCAAAAATACATTTTAAGGGTCAAATCAAGTAGAACTAATAACAAGTGCAGGTTTCCACATTTTATTAAGTACATCACTGCATTGCATCTCTTTTATTCAGGGTAACTTCTGCAATGGCAATATTACAGAGCAGTTATAATGGTAATGATTGGTTGATGTTGTTTTTATTCAGAATTAGGATATTCTAACTGTCTTATCTAAGTCTTACATGAAAAATTTAAACAAGGATGGAAAATATTTGTCAGTTGTTTCCAATGATTCCTTTCAAACAATACTATGAAATGTACTTCCAACAACTGCTAATGAATCATAGGAATTATTTCTCTGCAAGCGTAGTCAACTTGATCAATACTGTCAACAGTTATATGCAACAGGGTTCCATTATAAAAGGACTAAGATTAGACTGTGATGATTAGCCTTTAGGAGAAAAACATATTATTTATATTGCAAAATGTACTTTAATTGCTGACTTTTTTATTTGCATTTGCGTATATACCATTACAAACACCATGTATGGCATTTTGAGTGAAGTTGTACCCCTCTCTCTGGTATAGTACTGCTCTTTTGTTTTACAGTGCCTATTGTGTTGCAGTTGTGAGAGGATCTGGCAGAATGCTGATGCTTACAGTTTGCTTATTTAGGAGCAGAGCCCCTGCAAATACACATACTAACATTAACTTTCTCTCTCTCGCTCCCTCATCACCCATGTCTGTCTCTCTCTCTCACACACACACACACACACACACGCATGCACACACGCACGCACGCACGCACGCACGCACGCACGCACACACATGTTGGTGCAGCTACCATAGACATAATGATTTTTATACTGTACGAATTACAGATTCTATCCCCTAACCCTACCCCTAAACCTAACCCTCACAAAAAAGCTTTCTGCATTTTTTACATTTTCAATAAAACATAGTTTAGTATGTTGTTTAAGCGATTTTAATTATGGGGGCACAAGAAATGTCCTCATAAACCACATTTCTATCAGGAAGGCTCGCAGACTTCAGTGAAATTTAAGATGACATTTATTTTATGAATATAAAACGGAAATGTAATGTCTCTCTTTGGCGTAAGCCCTGTCTAGCAGTCTGAAGAAGTTGTACTCGGAACCGTCATATCCTACCGGAGATAGGAGGCAGGGGCGAGGAGCCTACCCCCGTGCAGGACGGGACTCAACTGGTGGTGGTGGGGTGGTGGAGGTTGCCGTGTTAGCACACTGAAACAGTAATGTGATAGATTGTGAGCAGACTTATAAAGCATTGGCTTACATGTGATTGGCTAGGAGATACCTAGCTAATGGTGCGATGATGTACAGCTGCTAGTCTTTCCACTAGAACTATGCTGCACTTACATTTATAGCATAACGCCCTTGTAATTACCAGTTTGTAACCTAAAAAAAAGTCCTCGTAAACCACTTAAACCTGCCCCCACCCCCCCCCCCCCCCCCCACACACACACACACACACTTGTTTTTATATAATTGTAGGGACTATCCATAGACTTCCATGCATTTTATGGATTTTATACCGATCTAACAATAATTTCTATCCCCTAACCCTAACCCTACCCCTAAACCTAACCCTCACAGAAAACTTTTTGCATTTTTACATTTTCAAAAAAACATCGTTTAGTATGTTTACTAAGCCATTTCCATTGTGGGGACCGCTGGCTGGGCCCCACAAGATAGGTGATCTCAGGTTTTACTATACTTGTGGGGATATTTGGTCTCACACACACACACACACAGAAGCAAATTAAATGCTTGGAAAGCTCTGTGGTCGCCGTCCACATGCCAAGTTTATGTTATATCGGTGTTGGGTGATAACACGATGATGTCAGTATTTATGTATGAGTAAAGCTATGTGTTGTTATGGCAGCATCGTGACTAGTAACTGTGGGAAACCACCTCTGTAAAATCATGAGCGATAATTTAAAGGAGAGCATGTTTTGACCAGTCCTGTTTGGGTAACTTCAGATGTATTATGGCTGAATGTGACTAACAATAAGCAGAGTCAACTATATGTAAGCCAGCCCAGGTGTAGGTTGATTTTCATCAAAAAGTGTAAACACTGCAGCTCTGTTGCCTCTACTCTAAATTGGCTCTACATGTGGTGTCAATTTGGGGCAGGACTATCTGTTTTTCCGACCAGTGGCAGATAGTTGGAGCATTTGGGAAACATGTTCTGCAATGCTGTTTGTTGGTGACCCGTATACAGTATGTTTTGGGTCAAAGATGGGCCATAAACATTGCCCAGTTAAGATTGTCTGAACTGTTCTCAGCTGTTTGTTTTTTTGTTTTGTTTTTTTCAGCAGGAATCTCTTTTGTGTGTTTGAGTCAAAAGTGTTTTTTTCATTTGCCCTATTTTTTAGAACCAAAAGTGGGCTTCTTTTTTGTTTTGTGTTGATATAGACCGAAATATTGAACTGATTGTCATTTCTGGTGAAACAACTGAAAGTATGCCATTGTTAAGTTCTTTATATTTTACATGCCTTGCATACATGCCAATGCAGGCAATGTATTGTAATTTGTAATTTGTTTTTTTATTTATATTTCTTTAAATGTGTAATAGTAGGCCTCAGCATTAACCCTGCTGATATTGGGACTCAAATATCCCAAAATATACACCTGTGTTGGGTGTTGATGAATAAGCTTGTCTGATAAATGGCTTGCCCTCAAAGACTGCTGAGCTGAGCTGTGCTTCAGAGGTGTAGAGTGTCAGTGCAAGGGGAGTTTCCCAAATGCAAGTGCAGCACACCCAAGTAGGTCATTTATCACACGTACAGAGATATACAGGAAAAATAAGAGATGGATAGTTGTCTTCAGATGGCACTCTGACTTGTGGAAAATTAGCGATATGCTAATTTTGAAGCACGCATGTTTATTAGTTAAAGACCCCATGAAATCCCTTGATCAGCGCTTTTTCATTCCTGTTATGACATATTTCTTATCAAAACAGGAAGTTGGGTCACAGAAAGACACGGGTAGTGGCCACTTCAGCATGGCTTGCACCTTAGAAGAGTCCATGGTGACTCCCTCTGGGTAGATGACATACCCCGGGAAAGAGATGGCTGATTTGTGAAACTCACATTTCTCCATCTTGGCATACAGTTGGTGTTGAACAAGGCGGTTGAGCACCACTCTGACATGTTGAACATGTTCATCAAGGGAAGAAGAGTATATTAGAATATCATCAATGTAGACAATGACCCATTTGCCAATAAGATCATGAAAAATTTCATTTACATAGACTTGAAAGACAGATGGACTGTTGGAAAGTCCGAAAGGCATCACCTGGTATTCGTAGTGGCTAGTGTGTGTAGAAAAAGCAGTCTTCCATTCATCCCCCTCCCGAATGCAGATTAAGTTGTAGGCATTACAAAGATCCAGTTTGGTGAAGATCTTGGTGCATCGTAACTGCTCTACTGCTGCTGGTACCAGAGGGAGAGTATAGCAATACTTGATGGTGACTGTGTTCAGGCCTCGGTAGTCAATGCATGGACAAAGACCCCCGTCCTTCTTTCCTACGAAGAAGAAACCAGCAGATGAATGAACCCTCTTTCTAGGGACTCCGATATGTACTCCTCCATAGCTTTAGTTTCAGGATCTGATAAGGGGTATATTCGTCCGCGTGGAGGAGAGGTGCTCGGCAGAAGGTCAATGGCACAGTCACAGGAACGGTGAGGAGGAAGTTGCGTAGCCTTTGATTTGCTGAATACCTCCTGGAGATCTGAAAAATAATGCGGCAGAATCAATGTCTCCTTCTCAGCGAGGATAGTCGTGGTGCTTACAGGAGGAAAAGAGATAGGTTCAGGAAGGTTGAGGCAAGATTGGAAACAGGAAGTACTCCAATGAGTGATTTGTCCATCTCTCCATGAGATATCAGGGTTGTTAAGTCTCAGCCATGGCAGGCCAAGAACAATCGGGTTCTTAGGAGAAGGAGTGACTAGAAATTGAATCTCCTCATAATGAAGAAGTCCTACTTGAAGACGGAAGGGTCGGGTGATTTGTTGAATTTTGCCAGACCCTAGAGGTCGTCCGTCTAGTGCTGATGCATGCAAAGAAGGGACACAGGGAACAAAAGACAGGTTTAGATTCGTGGCGAGACCCAGGTCAATAAAGTTACCTACAGCCCCGAATCTAAAATGTTAGATACATGATGTTTATTACCTAGAATATCAAAGTAACTGAAACTTCAAACTGTTAGATTAGAATTAGGTTTGAAAGTTCCAAACTCACCACCGTAGGGCAGGCAGCCAGTAAATGTCCCGACTGTCCGCAGTAGATACACAATCTCTCCCATAGGCAACGTCTTCGTTCTTCGGTAAAGAGAGAAGAAAGACCCGCTTGCATTGGCTCGTGGTAACTGGTTGCAGCAATGTCAGAGTGAAGTGTCTGTAAAGAACTGTCTGGATGGTGGGCTTTAATCAGATTATCCAGACGAATGGCTAATTTGATGAATTCATCAAGAGATCTCCCCTCATCACGACATGCCAGTTCAGCTTGAAGTTCAGGATTTAACCCTTGACGAAACAGTAGTTTCAAAGTGTCCTCTACCCACACTGTTTGTGCTGCTAACGTGTGAAAGGATAAGGAGAATTCAGCAGCAGACATCTTCCCTTGCTTTAAACATAATAGAAGTTCTCCTGGGTCCTTAACACCCTCAGAGTGTTCAAAAACCTCCTGTAAATGCGCTATGAAATGAGACAAAGAGCGTTTTATAATGTTCTCATGACTCCATATGCGACTCCATCAGTAGCCCAGTCTAGTGCTTTTCCTGACAGCAGTGATACGATAAAGGAAACACGAGCTTCATCATTGGGATACATTTGAGGTAGTTGAGATAAAGAGAGCTCATGTTGCAAGAGAAATCCTCGACTCTTACTGGGTGATCCATCAAACTTCTCAGGAAGCGAGAGTTGAGGATTAACAGCAGCTGTAGAGTGGGTTGTGCTGCTGGCTGAGTTGCTTGTGGAAACTCTCATTGGAGATACCTGCGGTTTTGTCTGCACGGATTTAAAGAGTTCTTCCAATGATAGAGGTGAGCTTGCACAGCTGCTGATGGTTACTGGTAAGCATTTCTGCTTGTGCTGCAAAAAGCTTGTGTAGCTGTTGGAAGGCTGCTGGATCTAAGTTGGGTGAAGTCTTCTGTAGCGAAGACGCCGGGGCAGTTGTGTTAAGATCCATGTGCAGTTTAATAAACGTATAAACAGTACAACAAAGTAGCAATAAAAGGATAAATGACAAAACAGGCAAGGGTCTGGTACACAGGAGACAGTCCAAGAAATGCAACCCAAGTAAATCTGAGAGACAGAGGGGTAATCCAATAAACAGGCAAATGGTCCAATAACTCACAAGCAGGCAGGGAAATACGATAAACAGGCAGGAGTCAAAAACACACCCAACTTAGAACAGGAATGGTAATAATGCTCAGAATTGCAGACTAGGCAGAACAAGACTTCACACTGAATGCAAGTAAACAGAGAATTTAAATAGTCTGGGATAATATGAAACAGGTGAGTGAGTAATCAGTCTGAGCGGGGGATTATGGGAAATGTATTTTGTGAAGGGAAAGCTAGAATGCCGGAGATGGAGACCTCTGGCGGCATTCTGGATAGATAGCAGATGCTGCAGGTGTAACAATAGGCTTTAGATCGCTTAACAGCTGTGGACAATAATTTGCTACTTACTATTGCTAATCAGAGGCAGCTGGTAGTAGGGGGAGGGACATTTGCATTCTAGAGAGCATTTGATTGGACAAAAATTTGCATACGCCCCTAAGTGGAAGATGAGTCATCAATATTTTTGGTCCGTTTTCCTGCAAAAGAAAGACTTGAGTTTTAAATGTGTGCACATTATCTGCAAAAAAATGTTTTGTCTGTGTTTTGGAGTACTTTAGCATAAAGATTATTTCAAAGCTAAAAGACATGGACTAAAAGCCACAAAACCAGTTTGATTAATGATAGCTTTGCTTGTGGACTGAGAAATAAGAACTAAACAGGATGTATATTTGTGTGTTTGAAGATTTTTTTGTGCAAGTTTGTGCTGTATGAAGATGTATTCCTGTCCTTTTGTTTATTTATAGATATACCTCTGTATATTGTTCTGATGAATGTATATATTGTATGATGGCTGCTATAACCGATAACTCTTTTATTTGTTTTGCTATTTCCAACAGTGCCATGTCCTTAGGGGAGGAATCAGGATGATAGACAAACACATTATTAGAGAAACCTGCTGTAATTTGAGCTTCTAAATAATCAAACCTCCTTGGTACTCCACCCTGTTTTGCAAATTGTGGTGTTGGCATTCATCATATATCTGGAATTGTTCTGCCTACTTAATCATAAGACATCAGACACACAAAGTGACAAAACAGAAACTGATGTTACGGATAAAATGGAAAATTTAACCCAGGAGTCCAGAGCTGAACGGATCACTCGCTACAAGGCTGAAAGAAGGCGGGAGTTGGCTGAACATTATGGCAACCAGGAAGAGGAGCTTCCATCTAAGTGGTCGAGAAGAGAGCGGGAGGGGCGTGGTGTCCATGACTCAAACATTGCGGATAAGTACATTTCAGGAGGAATGAATGGAAGAACGGGGAGGCATGGAAGAACACCGCTAGAAGACAGGCCTGTTTCTACAAAAATCACCAATGGGTGTAAAGTGAACGCCAGTGTAGAAAACAACCAGCCAAACAGGTGAGCTCTCCTATGGCTGTATTAATAAATAATGATTCATGTCACTTTTCTCATCCAAAATCATTTGTAATGTTTATTTTTCCATCAATGTACAGCCAAGGGCTTTAAGTATGCCATTTAAGGCAGTAGTCAGAAATAAACATGTCATTAATATTGCATTGAGGAAGTTATGGAAAATCATTGAAACAGATTCAGACAGACAACACACAGTACTCACAGCTCGCGGTATTCTTAAATGCAGCAACTAATAAGCGTGTATCATATTTTTGAGCTATACTCTTTCTTTAATTTCTTTCTAAACCCCCTTCCTTTGACATATGTCTCTTAATCCTTCCTTCTTTCTATCCTTGCACACTGTCTTTATTTTCTCCAGGGATGAGGAAAACCCTTCAGACTCCCTTGACACTCCCCAGTTACACACTCATGTATCAGTAGGCCAGTTGAAGAGTGCCCTTCTACAGCAAACCTCGAACCCAGCTGGACCTGATAAAGTGTAGGGATGCTTCAGTGTGTTTGTGTGTTGATTTCCTGCATTATTCTGTGTGTATTACAGGCTGAGGGAAAACATTTTCATTTGTCTGGCCAATGCATACTCTAACAACTAGTGGCTTATTATTATTATGACAATTTTATGTTATAGGGGAGACGGGGGCCAGATGTCACACAGGGAATTTGTCATGAGGGCTGTATCACAGTAATGAAAAAATTTGCAGTCAAAATTGCAAATGTACATCTTAGTTTTTTCTCTAGTAGAGGTTTTGTATGTTGGTTTCAATCTTGTTCAAAACCCTCTTAAATTAGAATAATGTTTGTACATTTTATCTTTCAAAGTTAATTTTTAATTATATCATCATATTTTTATGAATGAACAAGTGAAAATAATCAAATCATGGTGGCATCAATTCAGGTCATATACTGTATTTGATTAAATGTGTTCTTAAAAGTATTTTTCAGGTTGGGGCATGTTTATAACATTTTTATCAGGACAGGTTGTCACGTGTTTTAAATCACTTACAATATTTGTAGGTCAAAACAATGATTTGATATTGATATCTTTTTCCATTTTTGGTGTGTCTTTACTAGTTTTGTGCCTCATAATTGAGTTTAGAATTTTGCTGAAATGCCTTTACAGTAATAAGCTGTTTACAGTTTTTCCCAATTGTTTCCACACTAAAATTGGAACTTGAAAAGCAACCACCGAAACCTGAAACTCATGTACCAAATCCCTAAACCAAGTCTGCAAAATTGCAAGCACAATTCCTGCTTTACACTCTGTTTTCAATTCTATATCACACTTTTTGCAAAACACTACACACAGTTCTCTACATTAGGCACAACATTCAAAATTAAAATCTATTTAGTCCCTTTGGAAAGTACCGCAAATCACAATACCTAGCTCTTGCACCAATTGGCAACACCCACTCCTCACAGGTGTAAACACTAGTTGCTGAACTGTTCACTTAGAAATCAGAGCTCTAGCACTATAAAAGGCCACAGATGAGCTCTCCTGTTTTGGAGGAAAATGAAGGTCAATGGTGAAGCAAGAGCTAGAGGTGTGAGGACAGACAATTGTCTCAGATGAGATCAGGGCCACATTGGTTGACCATATGCTTAACCATGGATTGAGTATGAGGGAGGCTGGGCAGAGAGTTCAGCCCAACCTGAGCCACTACACGGTTGCATCTATCAGCTGTACATTCAGAAATGAGAATCGGTAAGTTACCTACCATCTATACTATGCTCTTTATGTATGTATACTGTAGTATACTGCAGTCCGACATATCAGTAGGCCTATGTTACTCAGTGATTGATGGCCAATGTTACAGTAATGTAATTTCATATTGAAAGAAAATTGATTATTTTAGCTTACAGTAACCAATCATAGACAGATGGGGAACTCGCATCTTTGAAATGTGTATAATTTGAATTGAGCCAAGAGGTCAGCGTGTGAAGTTTCAGTCTCCAATTGGTCGCGTATCCTCTTGTCCTACGAATTCACGGTTCAGAGTTCACCAAGCTTGAACTTTGGTATGCAGCGTAGTACGAAATTGTTTTGCATGAGCTTGCGTTTCCACTCTGATGCATTCGGATGCATTTGAATGGGAGCCCCTTTACTCGCCGCATCGCTTGCAACCTTATGACAGGCCAACTGTTTGTTCATACATTTATTTTCTCAACCCTAAAAGGGCAAGAAGATAATTGTATTTATTTATTTTTTCAATTTTACAGCGTGTAGAATCATATCATGAAAAAAATACCTTGACATTTGCCATTGAGGCAGCACAAGAGTTACATTTTATTAGTAATATAGCATACTTTTTGAAAAAAGTTTAAAAAGTGCTTTAGGCATACAGAAAAAAATTGACAGAGCTAGTGCAAAATAAAAAACCACCAACAAAGAAACGGCAACTGAATAATAATTTTTGATTGTAAGTAATGTCTGAAGAAAAAAGCATAGATTTACCTTGTCTTTATAGTTTGTTTTCTTTATTTTTAGGAAGGTTGGTCCATTAAGAATTAAACTTAATTACAAAAGCAATTACTGAATCAAATATGCATTTTAACTACTGCAGCTTTTTTTCTCTATTATTTAATATTAATAATATTGCAATGCACCGTGACACATTAATATATATATTTTTTGACGGGTTTCACTTTCATTTTTAATCTTTATTGTCCTTTATTGGCCAAAAGCAATTACATTGAACAATATAAAAATGATCTTATTAGCTATTTATTACAGTGATTAAAATCGATAAAATTGACTATCATGCCAATTAAATTAAACTTTATTTTATTTTAATTTTTTGTGGTAAGGTATGAAAAAACGTAGGTTATCAGTAAACTTAAGATGCTGTACATAGACGTCACACTGTGATGTCACTTTTGTCTTGGGATTTTTTCCGGGATGTGTGTGAATGCGAGCACAGATTCCGGGAAAGCTCGGGCAGTGTGAATGATCAAAATCTTGCAGTCCCAGAACAGATCCCGGCATGACATTCCCAGGATTCAACCCAGCATCTCTATGTGAAAGGGGCTTAGTAGAACATTGCACTACTGGTACTGTAATGACAAGGTCATGGGTTTGATTTTCAGGGAAGGAATGGACTGATAATATGTATATTTAAAATGTACTGTCAGTTGCATAAGATAACATAATCTGTCTAATACAGTATGTAAACTGGTTGCTGTGGTGATGACACTGTGGATGAAATTCTTTTGTGCGTTATGAGCAGTGGCAAGGTTGAATCTATTCTTTTTTGGGCTTATTCCTTCTGTCTATATTTATTTTCTTACAAACACATTCTTCCACTCAAACCATATAGTGCCACTGATGGTGGTGTGATGGCCTTGAACCTTGATCTAGCAGTACAACCAGGTGCAGAAGGAGGTCGTCGCCGTACCCGTAGATACATGCCAGGAGATCCTGCAGGGAGTCGCAAAACTGAACGTTTCCATACTCAACCCATAACGTTCTATGAGATACAGGAGAGCTGCGGGTATGGGGGTTGGAGGAGGTTAAGGCTTGATCACATGGTCACAGGCCTGTCTGGGCACCTCACTATTGTGCAGTGTGTGTGCTGATTAACAACTGTTAATAAGAGTTATTTTACTATTACTTTTCTTACTTCAAAGTTGCACTGATCTTAATGGGATGTTAAGAAACAACTATATATTGGACCACCTCATGCACAACAATTGCTGTCTAACAAGGCAAATATCAATGTTCTGTTTACTACATAGGTAGTTTTCATGAAATACTTTTGTGAAGTTGACATGTCCTGCAGTGTGACATACTTTACTCAATTCAGAACTATGTTAAACAGCATTTTGCTCTTTCTTTTGTAATTATGAAACATGCCGTTTTATGACCATATTAATTGAGAGATTACATTGAATATTTGTACTTTCAGAAATTAATTTGTCTAACCACAGGACCATTTAAAATGAACTAGTGAAGGCAAAAAGTGATTAAAAATGGTGAATGAAAACTTTTAAATGGTGACCAGTTACAGCACTTAAGATGCACACTTTCCCTTATACATTCGTATAAATTTAAACCTTAAATATAGATGTTTAAATGAGTCAAATAAAGTGCATGGGCATGATTATGCATCAACTACCCATATCTTATATTTATTTTGACATTTATGATATTCTCCTAACCTCACTTTAAAAAAAAAAAAAAAAAAAAAATAATAATTATATTGTAAAAACTATAATAAGCTCTCCGATATCAGAAATGCCTAGAATGTATTAAAAGATGCCATAGACAGCTCATGAGTTAGATCAGTCCTTTCCTTCGAGTCAGGAAATGAGCTCAGCATGTATTTCATATGCTTGTTTATGTAATCAAACAGGGTGTTAAAGTTCATTCTTTTAATATTATTATGTCATGCTTCTAACTTGCACAGATGTGTTTGACTGTGTCTGTCATAATGCCTGCAGTGAAGGAGAGGCTTGTTAAAGCAGATCTGGTGTGAAGTCATTTAACTTTTTTGTGTGTCAGTCAGTCACTATGCAAAAAAATAGAATAGAGTTGGTTGAGAGCGTGAGCTTGATTGTATTCCTTTTATTCTGAATCTTCTAACTTCTTTTCACAGAATAATGGATGATGAAAATCGGGACTCTTCACAAAGTAGGCGCTTAACCTGAAATTTTATGTTTGTCTTAACTTTATTATTGATGTGTTTGGACACTTAAGCCACACTTAAAAATGTATGAACACTTTGTATAACAAAATATCAAAACAAGATGAATTTATTCGGTAATACTTTACAGTAAGGTTCCATTCATTAACATTAGTTAATGCATTAGGTTTCATGAACAAACAATGAACAATATATGTTTTTTTTACAGCATTTAAAATATTTGTTAATGCAACAGTTGTTCATTGTTAGTTTATGGTAGTTCTTAGAGCATTAACTAATTTTAATAATTATTACAACTTTTGATATTTAAAATGTATTAATATATGTTAAAATGAACATTAACCAATATTAATAAATATTAATACATGAACTATATCTGTGGTAACTCTATAAGGACGACCATGTGTACTTTAGGGGAATTGACTTTACACATATATATTATAATACATATACTGTACATCTTTATGAATATTCATTTTTATACATTAAATAATCACATCGAGGCCAGTCGGTTAAAAGTACATTAATTGAAAAACTGGCCAAGAAAAGTTAGTTCTGAGAAAACGCCTACAGTCATTTCTTTGCAGATGTCAATTTGTTTGATATTTTATCTAATGCAGTAATATTAATATATTTTTATATGTGACATAAGTGTCTAAAAGTGTCCAAAAACTTTTTAAGACGACTATATATTTGTAAAAAAAAAAAAAAAGAGAGAGAGAAGGTTTGCCATAAATGCTTGTTTAAACTGTCTGACTGGCATAATATCTGGTCTTTCTACATTTGTATTTCATTGCTTGGCTGACGCTTACCTAAAAGCATAAGACAAGCTTTGGTATCCTTACCAAAAAAGGTGCCAACAAGAACATAATACCTTTTAAAAAAACTTCACATTTTATAAGCACTATGTATGGGATTTATGATGGAATAAGAGAGGTGATCAAAATGAGACTACTGTACGTGTGTAGAGGAAGTGTGTAGCATACCATAGGAAACTGAAATGCAAACACACTCTCACTAACATTTTTACACATGCATCAATTCTGGGTAAGTGGATACTGTTAAAAAGTTGTAAATGGTTATAATGACCTAGAGGGATACATTTTAAAGAGTAGCATTAGTGAAGCTTCATGGAGTAAGACTGAATCATCAGACAAAAGGAGAACTGTGTAGGTGTATGTATGTGTATTTAAGATCATTAATCTCCCAGCCAAATGCAGTAAGAAAATATCTGCCGTGCTGTTGGTGCATTTGGCCAAGCACAGAGCAACGTGTGTGTGTGTGTGTGTGTGTGTGTATGCGTGTGTGTGTGCGTGTGAGAGAGATGTCTCATATGTGTATGATAAGATTGTTAGTCATTAATGATCTCACACGAAAACATTAACATTATGATCTAACACAAATTAAATGTGTGTGTGTGTGTGTGTGTGTGTGTGTGTGTGTGTGTGTGTGTGCAAGCGCACTGTGTGAATCAGCATGAGCAGTTCCCACAATTCACATTTTACCATGCAGTCTGTTCTCATGTATTTTTGTTATGTAATGTGTTCAGTTTTGCATGAGTTTAAAACACTTTTCCCCATGTCATTTTGTGCATTCTGTTTTCCTTGTAGTGGATGTGCAAACAGATGACAGAGCCAAGATGAGTGTAGCTGCCAAGATGTCTCTGTTTAAAGTAGGTGAAATAAGACCCCGCCATATCTCTTTAGCAACTGTAGCAGTCTGAATAGAAAAAAGGCCATTGCCATGGATGGAATGGAAAAGACCCTGAAAGGAAACTTTTCATGAATACACATACATAGTTTTACATATACAGTATATTTGCACACCCTTGTTGGGACTTCCCAATCAAATCTACTGTTCTTAATATAAGCTAATTATAATGACTATAGATAGACCACACCTACACATATCCATAACCATATGAATTAAGACATGATTTATTCCTTTTTATGAACTTTTTTGTGGAGAGATCCTTATAAGGAGGTTTTGTCAGGTTTTTGGTGATACTTAAAAAAAACAAAAAACATTATCACAATCTTTCCACCACCATCTGTCTTTGGGTCATAGAGTCATAGAGGGTAAAAGGACACCAGAAGTGTTTGGTTACAACATGACCCACAGGGTTTCATTTGTTACTATGACTTCCTTACCCAAGTTGCCAGCCCAGGTTCTATTTTATTCATCTACCTGCTGACCCACTTCACCAGAAAGCAAAGAGAGAGACAGAGACTCAAAAATTTACCTTAAAATTGGTTGGACAGAAAAATTGTTGAACCCCTACTAAATTATCTCTCGATGTAATATATAGCAGTCCTCAAATGTATTAGAACATAAAGACTCACATAAAAATGCATGAATTTATTTTCATTGCATTAGATAAGAAATAATATCAAACCAAGTGGCATCTGCAAACAAACAATGCTACACCCTTTATTCTCAGAACTAACTTTTCTCAGCCACTTTTACAATTACTTTTACACAATTGGTCACAAGGACATTTTAAATCAATGTATGATGGCCAATTACCTCGTTCACACAGGTGACAACCAAAAAGTGCTCAAATAATTTTTGTCTAAGCTTTATATAGCATATGTGTTGTTCCATGATTTAAAACATCAAGCTTTGTTAGTCTACTTACTGTATACTGTATTTCCTAAAAATAAATGCCATTTGTTCAGTGTCCATATGTTGGGGCCACTGTACTCTGTATAATAAAATGTAGCACTTTGAATTGAGAAACATTTCCTGTACATTTTCAAATGACATTTTCTATTTAGTTCAGAAGGTAAATTGAGGAACTTTTTTTTCTCTTATGAGGCATGAAAATGGTTTAAAATAATATTTCATGAAGAACTTTCCAATTAAGTGTGGCAGTTATGTGCAACATTAGCTCAGTTCCTTTCATTGATTTTACGATTTCCATTTCTTTTTGTTCTGCCACCAGGAGTTGGAGAAGACCTCTTCATCTGAAGCCTCCTCGTTCCTCAAACCTCGCTCCAGTAATATTTTCCATGAGTGTAGAGCTCGCCGTGGCAAGGATTTTCGGGCACTCACTCAGCCAATCACCTTTGAGGAAACCATGATGGCAGTGAGGTGGGCAGGACTTCTTTGATATATCAAACTAATTACCTGCAGTCTAACACTCAATCTAAAAGTGCTATCCATAATGAATGCAACAGTGTTTAAACATTAAACATTATCACCTTAAAGGAATAGTTTTCCAAAGATTTTAAAATGCTGTAATCATTTGCTCATCCTCGTGTCCTTCTTTCTTCCATTAAACTCAAAAGGAGCATATTACAGAACATCTTGCCAACTCTTCTCCATATAAAGAGCGAAAGAGAACTGTGGCTGTCAAGCTCTAAAAGTGACAAAAAATCACTGTAATAGTATCATAAAGTAGTCTAGCCCTTTTCCACTGAAATGGCGATGGTTCTCGTGCTGAGCCTGTGCTCGCTGGTTCATGGCCGGGGCAATATGTAGCCCTTTGTAAACCGGCCATGCTTTTCCACTGACTTGAGAACCGAACGATGACATAATGGGCTACGTGGTAGTTTCAAGTGGCTACCTCACCAGCCCACTAACAAACACGGTGCAGTGTTTGTGTACAGTTTTTACTCTTGTTTATGAGGACATATTTAAACATACGGAGTAATGCAATCCACAATATTACATTGCTCAACAAGATTGTCAGAGACGACACCTATGCTAAAGACGACAGGTAATGTAATTACATTATTTTGTATGAACTATGGCTAAACTTGCTAAGTTCTGTAAACTGAAACAGTGGAATCATTATTTATATTGGTGTAGCAGATGGTTATGTTTGGATTTTTGCCATAGCATATAATATTATGTTTATGTCTTGATTGAGAATCCCACTGGTTTACCTAACAGATAACCACGATCTTCTGAACGTAGTAAGTAGCTGGTCAAAAATGCCCTTACTGAACAATGCACAAAAGAATATGACAACAGTGTAAGGAAAGCTAACAAAGTTTGCAAATATAATAACTTACTGAGGTCAGCTGCTGATGACACCGGCGATTCGTTTATCTCGAGTGTGACTGACTGAATTCAGTGCTCCAGTTAGATATCAGGCTGGTCGTTGTCCGAGTCCAAAACATTGTTGCTCCGTCCATTGATGCTTTTGTTTCGGTCCTTCTTACGGTTCCTGCACTCCCTTAAGTTTTATCAATTTGTTTATGATTTGGTCAATCGTCCGATTAAAGCTGGCGTGCATCATTTCTTTTCATATCTCCTGGTAGACTCTTTTTCCTCTGCGATCTCTCTAGTTTATCTCAGATTTCCGTAAAGACCATATCGCAAGGAAAAAGTTCATTTCGTCCACATTACCTGAACGCTTTTGACGTCTGATACATTTTTGGGATTTTTATAGAGTAAAGAACTCTTTGCTGCAGACAGTAGCTACTGTTGTTGTTTAGAAAACTTTACCTGGTAACGAATCATTGTCCCACCCTCTGCCCCGAAGTAATCGGATCCTACGTGGAGACCAGCAAGCTTTTGGGGCCTTTACTGTGGTGGAAACATGCAGAACAGTCTGAGAATTCACACCGGCCCAGGAACCTGCCCCTGAACCATGTCGGTGGAAAAGGGCTATATATGACTTACATGGCCCTTTATTTCAAGGCTTCTGAAAACATACTGTAGTATGGAATAGATTATAAACTAAAAATGTTGCCAACCACTGTAGCTCTCTAGTCAGATATCCTCATTCACTTTCATCATATGAAAAAGTGTGACCAATTGAAAAACTTTTTTGGGTAAAATAATTGTTATTTTTGTGTAAACTATTCCTTTGAAAAAAAAAAAAAAAGAAAAAAAAAAGTTGAACCCTAGTTCACCCTTATTCAGCAACCAATCATAATGACTCTACTCTCCTCTAAGGCCTCAGTCAAGTGAATCCAAATGTCTGGAGACTGAGCCTGAGGTAGAGGATGATGCCAGCTCTAAGCTGTCTATGACTGAGAAACTGGCTCTCTTCAACAAACTGTCACAGCCTATATTAGGACCTGTGGGGAGTCCAGTGAGAGATGGTGGCCCTCTAGAGGCCTCTGAGAGACGCAGGCAGAAAGGAGCACGCTACCGCACACAGCCCATCACCGTGGATGAGGTCAGTTTGGTAAGTCTATTTGGTTCGTAAACTATGCATGCCATTTGTGGTGAAACCGTTTAATCAGGTCAGTGATTATGTAGGGTGTACAATTCAGTGTCTGTTGCAAGTGCTTCAGATCTAGTGACCCTGTGGAAAGACCAGCTTAGACCATGAATTCGGGTTTGGTGCTGGTCTAGGTGGTGAATCTTAAGCAAAACTTAACTAGTGAAGCTGGCTGACCAACATGCTCATTGAAAAAAAAACCACACACATACACACACAAATTATCTATATTATTTGTTTTAGAGAGTAATGAGATTAAATGAAGAACAAATGGATACTGTATTTTAAGTGTCATGCTTCTCAGATGCTTCTTCTGAGAAAAAAGCCTCTAATATACAGTACTATCCACTGTTATTTCATGGCGCCATATTCTTAGTCAACAATTGTCTCATTTTTGTCCCAGCATCAAAACTTAGCATAATGAGAGAATGACTTCAAGTTCTTGAGTACTTGCCATTTGGTACTTTCAGAGATTTTAATAACCTTTCACATTTTTTAGCTTCAGAAAGGGCCTGTTCAGCTTCCCCGTCTTCATCTGACACCTCATCTTTCCGACCGACAACAGGTTCTGTCCAGCAATCTGAAGCCCAGTGAAGTGTGTCTTTCTGGACTGAGCTCCTCACAGGAATGGGGTTCCTCCAGTGAACACACTGCACCTAATCTGAACTCTATAAAGGACAGCAGCTCTCAGAATGCAGTGCGGCAAGGCACTGCAATTAAAGGCATCTTGAAAAATACTTCTTCAGAGGGAGTGGTGTGGAGGACTGAATGTAAGGACAAGGATGATCTGAATGGACATGGCCTGAAACAGAATGGGGGAGAGAGGAGAGTGAGAGAGGTGAAAGAAGAGAGGCATGCGTCTGTGTCATCAGTGGTTTCCTCTCTAGCTCAACTCTCCAGCGTTCCCTGGAGGCAGAGAGCAAGGAAGGATGCCTCTACTTCTTCTGTCAAAACACGAAGATCTGCTCCAAAGCATGATGGATGCCCAACATTATCAGCAGACATGCATACCACAGAACACAGCAGTAATGAAGCCATCACTCACAGGTTATATATTTCACTCCGTCGCTCTTTGTGTTTCTGTCCATCTTTAGCTGCACACTCATCTTGTCTTCACTGGCACTGTCCCAAATGGTGCACTTGATGTGGACTAGCAGTCTCCAAGTCTTCACTTGCATGTGTCCATGAAATTCACAAAACTGTACCATGCAAAAGCAAAGTGCAGTAACTACACATTTTGATATTTAGTGTGGGCAACTGTTTATCCCTTTTTTGGACCAGCTGAGGCTCGTCCTTGATAATTTTGCTTAGGTTGGTCGTCCTTGATCATGGTTCTCTGTTGGTCCAGGAGGCGTCAGAAGTTTCAGGGAGGGCACATGGAAAATCTAGGGGGACAATGCCCCCTCTTAGATCCAGCCTTGATTTCTATTATCACTAAATCCTGTAAATGTACAAAACATTTAGCTGGACAGTCAAAAAACTTGAAAAAGGGCACTAAAGGTGCCCCATTAGTCACTTTATGATTCATATAAGCATAAATGGCTGTTATGCATCCTCAATGTGCCTGATGCAGATTTTACAGCAGACTACTACCCCTAACAGTACATCACAAAATCGAAAGACCACAACTGATGAGGGTGGCATTTGGGACAGGGCCATTGTAATTTGCTAGTTAACTGGCTGGTTTGCTGTATGTCCTGAGAAAATGACCAGAATAACCAGTGAAAAATCTCTTTTTTAGACTGATGGACTCTAGAGAAACTGAGGAAGAAGAGGAGAAGAAGACGGAGGGAAGGAGCAATATCACGCCAAGCACTGGGCCACAGGTGTGTGTGTATGAGTGTCTGTTGCAATAACAGTTTTGTTGAAAAACAAAGTAATAAAATACCAAAGCTAGGCAATGTTGAATGTGGTTGGTGGGTGATTTGTGCATCTGTACATGTGTTTGTGGTTAAATGTACGTGACTGTGCAGTTTATAACAAGTTTCCTCCAATCTTTCCTCAATGTCTGTTTCCGCTCTGGTTTCCACACTGCCCCTTGCAGGATGAGTCTGAGAGTGCTGTTGGGTCTACACCCCAAACTGAGTGCTGGGTAAGAATACTGTCTGTGGTTTCTGCATGTTTACATTTCCTGTGCAAATCACTTTCAACTGACCATAGTGACCATGTATTGTTGTTTATTAGTCTGTCATACTTTTTTTGTGTGGGAGTGAGATTTCATTTGCTATTGTTACTTTGTGTTTAGACTGTTCATGCTTACCAGCTAGTCCTTTCCTCTCCTCTCCTCTTCTCTCCTCTCCTCTCCTCTCCTCTTATCGTCTCAGGAGCCTGTGTTCTCCTCTGTGTATTCTCCTTCTAGCTCCACACCTCAGTATGTGATGTTTTTCAATGAGGTGAGCATATTGTTGTTGTGTATGTGTGTGTGTATTTGTGAGCATCTGTTTATGTTAATATTAAACATTTAGTGTGTTCTCTTCAGAATGTGATTGAATGTGTTGAACATGTCAGTAAATGACCAATACTCTTAAGCATGCGTTTTTCACATAACATCGATTCGTATGTTTTATTGTAATGTGTCCCAAGTGTGTTCAGTTGTCTCCCTTGTCATATGAGTGTTTGAGCCACACACATTGCACAGTTTACTGTCTATATGATATGGTCATGTATCCTACTCATGCAACAAAGTCTAAATTTGTCAACTTGATTAATGTGTAAACTTAAAAACTGTAAATTTATGTTTAAAATGATCTTATGCAATGACTTAAATACGGATCCCTTATTTTTTTATGAAATAGTTTTGCATGCCCTCACAATAGTTTGCGTTCCCTTGCAATAGTTTTGCATTCCCTCGTAATAAATTTACCATGATTTTACTACAATAGCTTTATTTTAACAATGGTATTCATAGTGGAACCATAAGAATAATGCAAGAAAACAAAAACTATAGTAATAAAAATCATAATTTTGTGGTCACTGTGGTTTTACTACAAATACCATAATTTAACTATGGTTTCACTACAGTGACCATAGTTTAACCATGGTTATTATGGATACAGTATATGTACTATGGTTTCTGCCAAAAAAAAAAAAAAAAAGTACGTTTGCTTACTACAGTAATGGTCACTACAATGTTACTATAGCAAAATCATGGTTTCTGCCAAAAAACATGGTTATACTAGATGGTTACTACAATATTACTATAGTAACACCATGGAAAATTTAATGCGAGGGAACACAACTTATTACGAGGGAACCCAAAAATGTTCAGAAAGAAAAATTCCACCCTGTGCTCTAAAGGGCTCCGTACTTAAGGGCGCCGTACTCATACCTAAATGCTAATGACTTGGATGATGTAATGAAGAGGAACTCCTTAAATGCTGTTTAAAAAGCATCTAAGGGGAACTTCATGAAGTTGAATGAGATAAAGCCCAAAGTGTGCGAGCTGTAATCTAGACGAAGAGTGGTTACTTTAAAAAGCTAAAATACTATATAAGATGTGTTTTTTTTTTTTTTTTTTTTTTTTTTTTAATTACTATTATTCTAAAATGTAGAAAATAGTAATTATAAGAAAGAATGGTAGGTGTGTCCAAACTTTTGACCGGTAGTGTATGATTTGATTTGAGCTAGTACTGTAAATTGCCATTATTATCCATAATACATCTGCCTCTTTCTCTAACTCCCCCTTTAGATTAGTCTCTCTTATGAAGCTCAGGAGGTTTCCTCACCAACTCAAACCCAGCCACAGGTGAAGAGCAAAGTCAAGGTACTATTAAGATACACACACATTGTTCACTGCAAAAAAATATTTTTAAGACAAGTATTTGTGTCTTTTTCTCCAGTAAAAATTATCTAAACTTTCTTAAAACATGATTTATTTACTTGACAAGCAAATTTCCTTAAGATTTTAAGTCTTATATTGAGAGAAATCAAACCGAATTTAGTAAGATAAATGCTTAAATCACGTTTGTCAATGGGGTAAGAAAAATAAACTTAATTCAAAGAGAAAACAAGTTTATGTTTTTTACTCCATTGGCAGATATTTGATCTTGTTTAAGTCTAAAGTTCACTTAATTTTGTCAGATTTCTCTTAAAACAAAACAATATCTTGTGCCATTTTGCTTGACATGTAAATAAATCACTTTTAAGAATGTTTAGATAATTTTACAGGAAAACAAGACAAAAAATTCATTTTTTTGCAGTGTTTTATCATGGTTGGGACTTCCCATCGACTTATATTGTTTTTGTACTGAGCTACTGATATTTTTTGTCTCTCAACCCTACCCCTAAACCCAACCCTCACAGAAACATATTGTCTGCAGTTTTGGACTAATAAAGAGACTATTTTGTGTCTTTATTAAGTCATTTTCCGTGTAGTTCCCTCCCAATACACACAAACAAACAAACACTGAAAATATAATATTAGATATCAACAGCTTGTGTTTCTCTGTTATTTCAGGCAAACTGTGAGGAGGAAGACTCTGCAAAACTCGTCTTTACAGCGGCACAAACAATCTGTTCCAGTGAGGTCCAAGAGAGTCTGCAGTTTGATACTGAGATGGCTAAAGAGGTGGTGACCTCTGAACCCTCTTCACTGCCAGTGTGTCAGACCAGAGGAGGGAACACAGAGCCCGACCTGAGCATGCTCTGTCAAACAAACACTCCAATGTAAACCTGCATTTGTGTGTAAAAGACATCTGGGTGTAAATTTATGACTTTGCCATATGTTTGTGATTTTTCATTATATGTGATTGCATACAGGTTTAATGCTCTCTCTCTCTCTCTCTCTCTCTCTCTCTCTCACTCTCTCTGTGTGTGTGTGTGTGTGTTCAGATTGAGCTCAGCTGTAGCCGAGCACAGGCGCTCAGTACGGCCGTCCCGCAGGACTCAGGGTTCAAGGAATCCATTACGTGCTCTTGCTGCTCGAGAAGACATCCAACAGGATTTCATGCAGCCTGAAGACGATGGTGAAATGGAAACTAAGAGGGGTCAGTCAGTTAATTGTAAAATTAAATGTCCCAAAAATATTGAAAGACAAAATGATCCAAAATAACAAACCACTTGTGTACAAAGATTTAGAACAACAATTGTGTCCATCGCCTTTCATTTTTAGCCTTCCTTCCTTAATTGTCATTTGTCAGCCTTCCTCATCAAAGGTGACTTTTTTTCACTTTCTTTTCCCCAAAGCTATGAAAAATTCAAACTGCACCTCAGTTAATGTCACCTCAGTTGATGTCACTTCCTCTGGCAATGTGAGCAGACCCACAGTGCCATACAACAAACTTATGCTCATACACATTAAAGGTATGATGTCTACCATTTCTATCTGTCTTTTTTCCCAAAGTTTGTAGATTACAAGAGATTGTGTTATATTTATAGATTTATTTACTTACTTGCTTATCATTTTTAGAAGATTGAATATGCCAACATTACTTGTAACATTCAGCTTTTAGAGCTTTCATGTTCGCTTAAAGAAACAGTTCTCCTAAAATGAAAATTCTGTCATAATTTACCCTCGTGTCATTCCAAACTTAACTGTGGTAGCACGAGAACTTATGCTGTTTTTTAATGCTAAACAGCACAAGTTCTCGCTTGAACACACGAAGCACTGTGAATGAGCTTCTCTCATAACACGTATGAATGTGCAAGGGACATCAATATTCTAACTGTAAAATGACTTACATTTCGTATATCTTCAGAAGAATTGGAATATGAGGCACAAGCTGCATGGACAACTTTTATGATATTTTGGGTGCTTTTTTTAACTTTTACGTAAGGCACTATTAACTGCTATTGTGTTGAAAAGACTGACCAAGATATTCATTGTCATTAAAACATCTCCTTTTTTGTTCCGCATAAGAAATAAAGTCTTACGGGCTTTGAAGTTTACACAAAATTAAGTAAGGGTAATGTACAGTCAGTCGGTTGTTATCCCCCTTAAGGTGTTTAACAACCGTCTATTACTGTAACTGTACATTATCCCACTTATTACATGGCTACTAACCACATAAATAAATACATGGACATAAAATAATGATTTGCATTGAAATTATGTAATTATGTGACAAGAAAGAAATCGCTGAACAGCTTAAATCGGTTTGTGTTGGAGCTCTGTTGGTGTTTATTTTGTAAAAATGACTGTCTGACACCTCATTATCCAGACTATTACAAGACAATTTGCCAAATAAATAAATCCATATGAAACTTTTATTTGAGTTGTAATTATTTTATTAGTATACTTTTAGAGAATGCGCAGTGATCTGAGAAGCATGAAAGATGACTGGCAAATACCCGGATGAGTGGTCTGATAAGTGGATGTGCGGTTGTTACTGAGAAATATCAGACTGCTAAATGGTGCCATTGGCAAATCAGAATGGAGTATTTCAGAGAGCAGTGTAATAGAGAAGTCCAACTTTTTGCCAGCACAGTGTACTGCTAGGCAAGATAGTACCATATGTGCCATCTGTGTCCAGGATGGAGGCAGGTGCAGGTGCGGTTGGTGGAGCCGGTGGCACGGTCTCTTAACAGTGGTGACTGTTTTCTGCTGGTCACACCCTCACACTGCTTCCTCTGGACTGGAAAATTCTCCAACACCATTGAGAGAGAAAAGGTACCTCCATCAGTTTACACAGAAAAGGTGCTGTTCTGGTTTGAGCAAGTGCAATAATGTTCGCAATCAAGACACCCTAACTGAAATAATATTGGGTGTTGTAGTATGAAAATAATTTAAATACGTGGGAAGTTTTATTGTTTCAAAAACAAGCTTGCTTAGTATGAAATACTACATTTTGCTTTAATTCAGATGTTCTGTTTTCAAACCTTAAGGAGTATGTTATCCTTGTGTTTTCTGTGTTCTTTTGGTATTGGTGTAATATTCATTAATAGTGGTGGGTTTTTACAGTAGTTCCAGGAGACTGACTGATGGTTTGTTTCAGGCGTCTGAAATGGCTTCATTGATTGTGACCCAGAGGGATCTTGGTTGTCAGGCAACAGGTGTCATTCACCTGGATGAAGGTGTAAATACAGACGGCCTGCAGGCAGCAGAGTTTTGGAACCTTCTCGGGGGACAGACACCATATAATGGCAAGAGACTCTTGCACACACCCCTACGCTAGTTACATCTCTCAAACTCTTATTGAATTATATGAAACTGCTTAAAACGCATTGTGTGTGTGTTTTTTCTCTGCAGGTCCAGATGGTGCCGATGACGATGAGCTCTATGAGAAAGCCATTTCAGAGTCGAACTGTATTTATAGGCTGCAGGAAGACAGACTCATGCCCCATGAACAGGGCTGGGCCTCCATACCACTCCTTTCTCTACTGGACTCCTCCCAGGTCCTTATATCATTCCATTCTATTAAAGAAAGTTTGGTCACACTTTACAGTAAAGTGTCCATGCCCACATAATTGCAAGTACCAAATTCCGAGTAAAAACTAATTAGAGGTAGAACGATATATCGGTTTTAACGATTAAGCTGTGCAGATAGTTGCTTTATGGAACTATTGCTTTGGCAAAAATCGATCTTTTTTTTTTTTTTAAATAATTCCTCTGTGTTCCTCTGTTGCCAGCGGCAGAGGATTCTACAGTTTAACAGGTGCCTCTAGAGGTGAAATAAAAACAATCACTGACACCTCATGGGGATTTGCCGTATCTATATTGGTCATCATTGACAGTATTCTTCCATATTTTTATCCTCACTTAAATGCATATTTAGTTATTTTGATTAGATAATCAAGTGTGCTAATTTGAAGCGAGGGCATGCAAAGAAAAATGTGACTACAAGAAAACGTGCCTCGTCAGAACATACATTGTGTCTCTAACTATTAATCAATTTATTGTGAATAATATTACACATGCTGTATCTACATTTATATATATAACCCTTCATCTGGTGAATATGATATAAAAATCTTAATTTGGTAAACAGTCTTTTTAACTATAGAGCATTGTAACAGATCCAAGTCTCCATTCTTTCAAAATAAGAGTTGCGGTATGTTTCAGGCTTGTTTTATCCTCATGCCTGAGACATGACCCAGTGTCCTTATGCGCATACATTATGTTTTTTCTTCGACCCTTCCATGCTCTTAACAATCAAGTCCCTACTCTGAACCTACAGCGTCAAACTGACCCATATTTTATCTTACATTTCAAAAGCTTGTAATAAAGGCTCTGTTTGCTCTTTCTACTTTTGGTCTTAAATCATTCCTCTAGGTGGCAGCAAACACTATAAAAAAGTGTTTTTTTTTTTTTTTTCTCTATTACCTTCTATCACAATATACAGATTTGAAAGGCAAGGGATGCCCCAATGCAGCTTCAAAAATCTTGTAATAAAAAAGCTTAAAAAACTTGCAATAAAGGCTCTTTTAGTCTTAGATCATTCCACTAGGTGGCAGCAAACACTAGAACAAAATATTTTTGTCTCTTTCAACTTCTATCACAACATACAGATCTGAAAAGCAGGGGGCACCCAATGTGGTTTGTGACGGCCCATAGACAGCCAGTCTTTTTTGGGAAGCCCCACCCTTCCCCCATGTTATGTGGAATATCGCAGCCTCTGAATGGACTACAAATGTGATCTTGGTGTCATTTGAAAGCTAAGAACCTAGGGTTTGCAATGATATATATATATATATATTATTTATTTATTTATTTTTTTTATTTTTTTTTTTATCATCAATATTCAGGAACATATTCAAACGATGATTTGTTTATAATAAGATTTTTGCTGAACTGCATTTTTTTCTATACATTTGAGACAAAACGTTGGATTATTTACCCAGGAAATATGAGAGACAAGTAAATTGTTGTAGAAAACAAATTAAGGTAAGAGCTGATATACAGTTTGTGGCTATTTGGGGCTACAGAAGCAGTGATCGGAGCAGACATGAGAATATTTTTCTTTTTTTATTAACATTTTCACTTTGAAATTATTTTGATGATTATTACAAAATAATCCAATAACTAATAACTTTAATTTGCATTTATTCTCTTTTTTAAAGGTATTTTTATATTTATTATATCTCATTTGAACATGTCGAACATTTAATGAACATATAATGAACTCTGAATTAACAGTTAAATAACTTTTGCACAAATTAATTTTAAAAAAAAATTCTTGTGTTTGCATTTGTGTCAGTGAATGTTTGTGGGTGTCTACGTGTGTGTACATATGTCTTGTGTGGAGGGTTGAATGTCTGTGAAATTATGAGTATGAGTGTACTTATGTTAACATTCTTTACTTTTATACAATTTTACTGTGGGGCTTCTCAAAGATGACTTGATTTCTATAGGCGGAGTCACAAACAACATTGGAGCGCCCCTGCCTTTAAGATATTTCAGTGTTTGATGCCATCTAGTGGAATGATCTAAGACTAAAAGTGGGGAGTAAGAGCAAACAGAGCTTTTATTACAAGCTTTTGAAACCTTTTTTAAACAAGGGTTTTGAAGCTGCATTGGGGTGTCCCCTGCCTTTCAGATCTGTAGATTGTGATAGAAGGTGACAGAGAAAAAAAATATTTTTTCTAGTGTTTGCTGCCACCTAGAGGAACGATGAGTAGAGAGGTCAAAGCGAAAAGACCTTTTATAACAAACTTTTGAAACTGAAGGGAAAAAAAGGGCTCAATTTGACCCTGAGGTACAAAGTAGGGACTTTTTTTTTGTATATCTGTGTTTACATTGCCAGGTGCAAATCACCTCTGTGGAGGATGTCATGAAGTTTCAGGCTGAAAACTTAAAGTTAAGTTGATGTTAATCAGTGTTAAACATTCAAAAGAGTCAAATTGACCCAAAACACCATGGAAGGGTTAAACACAATGACCGCAGATGAGGACTATAGACCTATTTTTTCTTCTTAGAAATCATATATTTACTATGCATCATCACATTGAGAATCAGTGGGTGCATTCAAAAGCTGGAAAATGTTGCTTACAGAGGCTGTTTACTGAGTTAGAATGAAAATAAGGTGCATTTCGAACTGTTCTGAGACCATTGAGATTTTGTTGCCAAAGTAGATTATTATTATTATTATTATTATTATTATTATTGCATGTTTATTAGGGGTTACTAATTACAAATCAAAAAGGGAAATGGAAAATGCACACAGCAGTCATGCTCGGGTCTCAGGAGGTTAAAGTTAAAAGTACCACGTTATGCACCAAACCTTTTTTTCTGGTTATTATTGGAATTTTGTTAGAAAAATAAACTGCATCTGGGATTTTATTCATTTTGGAATCTTGTAGCCTTTTTGTCAGTGCCCGTCATTGTAAGGAAAGACTGAGACTTTTTTTTCCATTCTATAAATCGATAGTTTTAAAAACAAAACAGATGATTAACAGGTTATCGGCTTTTCCACCACCTAGTAATTTGTATCGGCAAAATCCGCAATCGGTCAACCTCTAATTCTAATGAATGGAATGTTCATAATATGTAAGTGGGTAATACATGCACAAGGTGTCCATGGACTTCTTGTTTTATTAACATCGAAACAAGTTTAAGTTTTAAGTTTAGGTTAAAATGTTTTTAAGTGTAGAATTTAGATGCTGCAACTGGTTAAAAATGGTGTATAAGTGTTTCATCATTTGTAATCACTTTTTTCCTTCACATGTTTGTTTTCAGTGGTCTTGTGGTGTGACAAATAATTTTTTTTAAAGCATGAATATTCTCTGGAGTCGCAAGTTCGAATCCAGGGCGTGCTGAGTGACTCCAGCCAGGTCTGCTAAGCAACCAATTGGCCCAGTTGCTAGGGAAGGTAGAGTCACATGGGTTAACCTCCTCGTGGTCACCATAATGTGGTTCTCGCTCTCCGTGGGGTGCGTGGTGAGCTGTGTGTGGATGCCACGGAGAATAGCATGAAGCCTCCACACTCACTAGTTCTCCGCGGCAATGTGCTCAACAAGCCACGTGATAAGATGCGCAGATTGACGGTCTCAGACGCGGAGGCAACTGAGATTCGTCCTCCGCCACTCGGATTGAGGCGAGTCACTACACCACCATGAGGACTTAGAGCGCATTGGGAATTGGGCATTCCAAATTGTGTGGGGAGTATGAATATTCTCTCAATAATATGAGATAATGAAAACTATATGCATAATAATTATACAACAATTAGCAAAATGCTGTAAAAGTGTTTTTTGGATGAAGTAAAGCATGTCACACTGCAGGACACGTCAACTTTTCAACTACCTAAATGTTGTGATTACACATTGTTATTGTTATTTTATTTACTTAAATTATAAAAATTAGTTTAAGTGCTGTATAATCCTTAGTTTTGGTTGGATGTGCCTGTCATAAAATACATTAAGACTCGAATGACAAAATTGCATTTAATGTTGTGGGTGTTAAGTGAAATTTAATTAAAGTGCTTTTCCCATTTTCGTTTCAGACTCTACTGTTTGACTTCGGCAGTGAGCTCTATTTGTGGCATGGGAAAGACATTGGTCCCAGCGAGAGGAAACTGGCACTGCAGCTGGCTCAGCAGGTTTGGGATGGAGCTTATGACTACAGCAACTGCAGGATCAACCCTCTGGATCCCTCTGCTGGCAATGCACCCATTCACAAGTAGGTGCACTGTAATTATCATATACAGTATGTGCACACATAAACATCAACCGTACATAAGCTTAATATAAGTATATTTAAATGTTAAAATAATGCTTTTTAAGTGAGTACATAATGAGTTTGAATGAATACATAACTACATATCCATTTCCTGAAGGAAACAGCAGTGTTTGCAAGGCAGCAAGTGACACAAATATTTTCTGTTAGCTTCACACAAGAATTAACATTCACTGTGCAGTCTAAATGGTTAAATACTGTATATGCAAGGTTGACTAACTGCCATTCAGTCTACAAAAAAGTCTGAGTGTTAAGCGATTTCTGCTGAATTTATTGCAGAACTTTAATACTTATGGTTATTCCAGTGTTCCAGTAGCCAAATGTTGAATGTTTGAGGTACTGTATACCACTAAAGTGCTGCCTTGCAAGCACTCGAATTATTTTTTGATTAGAAGCAGTCTATGTAACCACAGCATATTGCTTTAAGTTATTGTTTGTATTAAAAAAAAAATTAAATTTTAGTTATTTGTGCATGTATGTGTGCAGGCAAGGCATTGGGCGGCCAGGCTGGGCACTTTTTGGCCGTGTGTTTGACCAAAATGAGACTATACTGTTCAAAGAGAAGTTTGCTAACTCATTTGAACAGACAAAAGTGAATAAGAATCACACTGCACCCTCAATTCAAGAAGAAGTCCAGGTCAAACATTAATGTCCATATATTTTTCTTATAACCTTTATGTGATATATTTGATAGACAGAAAAACTATCTTCTCTCATTTTTTGAATTTTTGATTATTTCAAAAACTGATGTCCGATAATGATTAGTTTACTATCAGGTCTATTTCACTTTTGATTTATTTTATACTCTTTCTTTTACTCTTTGGTTTTGGTTCAGACCACTTTGCTCAAATCTCCTTCAGAACCAATACTTGTTGAGCAGTGGTCATGTGATGCCAAAGCACTCTTTGGTGGAGTCTATCTCTCGGGGGTGTCGCAAATCGTTCTGGATGGTGTGGACGTACGAATGGGACATGACCTAGTCACACTGAGTGACGGTCGACAGGCAGAGTTATGTACTCTTGCAGTAAAAAAGTGGCTTATTTCAGAGGGTGAAGAGTGTGAGGTCGCCCCAGGGAGCTTTGGACAGTTTCATGAGGGCAACACATATGCTTTACGCTGGACGTACAGCCTCACGCCCTTGGGTGAGTGTGTAAGAAAGAGAATATGAGATCATTTTTGTGGATGTTTTTTTTTCATGTATTTTATGGTCTTTCGTATTGAAAAGCTTTGTACGTGTATACATTATATATAAAAATACAGTTACATTTGCATACATAAATGTCTAGAAGCAATCTTTAGTCAGTTAATTTTCAATGTCATTTACAGTGGATCATATGGCAAAAGATCAGAAAAGATCTGCACTTTTCATCTGGAAGGGGCGGCACTCAAATATCAGTGGGCGGGACCTGTCACCCACACTAACCAATCAGTGTAGCTCTCAGGTGTTTGTAACTGAAGGGGAGGAGCCACCCTGTTTTCTGCAACTATTTCAGGGAGGAATGGTCATTCACAGACGACACAGCAGCAGAGATACAGGTCTGTTAATAGCTGTATCTATGTTATGAAATTTGTAGACCTTACGTAGCAACTTACAGTACTTGCAACTTGTTTGCAAATGTAACAAAAACTAAATGTGAAAGTCTTCAAGTAATGCTAACCATAGGTGCCTATTTTACTCATCAATTGAAAACCGCTTTTCTAAACACCCATTAGAAATTCCAGAGGCAACCCATGGCGGAATTAGCCTTCCGGGTTGGCTTATAAATTGATGTCATGACTGAACAACTTCTCGCCTGAACTTATACTCTAGTATATCAGAATCTATCATATAATATCATAGAATCAGAATTATGTATATGACTAAAGTCTGAAAAAATTTGTCAGAGCAAACTTTTATGTGTGTTTCAGGTGGCTGGCGACTGTTCTGTGTGAGAGGGGATGTGCCAGTGGAGGGCAGTCTGTTGGAGGTTGAATGCTCCTGCTCAAGTCTGAGATCTCGTGGCTCTCTGCTCCTGCTGAACAGCCAGCAGGGGGTGCTGTACCTTTGGCACGGCTGCAAAGCCCACAGCAGAGCCCGTCAGGTGGCCAAGCAGACCGTCCAATGCCTCACACAAATGTAGGGATCACATCACACAAAACAGTTTTGACATTTGCTAAAGAATCAAGAACAGATTTGTAATAAGCATCACAAGAACCTGTAAAACATGATTGATGAAGGGATATTGGCACATCTCTAAATGTGATTGATGGAATGATTAGGTGCCCGTCTGAGCTGGGCCTGACCACTGGCAGATGTGTGAATGTCCAGGAAGTAGAAGAGGGGAAAGAGTCAGCAGCGTTTTGGAAAGATATTGGACCACAGGACAGGAAGTTGTATGACTGCATGTTACAAGGTGTGACTGCAGCCCATCACAACCAATGAAATATGACTTGTCACACAAAAGACAATTTTATAACATAATATCATAAGCATTACTTTACATGGGCTTGTATTCTTTTCAGATCCTGGTAAATTTAACTTTACACCCCGCCTTTTTCACCTGAGTGCCCAATCAGGAACTTTCAAAGGGGTGGAGCTAATTAGCCCCTCCCATGTAAATGGTGTTATTACAGCAATGCCCTTCCTCCAGGACAAGATATATGCTGTACCACATCCAAGTGAGCAAGTGCACAAAACACCAACATAGAAACACAAATACACATAAAGGCTTTTTACACAATATTTAATCTTATCTTAAAAGGATAATAATGAAAATTCTGTCATCATTTACTTACCCTCATGTTGTCCCAAACCCATAAGACTTTCTTATTTCCTTTTTATGGAAGAAAGTTATGTGGATCTGTTAAATAACATGACAGTGAATACATGATGAATTTTCATTTTTGGGTGAACTATCCTTTTAACTCTTTAATTTTAAACTGGGTTAAAGCCCCTTTTAGACCTTGGCAACATTTCACCCAGGGTTTATAAATGTAAAATCTAAGTGTGACATCTAAAATCCTGACTACCCAGGATTACTGTAATTACAAACCCAGAATAAAGTAACCCAGGATAAAGTTTATCCAGGGTTAAAATGAAAATGAAATGCCCAGTATACTGTAGATACATTTAGCGTTGTAGGACAAACAGTTTAAATATGTGCTTTTTCTTGTGTTTTAATATTCTCTGCTGCAGCACTGTTTCTGTTGGATAATTATCTGGAAGTGTATTTATGGCAAAGTAGTGAAGCTACAGTCTCACAGCGCCCCCACTGGGACAAAGAGAAGAAGTGTGCCATGGAGACCGCCTTACAGTACTGCAGAGGTGTGCATGGGCTGGGTAAAGACATATAAGGGAGCACGGATTTGTTTTGGCATTACTGTCTGTTGTGTGTCTATTGAGAATTTGTGATGCAATAGTATGGTACTAGGTCTGTGTTATGTAAGTGTATTTTTGGTGTTTGGTGTTCAGAGAGAAATCCCAGAAGGCCTCCAATGGCGTACCTTATTGATGAAGGAGCAGAGCCTCTCACCTTCACTAATATATTCCCTTCATGGGAGATAAGGGTAACACCAGAACTACAGGTGAGTGAGGCATTCATCATCTTTATCAATGTCCAATTATCAAAATGTCTGCATACACACAGTGTCTGAAAAATGTGTATATGTATCCTTCCAGGACTGCATAGTGCATAAAAAGCTGGTATTGGTGCAAGATGCCTTAGCAGCTTTTAACAAGACCCAGTTTCCCCTTCAGGATCTGCTGAAGAGACCTTTACCTGAAGGAGTAGATCCACTGCACCTGGAGAACTACCTGTCTCAGCATGATTTCAAGGTTAAAGACTACACATCAGAGATTATTTAGCAGAGACGGGCCACTTCTATTTAAATGAATGGGAGAAATTGGAACGCTCAACCAAGGAGCTCTCGTGCCCAATGGTCAACGGATGTAGAAAGGAAGTCCCATCTTACAGTTAAAAGAGCCAATCTCCTTTTAGATACAGACATCACCTGTCAATCAACCGCGCATGCGCATTAGCTATACAAGCAGAGAAAATTGTGTTTTTTACTGTAATATAAAGTAAAGAATCACAATTTATTATTATTTATTTTTTTATCCCCCTTTTCTCCCAATTTGGAATGCCCAATTCCCAATACTTAGTAGGTCCACGTGGTGGCGTGGTTACTCACCTCAATCTGGGTGGTGGAGGACAAGTCTCAGTTGCCTCCGCTTCTGAGACTGTCAATCCATGCATCTTATCACGTGGCTCGCTGTGCATGACACCGCGGAAACTCACAGCACGTGGAGGCTCATGCTCCGCGATCCATGCACAACTTACCATGCGCCTCATTGAGTGCGAGAACCACTAATCGCGACCACAAGGAGGTTACCCAACCAAATTGGCAACTGGGCCAATTTGGTTGCTTAGGAGACCAGGCTGGAGTCACTCAGCACGTCCTGGATTCGAACTTGCGACTCCAGGGGTGGTAGTCAGCGTCAATACTCGCTGAGCTAAACAGGCCCCCATCACAATTTATTATTACAGTATTGTCAGATTTTATTTCTAATTTGAAATATATTCTTTGATCGTAATCTTGACCAAATGTTTTTGAGATTTCGGTGTTCCCCCATTCAAGTAGATAGCAGCTGCATTTTCATGACTGGAAATAGCCTTCCGAGAGCGTTCCAAAGATGGCCAACAGTGGACTGACTTGCTAGAAAGACTTTGCTACACATAATAGTTCAAAATTTAAAAGCTCACATTTGTTTTTATTTTTTTATTAAAATCATTGTTTTCAGTTCTTTTGTGCAGTTTAAATGTTTTATATCCATGTGTGGCGGGGTGAGCAAGAGACAGACACAGTGGGTGTGGCGTTAAGCCTCGGAAAGGCATTTATTGGAAACAATAATAAACATAAAATGTCCAAAAATGGGGAAAATAGTGTCTAAGGGGGAGTGTCCAAAATAAAGGGCGTGGTGAATGGGGCATGTGTAGGAAGGTGTGGTGTCCACAGGAATGGTCCAGCCGCGCTCCCCACTCTGGTCCGCAGTGCGAGGGGCGGCAGCTTCTGTGGCGGCCTACCTTCCGTGCCCGTCGGCTGTGACGCAAGCAGTGTTTCCGAGGGAGCGGGTCCTGTGTGCATCTAACTCAGCTGGTACCCCACCCCGCTCTATGAGAACCCAATGTGTGCACACATGGAGAATAGAGCTAATGATAAGAGGCGCGCTCTGCATTTATATGGCAGTGGTGACAAGGCCAAACAAACACACATGTGCCTCGTTCCAACCCGCTGCCCAAATAAGGCTTATTATGTACCTCTTTTTTCTCCTGCCCACTCCCGTCGTGAGCCTGGTTGAAGGACGGCCCTCAGAGGCAGGGCAACGATGACAAGAGGGAGGGGCGAGTCGCTTCGCCACACTATGTTTTATTTTATATCCATATTTCATATACAGTGGGATTAAATTTGTGAAAATGCTTCTAATTCAGATTTCTAATGCAATACAGTTTTGCCCCATTACAAATTATACATTAACAACAACATAACAATTTGAGTGAACATTTGAATTGAAAAGTCTGTTTGGTGTGTCCCTCTTTTGCTTCAAAGGGATTAATGAAAATTCTCTTATCATTTATGATGAGAGAATTTTCAATTTTGGGTGAACTATCCCTATAATGACAGCATGCAATCGAGCTGGCATGAACTCCACAAGTTTGTGTAAAACCTAATGATCCCAGATTTTCAATGTGGACTGTGAGCCCCACTGTATATCAAGTACTATACATGACAAAGAAACAAACTGATTAGCTTTAGAGACAGAGAGGCTGGAGTAACTGTCTTGTTTATTTGTTTTAGGTTGCTTTGGAAATGACATGGGATGACTACAACTGTCTATCAGATTTACAAAAAATGGACCTTAAGAAAAGCAAAGGACTTTACTAAATCGGCAGCACTGCAGCCTAGTCTCAACAGAAGTAATACTTTTAAAAGTTGTGCTTGTAAGATTGTTCTTGGAAGGTGACTGCAATCCCATGTACAGTGTACTGTAACTGTGAGTGTGTTTAACAGTGAGAGTATGTGTCCTTTCAGTCTGGTTATTTTAATGCCTATAATGTCCAACACTCATTTTGGCCAAAAGCTCAAAGCTAGACACAACTTTTTACTCTGACTTAGAGAAATAGCTGCCATGTTAATTTTTCAAGTCTTTCTTCCCCTCCTCGTCTTCCATTGTGGCTGTTTCTGCCTTACCTCTTTCTCTCTTTTTCCTTCCATTTGCCTCCTCTGTCTCTCTACACAAAGCAGCACATGTGAAAAAGAGGTGTGGGTGTTTAACTGAACTTTAAGTTGAATTTGGTCATGTTAATTTAAAAATAAAAACATGATATATTTTCACTGTGAAACTTTTATTCCCCTTTACAAATCTCAAATACATAAACAGGATGAAAATCAAAGAACAAATAGGGTAACAAAAGAGAAACATCAGTAACTAGAGTGCTCTCAAAACCAAGACTTTAGCAATTGAAAACAAAAGAAATACTGACACAAATAAAAAATAATCATGATAAAATGTATATATTCTTACCATTGAAACTGAACAGTATCTGATTGACAACTGTATGTGATACATGAAATATGAATTGCAGGGTCCTGTGTGTCTGTTTATTGTACAGTAAATGCAGTGAGTGTGTGTGGTATTTGAAAGAGGAAAGTGTAAGTGTAGTGGGGGGTTGTGAACACTGTGACTGTGAGGGAGGGAATTAGTGTGGATTCAGACTTCATGTGACTCTGGTGAAAAATTACAGGCTACTTCTAGATGGCAGACAGAGATAAGAATGTGAGTGTGTATTTTTACTCTTGCTGAATAATGATTGACATTTAACTACAAGTAAGGTACATTCACCAAAAGCTATCTTGAATTTGAGATGTGATTACACTGGTGTATGTGGAAGATGTCTCTTTACATTGTATTTACTGCAGTATACACAAACGGTTCTATAAAAGAGGCTAAACTGAAAATGGAAACAAATCTGAATTTCCACTGCAGAATTAGTGTATACTTTTAAGATATTGGCCTAACAACTACTCACATCAGCCACAGAAAAATGAATAGATCTTAACATTCTTATGTCACTGATAATGTTAACAATGAAGATATGCAAACCGTGTATATACCATCAAAATATACTGTACTTTTTGTATTAAAGGAATGTTCTGTGTTCAATACAAGGTAAGTTCAGTCGGTCGCATTTTTGGCATAAAGTTGATTACCACAAAAATTACTTTGACTCTGCCCTCATTTATTAAAAAAAGAAAAAAGAATGAAAAAAAGAAGAAAAAATAATCGTGGTTACAGTTAAGCTATAACAATGGAAGTGAATGGGACCAGTCTGTTAACAATAAAATAGTAATAGCCACAAGATGTAAACATACATGTTAACATGATTTTAATATGAAAAAATCAGGGATTTATTAGTGTTACAGTGTTTACCAGTATAAAGGGTTTACCTGTTTTACGTCATCTTGACATTGAAGTTTAAATATTGGATATAACTTTAAACAGAAAAGGTTAGTAAGTGATTTTATAACATTAAAGCATGTTAACATGAATGTTATTAATGGCTTGTGTCTATCTGTGGCTTTGTGGGTTTTGATAATAATGTACTGGCCCCATTCACTTCCATTGTAAGTACCTACCTGTAACTGTGATTTTTGCTCATTTAAAAAAAACAAGGATGAGTTGAAATAATATTTTAAGGTAGGCCTATTCAACATCATGCCTAAACTTGCACTGAACTCATAACATCCTTTTAAAACATAATAGTACAATATGTACACTCTTATCTAGAAAAGAAAAAGATGTGATGTTTGTGTAAAAATGTACTACAAATTGTTAAGCCAAAAAACTTGGCAAATTCAATCAGAAACTCTTTAGATCTGGTTTATTCATTTATATTTTTGATTGTTTCCGGCACTAATCGGTGCAGAATCTATATATTGTATGTATCTACCATGAGGAAATATCAGACAGTATACCACAATTTAACAACTGAACTGAAATGTAACAGTGATTAAGCTTGGGAGAGAGAGAGAGAGAAACAGCATTCAAAAGAAAGGTTGGACTAAGAGTGACAACTATCTTTTTAATATGTATGTGTTTGGGTGATGCTTTTCTCTTCGACTAAAAAACCCATTTCAGGTATCTGTTGAGATATTGCTCACTAAATAACATATTCTTTTCAGGTGCTCATGTACATGTGTGTTTACAGAGTCTTAGTCTCATGTGCTTTTGAGTGAGTCAGATAGAGTGCTCCCTCTCTGGCAAAGCCCTCTCTGGTTCGGACGCTAAAGCCGCCTCTCTCAGTATGACCATATGATCCTCGGCTGCATGCAGTGATTGGTCGATCCAGTCCAGGCTGCCAGACATGTGGCAGGCGTTCCGTGTTACTAGTACCAAGTGACTTACCGACAACAGTAATGCAGTGGCCCTGGGGGGAATTACACTTTGCTTTTTGAACATACTATGTGACTGTGTTTTAGTGATGCCGATTTACTAAATATAACATAAAGATTATTGTTGGCATGAAGAAAGTAAGAAGTTACCTGGCGTCCAGGAGAATGGGGTCTAGTGGTGGGTACATAGATCGAACCACATCATCCACCCTGTGACAGCACAAAGCATCACAGTATCAGTAATCAGCAAGTATTCACACTAGCATGCATATCATATCAATTCAACTCCTTCAAGATTCACCTTGGGCTGATGCGCTTGGCCACTGTGATAATGTCATTCAGGCTGGCAGGTGCTTTGACCTTTGCTCCAGAACCCATTGTCATGGCAACTAGCTTTTCGGTAAGTGTGTGGCATATCTGTGCAGAATCAGAACCAGCTATAATTAAAACAAAGCAAACTTGTTACATACAATTAAACTTTATTTTACATATCTTTAAACATTTCTATATTATACCTGTAAATCATATTATATATTGAGTTAAATGTTTGTTATTGAAAAGGTGAGGCATTCAAATAAATCCATAAGTGTTTCTAACCTCTCCTGCATATCTCTTTTCTATTTTTGTTTTCTTGCTTTGTTTTTTTATTGTTAAGGTGCCAAACAAATAAATAAATACTGGGTTCCCATCCTTTTTCACTAATGAATTTCAATGATTTTCTTCAGTCTTTTCAGTTGTTTGTGATTATGGGATAAGGAAATTTTCAAATTCAGACCAATTTGCTAATGAATCAAACAGACAGAGTTTGACGTTTCTTTGTAAATAACCGACTCAAAAGAATGAAAACACTATGGCTTGCAAGAAAGTTTTACTTTATGCAAGAGTAATATTTAGATGATGAATACTTTCAAATTAAGCTAGGCAAATGTCTTTTTATTCACTACAGAAATTTCCATAACTTTTATAATTGTATTCATTTTCACGACTTTTATAATTGTACTTATTTACATTACTTTTCCAGGCCTGGACAACACAATTTTGAAATTTTCTGATATTTGCGATATTATATTATATTATAATTTCTACCATATTTATTTGTAAATAATTTTATATTTGATCTTTAAAAATGCTAATTTTTTCACCCAAAAATCTACCTTCAGAATAGCAATGCAGTGAGACACAAGGCCACTAAAAGAGAGAAAGATAAAGAGATATCAGTGAAGTGTTAATAATGCATGTTCTTGTAGTGATGATGATTATTTATGTTGTAAGGATGAGTGTATAGAGAAGACAGTACGAGGCATCCTCAATCCAGTCCTCATTCTCCAACATGGCCTCAATATGAGGGTTCGTGATGACAACATCATCCAGCTCCAACTCAGATGGTTCACTCTGAGTCTCCATTGCTCCAATAAGATCCACTGTGGGTCTGAAATTGGAGGAAAAAGTGAGGGGTTGGTGAGAGATGCCTATTCTTGCCTGTCTAATACTGAAATGTTGCAATGCCAAGTGGTGATCCATGCCTAATCCTCAGTGTGGGCCATGAGATCAAGTCAGAACATTCTCTGTACTCAGGTACATACTTGGAATCAAACTGGTGTAGAAAGTCAGGTGGGTGGCAGTAACGATGGCGGCACACCACCACCAGTGCCACAAATGATGCCAGGAAGATGGTGGCCAGCACACCTATGGCCACAATCACCACCGTCTCCATGGTTAGGTAATGATGAACAATACAGATGAGGATTGTCAAAGAGTTGCTTGGTTGGTGTTTGGAGTCACAAAACTAGACATCTATCTGATGAAAAAGAGATGAACATTTTACATTTTATATTCCATCTTTATGCATAAAATAAACAGAGCCTTCAAAATGCATTATCTATTTCCACACATTGTAAGCAAAAATATTGTATTAACCAGTATTTCATATTACTTAATTAGTCATTATGAGTTGCTACACCTTACTCATCAAGCTCATCTTCTAGTTAATTGGTTGGTCTAACTTTGTGGAAAATAACCATACGTAGCCAAAAATAAGAAACGAAACCAGAGGTATTGTCATATCTTTTTCTCTTTTAATTTGAAAACTGTGCTGTGTGATGACTAGTTTCTGGTCAGTGTCAGATTGAACTGAATCTTAAAAAAGAATCTAAACAGAAAGCATTACTGTAATGTATTAAACATCACTGAACCAACCTGCATACATTAGGTTACTCCTACAAAGCCCTTTTTAAGAGGTTGATCAGATAGAAATAGCTCTTTAGGTAACAATAGCAGGTTGCCACTTTTTACAGTGCATCTACTCTTTTAATGCTTTGCTAAAAACAACAATAAAAGTTTAATTTCTGCAATTATTCTGATCTTTCTATTCTTATCTTTGATCTCTAAATTAAAAATGTAAAGCTCTTTAATTCAAAGCATCCTCTTTCTGTCCAAGGCCTCACTGGATATCTGTGTAGTTACCATGTACTTGCAGTCCAAGAACCAACATGTAAATAAAAGAACATGTGTACATGTGTAATAATAAAGACTGTGTCATTGTAAGGATCACACCCATCAGACCTTTATCCCAGAGATGAGTCAATTATTAACCTTGTTACAGTCTTGGTGAACACTGTATGTAATAGCCTGGCACCATGTGTATGTTGAGTATCGCTGTTATTAATAGTGAATGTGAATAGTGTATTTGCTCTGCCTAAGTAAAAAGAAAATCAAGTATTTGTAAAACCAGCAACAAAACGGAATATTTTAATTTGAGCAAAGAAAGCCATATTCTTCATTTGTAAATATTTTTTGATAAAACATATCTACTGTAATGAATAAATATAAAAGTAGGCCTCCTAAGTGTTTCTTTTTCCCTTTTACATTTATTGAACATACATTTTGGAGTCATGAAGTTACAAATATACCATTTCATTTTCATAACGTTTTATTTAATGTTAACAACTCCTTCAGTCAAAACTTTTGCAATTCAATAGATCTATTTAACTTATAATCCCCAAATATAAAGCCATTATCTGTTTAAAACACTGCTGAGTTAATGCTCATTCACACTGGGAAGCAATTACAACATACGAGAAGCATTTGCATCAAGACGATTATGTGAAATTCTAGTTTGGAATGCTATAATTCACTAATCTGATTAATTTGCACTCCCCTGGCTGTATCATACAGTGCACTCTCAATAAGCACTTTTTCAAGTTTACCCTGGCATTCAAAGACACTGTATTAATCTTTGCTGTTTTGACTAGCACTTTTGGGGACACAAACACACCTAAAAAACACAAGTTGCATTATCACATCTTCACGAGGACGGAGAGACCAAAAATGGTAAGCCTTTAGCATTTTGCACATTAGCTTGACAAGGATGTTGTTATGGCTGTTATGCAGCCTCTCAGTAGGCCAGCCATGGACCTGCAAATTAGATTCAATAAAAAGCATCTCATTATGTAAATCTGAAAAGTGTAATACCTTCACACTAGGCAATGCAAACACGTACTGAGAAGTAAGCCCAGAATTATCCATACATCTAAAATTCTTTGTCAGTTGCCTCACAACTGAAATAAACTGCAATTTGATTGATGAAAAATCTATATAGTACAGTTTAAGTTTCTGTGGCCAAAACACTAAAACAACAGACGGTTGTTGATGTGTTTTCATTGTGCTATTTGCATGTTTAAAAATGACTGATTGAAAACTCATCTCCAAGAAGCCAATGCAATATTGAGGAATGGATGTAAAATGTTGCAATGATCAAAGAAGTTATTCTGAAACACACTGAAATGCATTGCAAATGAGGAGAAATTTGGTTTTCAAAATGCACTGAAAGGAGTGCTTTTAAGATGGAATTATAGTGCTGTAAGCACAGTCTTGTGTTTCAATAGGAACTGGAAGCCCAGTACATGACAAAATTTTGAGAAGGTCATCTGAACATTGTTCATATATTCAAGTTCATACTGTAGCCTGTGTATCTTATATATTCATCAGTATTGACTAATGAACTACTGATCTATTAAGTATATAGTATGAATGTAAATAAAGTATGTACATATGTGTGTATATATATGTGTGTGTGTGCGTGCGTGCGTGTATGTGTGATTTATGGGTTTAAAATATAATTATTAAAAATATAAACTATTAATGAGATATATATATATATATATATATATATATATATATACACACACACACACACACACACACACACACACACACACACACACACACACATACATACATACATATGTAATTATAACATTTTAAAGAAACAATATAATAGAGTTAATATATTATATGCTTTTATATTATTACATTTTACTATTTTGTGTTAACGAAAATTATTATATGTTATAAAAAAAGCATTTGCATATTGGCAATGAGCAAAACTCTGTTTTTCTGTTTTGTCATTCACCGTCTCAGGCCTTAACACAATAATCCTCTCTACTTCAGACTATTTATAGGATATTATGTTTATGGAATGATGGATACTGAAAGCCCTTTTTGCTCTGTGCTCAGTGTTGAACAAAGAATTAAAACTTAGTTCAGCTGCACTGATGAAACAATCTATCATCTATCTATAACAACTCCAGTGGAGTCTTATAGTACTAGGTAACAGCGGGTAGGTAAAAACTGTGTAAAGGTGTTGAAATGTTAGTTTTCGTTAGCGTTTTTTAACTTGATTAAATGCAAGCGAAAGCCGAGAACTACAACTGAGTTGTCTACTCTTCTATTCCTCTGTACTGGCCTGTAAGAAAAGACACTTTCCACTCACCTAATTTTCATGTAGGCTACTACACTAATCAAATCTGAACACCCTAGTTTTCACACTACCATCAGTCTTTGCAACCGAGCATAGAAGAAGAACTTGATAGCATAATTTGTGTTCTTGTAAAAAAATCCTAAAATCTAACTTGCTTTGCGAACACATATCATTAATAATTAACCCATGTCTAGCAATTGAAGTTAATTTCATTTAGGATCTTACCTATATATCTTTTCCATTTAATGATGTTTGATCCACGAAACAAAGCGCGTGTGGGTGGCGACGGCGCGGAGATCTCCAGAGCGGGAGCGCGCAGCACTCCTGAAGCGATAAAGCGCAGGACGGTGTACTTCGATCCTGCCGATGCGCGCTCTCACACTCACAGACGAGAACGATGAACGTTTGAGCCACCAGGTGTCATGAACGAGTCCTCACAATTTCTTACGATCGCAGAAAAATAGCACCTTAGAATACTTTTGCTTCACTAATGGGTAAATACACAGAAACAATTGAGTAACACAACATTAACATTGTATTGTTACTAGCTACAATTAACTAAAAAGAAACTGTGATTAACTAATTAGTAAGTAATCTGAGTGAATTTATTAGTTCAGAGAACTGATTAATCCAGTCTGGTGTTTGAGTCTATACAGCAAGTCAAATCTGTTTTCACTCATGGGCTATATTAACATGTGAAATTAATTAACTGTCAATAAACAGGTCACAGCCCTAATTATTATTACATACTGTCAGTTTTGGGTAAGTTACTCTAAAAATTTAATTAATTACTAACTACTAATTACATCTTCTACAGTGTGATTAGATTACTGTACTAATTACTCTGTCTGAAAACTAATTGCATAACTTATTACTAATTACTTTATAAAACACTTATCAACCTCGACCAGATGAAAAATACAAGGATAGACTTGAAATTGTTCTTTTAATTCTTGCAAATAAATCATATAAAATCACATAAATTATTAATGAACTGGCCAAAGAATTTAAGGGGGCAGTGTTAAATTAGAAAACATATTTTAACATTAGACGTTGAATTTCGATTTTAAATTAACTATTGTTTTATATTGTTCTATAGTCTATACAGTATTTAACGCAATTACATCAGAAGTAACTGTAATTAAATTACTGAAAAATTAAGAGTAATCCATTACTTTTTTCATTGAAAAAGTAATTTAATTACAGTAATTAATTACTTAGTAATGCATTACACCCAACACATACTGTACATTTAATAAAGATCCCACAGCCTAGGTCAGAATTTGGTGTAATCACTGGAGGGTCAAGGAGGAATACTGGACCAAAAGAAAACATTACCATAAATGCCATATAAATTGTAGCTTACAGTGATTATTTTCAGTGATTTTTTTTTTTTTTTTTTTTTTTTTTTTTTCAGGCAGTGGGGGCAAAGGCTTCATGATGTCACTGATGTCAATTACAGCCCAGAAATGACTACATGTAAATTAAATAAATTTAGTGACAAAAATAAAGTACATCTTTACAGAAGCAGGACAGTCTCCCTCTTGTGCTCTTCAACCAGAAATAAACTTAAAGAAATAACAAGTGCCTTGCTCAAGGACACAATGGTGGTGGCTGTGGGGATCGAACCAGTTATGTGCTTTAGCCCACTACACCACCACCACTCACAATAGTAGAATGTCACCTCATCCTAGAGAGAAAGGAAAAGATCAAGAGAGATTTTGTTATAAATACCTATATTTACACAAACATACAGTACATATATGCACATTCTGAATACACTTTGACCTTTCATCCTGTTTGATGTTTTGTTCTTGAAAGCTGCCAGGCTTTAGGTCTCCCTGAAGAAAGAGAAGGCTTGATCAGAACACATATACTGGATGCAGACGTTGCTCTTCAAATTGTGCCTTTATGAATTACACACATACACTGGTGCACTCTCTCAAACATTCTTACATTCATATAATGCTTGTAAATTCCTAAACAAATTCCTAACTTTGTGTGACTTATGGGCTGACACATCAAGCAAACCATAAAACTCCCATGAATTCTACAGTATTTCAAAATCAGACACAGAGTATGGCACATATCGAAATAATACAGTGTGATCTGAATGGGTTACAGCGAGTTACAATGGGTTTGTGCACACCTGTTTCTCCTCTTCTCTGCATAGCACACCATTAGTAACTGATTTCTTAGCTCTTCTTCCTAACAAATAAAAAAATCTTAGCCAGATAACTGTCAAACACTGACAGTAACTCAACCAAACTTCAGGCACATCACTAATTTAATGACAGTATGGCTGAATACTTCTATTATCATTTACTTTTATTTTCAACTTTTATCCAAAATGACTGTCCAATATTACATAATACTTGCTCTCAAAAATAATGGGGGTGGGATTTTTAAAGACATAAAACATTTTAATATTCTTTTGACATCTACGAAAGAACCACTTTTTCATTTTTAAGTTCTGAAACAGTAAGTTTCAAAATGCTTGCATGAATACACCTCTCTGTGATAACTGACTTATATCTATCAATAATTAATAATAATTTGAAAATGCCAGTGTATAATATCTGAAACATTTGCTTTTCACTTTAAAGGAATGCTCCGGGTTCAATACAAGTTAAGCTCAATCAACAGCATTTGTGGCATAATGTTGATTACCACAAAAATTAATTTTGACTCGTTCCACCTTTTCTTTAAAAAATAGCAAAAACTGAGGTTTCAGTAAGGCGCTTACAATGGAAGTGAATGTGGCCAATTTTTGGAATGTTTAAACACAGAAATGTGAAGCTTATAATTTTATTAATACACTTTAATTATTCTGTTAAAACTCATGTGTTATTTGAGCTGTAAAGTTGTTTAAATTGTAATTTTTACAGTAATTTCAGAGTTTTAGGGTTTGTTGACATTACATCGTCATGGCAACAAAGTTGTAAAATTGCCTATAACTTTACACAGAAAAGGTAAGTAAATTATTTTATTACATTAAAATCATGTATACACACACATTGTTTATGTCTTGTGGCTATACATTTGAAAAAGTGAGTATTTTTAAGTTCAAAAATTGGCCCCAATCACTTCCATTGTAAGTGCTTCACTGACACCCAGATTTATGCTTTTTTTTTTTTTTTTTTAAAGTAAAGGAGGGGCAAGTCAAAATTTTATTCTGTGGTGATCAATATTATGCCACAAATGTTGTTGATTGAGCTTAACTTGCATTGAACCCAGAACATTCCTTTAATTTTGCACTGAATCACAAAAAGGTCACTTATTATCTTGTCATTAAAACATTTAGAAAGTGTTGAGAGGACATACTTCTTAGCAGGTTATCCTTAATGTAAGTGTATAACAGTATCATTAAATGTGTGTTGTGTGCATGTATTTTCATGCATATATTTATCATATATGTCAGTATTGCCAGTAACAGTACTAATGAAAACACTGTCATTAAGATATGTTTGAAATAAATAAAATAAAAACCCCAACAACAAAGTTTTGTTACCATTCAAAGTAAAAGTAAGAAATTATATTTAACACACAAAAGCCTGATATTTCGTACTACTTACTGTTGCCTTATAGGTTGTTTTAGGTTGGCTTTTTAAAAAATATAAAAAGGTACTGAATGAAGAAGTGATTTCTCTGTTCTGAGCTCAATATAGTTGCCAGTAATAATATCATACAGAACAGCATACAGTATATCACTGTAGAATTTTATCTCTTTTTCTTAAAATTTCATAAATAACATCAATACTAAAATGTTTATCAAAGATAAATCAAAGCACCAGCAACACTCAGAAGAATATTACATTCAACATTAAGTTTGATTTTGACATTTTGTTGAAACACAAGGCAATGATATTCTACTTGGTGCTCTTTAGTCAGATCTGATATGAGTAGAGAGAGATTTATTGGAGAGGCTGTATTTAATAGATTGACTTTTCCCCTGTGTATCTCACTCTGTTCATTTAGGTTAATTTCTTCAGGTTTTGTGTGGTGGTGTTTGTATGTCCATATAAGTTAGTCTGCTTTAGCATGAATCTCTGCACAGGAGCAGGGCACCTCATACAACAGTTCTTTCTGAACCAGACTACACCCTGATGACACATTTATAAAAGTTATACTGATATTTAATTTTTAACTGCAATCAAATAATAAACTTAAGAAAAAAAGACTCTTTTAGAGATTCGGAAATTACATTGCAAGGACCAAATTTCTTGGATTATAAAAGGACACTATGCAACTAGGCATTATCACATGAACAATTCAGACTGAAAAAGCAATGTGCCAATAAAACTAATTTCTTATGCATTTTAGGCAATAAGTATTTCATGCAAAAATGTTCCATTTACCTTTTATCTGTAACCTAAAATCAATAGAAACCTTGTGGACTGTCACATCTATAATCTCCTTTGTCCTCCTTTCTGAGGTCAGAAATGAGAAGACACAGAATAGGTGGAGAACTGTCATGAAACAGCTTCAATCTGCCATTGTAAATCTCATCTTTAAAAAAATAAATCCATTGGTGTGCTTTGTGCACAAACTTCCAGGTTCATGTTTCAACTGTGGATTGCGGGACAGTGCAGCAGGGCAGAAGGACTGAGCCACCTGTGCATCCTGTGCATCTTGTTATTTCTTTTAGTTTACCACCTGAAAATATACAGCCCACAGGCAAACATTATTATTTCAGAAATGTGATATCTTTTATTACTGTGCAATCACTAAATGATAATTCAACATGCATTCAAGTCTAATAAAGTTTCATGAGTTCACAGTTTTGGCTTGCTGTCCCTAATGGAGGGGCTCAAGCACAAGACTCGACTGCTGGAATACTTGGAACTGAATTGGCATGGAATTCATGATTAATTCACAGAATTAGATATATACTCTATCTTTGTGTTATGATTGACAGGATTATATGAACACACTCCTGAACTTTTGTTTAAAACTTTAGTTATAAAACAGATAGTAAAACTTTATTTTAATGTGTCCTTGTTACACATATTACATGTTATTACTGTAGTAATAACAGTAAATTATGTGTAGTTACAAGCAACTATTCCTAAACCAAACCCTTACCCTAACCCTAAACCTATAGTAAGTACATGTTGTTAATTAGTAATAATCAGTAATTACTTGTGTAATTACACTGTAACAAGGACACTTTAAAATAAAGTGCAACCAAACAGATTAATAAACCATCAAGTCTTGCATTTGACATTTTGGAAAACAAGGAAATACAATGTGATTTGCTTTCATAGTTGTGGGAACAAGTTTCTCAAACAATGGTCACAGGTGTAAGATGAACTAATCTGACACTCTTTGAGATTGACTGATTAACTCACAGCTCTGCAGCAAGGTTATAATAGTTTTTAATTTAGTTTTTATTTCTGTTTAATTAAAAAATTTTCACTCCAATTTAGTTTAGTTTTTGTTTTGTTTGTTAGTTATTTGTTAGTTTTAGTTCCCTATCTGTCACTCACTTGACATTGTCTCGATGTAGTGACACTAGGGGTCACTCTTGGGAGCCCGGGACACCTCTGGTCTTTGATAAAAGGCCAATGAAAATTGGCAAGTGGTATTTGCGTGCCACTCCCCCGGTCATACGGGTATAAAAGGAGCCGGTATGCAACCACTCATTCAACCGGTCATGCTCATTGAGCTGAATTCTACTGTTCATTCACCTCTGCTGGATCTGACAGCGCATTTCAGTGGCTTCTCCCTCCTCTGCACTGGTGCACTGCAGAGAATACCCCTGGGCGCTTCGACAGAAAACAAAGAGAGTATATTTTCTGAAAGAGCTTTTTCCTCTAAAAGAGTATATTTCTCTAAAAGAGCGGCACACACGGAACGTCTTTTTAAAGACACATCTTTTTAAATATGCCTCTCCAATTGTGTGTTATTCCTGGTTGTGGTCGTTATCTCTCAACTTCGGATGGTCATGATCGCTGTCTTTCGTGTCTGGGCGCGACCCACACGGAGGCAGCGTTTGTGGATGGTTCATGTTCTCATTGCGAGAACATGACCATGGCAACATTGCGGTCATGGGTATGCCCCCGCGGACCTCCCATTCCCCAGCACGCTCGACTGCCCCAGTCTGGCTTCCGGATGAGTTCGCCGGCTTGTCTCACGGCGAGTCTGGCTTCTTGTTCAGAGCCCGCGAAGATGATGAGCTCTCGAGTGCAGCATCAGAGAGCGGGCTTGTCCAGTCGGACGCAGAAGCCTCAGCTGGGCTCCCCCCCTCAGGGACGATTGCCCAGTCACAGGCTGATGCCGAAATGACGGACATGCTTTCCCGAGCGGCCGCGAGCGTCGGGTTAGAGTGGAACCCTTCACTCTCCCCTGAACCCTCATGGCTTGATGAATTCCTGGGCTCGCGGTGCCGCTCAAAGCAGCCACGCCCCGCTCCAGTGCCTTTCTTCCCGGAAGTGCATGAGGAGCTGACGAAATCGTGGGAGGCACCTTTTACTGCCCGGCCCCGATTCTGCAGTTCCCTCGCTCTCCAGGAGCTATATGGTGATTCCCCCAGTGGATAAGGCGCTCGCGGTGCACCTATGCCTGCAGAGCGCCGCCACCTGGCATGGATGCCCTAAGCTCCTGTCCAAGCCCTGTAGGCTCACATCATCCCTGACGGCTAAAGCCTACAGCGCTGCTGGACAAGCCGCCTCTGCCCTGCACGCCATGGCTATCCTGCAGGTCCACCAAGCCAAGGCATTGAAAGAACTGCACGAGGGTAGTTCTGCCCCAGATTTGATGCAGGAACTGCACTCGGCGACCGACCTCGCTCTCCGAGCGATGAAGGTCATGGCACGGTCTCTCGGGCGGACGATGGCCACATTAGTGGTCCAGGAGTGCCACCTTTGGCTCAACCTGGTCGAGATGGGTGAGGCCAACAAGACACGGTTTCTTGCTGCCCCCATTTCCCAGGCTGGCCTATTCGGTGACACCATCGAGGACTTTGCCCAGCAGTTCTCGGCGGTGAAGCAGCAGACGGAGGCTATCCGGCACATCCTGCCTCGGCGCGGCTCAAGATCCCGCACCCCTTCTGCTCGTTGCCAAGGGCGTCCCCCTGCGGTGACTGCACCGGCTCCACCGCAGCCCGCCCCTTTGGCCCGGCCCCGGCGTGGAGCCCACCGCAGGAAGCAGACGCCACCCGTCTCACAGTCGGCGCCTAAGAACCCACGGAGGTCATCAAAGCGCCCCTGGGACAGGCGACCTAAGGACGAAGGAACCCACTCACCTGGAGCTGGTAAGAAGACCACTCCATCCCCCGGTGGAGGGCCGGGTGGAAAATCTTTTGTTGCCTTGATTTCACCACATGCTTTTGTTGTTTGATTTCACCACATGCCCAAGTGGCTGCGGTAACCAACAGTTCAGCAAAAGAGTGGTTTCTTTCCTCCCTGGGTCACATACCCGGTGTGCATGGTCGTCATCATGACTACCATCCACAGATTTTTCCTTGCAGGATTGGCGCTCCAGCGGTGGTCTTTCCGCCCCTGAGTGCCCAGGTGTGGCACACAGCCACCCCCAATGTGGCAGTCTCCACGGGTTACGAGGACAGGCCTCTTCCTCCCCCATCCCAGGCTGTTCCGGGGGTGGTCACAAGGAGCCAGGTAAGTGCTTCGATGTCCCTAGACTCAGCGCGGCCACGACGTGGTATGGCATCTCGAGCTCCGCCCCGCCGCGAGGCCCCACCTGCCGGTACGTCCGATAACGTTGTCCCCTTGGTCCCCCTTGCGCGGAACTTGGGTGCATGGCTTGCACTTTCCAATCCGTCGCGATGGCTGATCCAGACCGTCCGACTCGGCTATGTGATTCAGTTCGCCAGGCACCCGCCCAAGTTCAGCGGTATTCACTTCACCTTGGTCAAGAACGAGAATGCTGCTACCTTGCACGCGGAGATCACTACCCTCCTACGTAAGGGCGCGATAGAACCTGTCCCTCCAGCCAAGATGAATAAGGGGTTTTACAGCCCCTACTTCATTGTACCAAAAAAAGGCAGTGGGTTGCAGCCAATTTTGGACCTGTGAGTACTGAACCGGGCCTTACACAGACTCCCGTTCAAGATGCTGAGGCAAAAACGCATTCTGGCGAGCGTCCGGCATCAAGATTGTTTCACGGCGGTAGACCCGAAGGACGCGTACTTCCACGTCTTGATCCTTCCTCGACACAGACCCTTCCTGCGGTTTACATTCGAGGGTCAGGCGTATCAGTACAAAGTCCTCCCTTTCGGCCTGTCCCTGTCTCCTCACATCTTCACGAAGGTCGCAGAGGCTGCCCTTGCCCCGTTAAGGGAGGTGGGCATTCTCATTCTCAACTATCTAGATGACTGGCTAATCCTAGCTCACTCTCGAGACATGTTGTGCGCACACAGGGACTTGGTGCTCTCACACCTCAGCCGACTATGGCTTTGGGTCAACTGGGAAAAGAGCAAGCTCCTCCTGGTTCAGAGCATCTCTTTTCTCGGTTTGGAGCTGGACTCTTTGACGCGCGCCTTACGAATGAGCGCGCCATTCGGTGCTGGCCTGTTTGAAGGCGTTCAAACAGAAAACAGCAGTGGAGACTCCACCCTCAGGTGGTCTAGCTGATTTGGAGTCGATTCGGACGGGCACAGGTGGACCTGTTCGCCTCCCAAGAATCCTCCCACTGCCTGCTCTGGTACGCCCTCACCGAGGCTCCCCTCGGCATAGACATGCTGGCACACAGCTGGCCCCCTGGCCTGCACAAATATGCGTTTCTCCCAGTGTGCCTACTTGCACAGACCCTGTGCAAGGTCAGGGAGGATGAGGAGCAGGTCGTCCTGGTAGCACCCTACTGGCCCACCCAGACATGGTTCTCGGACCTCATGCTCCTCGTGACAGCCCCCCCCCCCTTGCAAATTCCCTGAGGAAGGACCTTCTTTCTCAGGGACGGGGCACCCTCTGGCACCCGCGACCAGACCTCTGGAATCTCCATGTCTGACCCCTGGACGGGACGCGGAAGACCTAAGCAGTCTACCGCCTGCGTTGGTAGACACGATCACTCAGGCTAGGGCCCCCTCTATGAGGCGCCTGTATGCCTTTAAGTGGCATTTGTTCGCTAAGTGGTGTTCTTTCCAACGGGAAGACCCCCAGAGATGCGCAGTCGGATCAGTGCTTTCCTTCCTGCAGGAGAGGTTGGAAGGGAGGCTGTCCCCTTCCACCTTTAAGGTGTACGTTGCCGCCATAGCAGCACACCACGACGCAGTCGACGGTAAGTTCTTAGGGAAGCACGACCTGATCATCAGGTTCCTATGAGGCGCCAGGAGGCTGAATCCCTCCAGACCGCACCTCGTTCCCTCATGGGACCTCTCTGTAGTTCTTCAGGGTCTACAGAGAGCCCCCTTTGAGCCTTTGCAGTCAGCCGAGCTTAAGGCACTCTCCTTGAAGACTGCCCTCCTGACTGCGCTCACTTCCATCAAGAGGGTAGGAGACCTGCAAGCGTTCTCTGCCAGCGAAACGTGCCTGGAGTTCGGTCCGGGTTACTCTCACGTGATTCTGAGACCCCGACCAGGCTATGTGCCCAAGGTTCCCACCACCCCTTTTAGGGACCAGGTGGTGAACCTGCAAGCACTGCCCCAGAAGGAGGCAGACCCAGCCCTGTCGTTGCTGTGTCCGGTGCGCGCTTTACGCATCTATTTGGATCACACGCAGAGCTTTAGGATCTCTGAGCAGCTCTTTGTCTGCTTTGGTGCACAGTGGAAAGGAAGCGCTGTCTCCAAGCAGAGGATCGCCCACTGGCTCATTGACGCCATAACTATGGCATATCACGCCCAGGACATGCCGCCCCCGGTAGGGCTACGAGCCCATTCTACCAGGGGTGTAGCAGCTTCCTGGGCCCTGGCCAGGGGTCTCTCTTCCTCTCTCACACGCACACACACACACAAGGCAGCAGAGTAAAAAAAAAAATTTATTTGTCAAAAATTTGCTAACGCCATCCTACCCGTGTTCTGCTGCTATCCAAAAGAGAGAAACGATCGTACTAAAATTACCTCAGGTATTATAAAACAGCTCCTATTTTAAATGTGCAATTATATTTAATATAGTTGCCAAAATGTGAATTTTGATGATGAATTACAGATAAATGCTGATCTACAGATATCTTCTCCAAAGATCCCTCAGTTATGTTCATGGTTTTTATAGGGATATTGTTTGGTTCATTGGTCCGTTGGGTCGGTTTGCATTCTCACCACAAGCGAACTGGTTCAGAGATCGTTTGCAATCGTTCCAAGACCACCTCGTTCAGGCGGTCTCAGACCGATTGTTTTGGTGCGGATCCGAGTGCGATTGCAGTGTTCATGCCTAAACGAACCGAACCAAGGAAGAAAACTTGTCAGGTTCAGAAACAAATGCTCCAAATGAGCCAGAAAACGCCATAAATCTTATTCAAGATTATTTTTATTTTATTTCAGTTAGTTTCAGAGACATGATTTTTTATTTTATTTTAGTATTCCAATTGTTTTTTTTTTGGGGGGGGGGGGGTTTCAGTTTACAATGTTTTTTTTTTTTTTACATTTAGATTTAGATTTAGTTTTAGTTTACCATAATAACCTTGCTCTGCAGGTGTCATTCAGACATGGAATGGACTACAGTCTTTCTTTTTTATTTTCCCATACAATGTTCAATGCATTTGATTTGTAAATAGTTACTTGAGATTCTATATTAACCTCTTATTGGCTTCAGGTTTTATTTTGTTTTGAGCGAGTATTAAGAGACAAACTTTATTCTAAAATGCTTTCTCTTTGTTTGCAATCTATGTAACAAATCTTTTTTCACAAATATGGTCATGATATCATATGAGGAGGCTCTGTCAATCACTTGAATCAGCACTACCGCAAAAATACTGCCATTGCTCAATTATTTATCTCACTCAGATACTTCCACAATAAAAGAGTAAAATAAAAATGCTGGCCTCACCTGCAGTGAAGTGAAGCGTAATGAGGAAAAGATATATTTGGTCCGTCTTGTCACACTACCCAGTCTCTCCCCGCATTACATTTCCCAGAAGCACCTCCCCGGACTTCTAACCACACACACCTGTTCCCTATTCCTGATCATTAGTGTTCTGTGTGTGTGTGTGTGTGTATATATATATATATATATATATATATATATATATATATATATATATATATATATATAAGGATTTTTTGATATTTTTACAGGACAACAGTACAAAAATTATTATCAAGAATACGATTTTTGCCCCAATATCAAAGGTCTTAGAAAAAAAATTATGATCCAACATTAATTTTCTTTATAAAAAAATATGATCATGCCTGGTGACGTGCATGTAAAATGGGTAGAAATAGCATTTTAGCTTAGCGTAAAGCTGACAATTTACACAAGGTTTATTTCTATTTCTTCTGCTCCAAACTTACTTCAAACTTATTCTCTGTCTGCTCGTATGAATGTAACACATCATAAGAAAGTGTTTCACCGCTGTTCAAATGCACTTTGAATCGCATCATTTATATGTATAAATGTTTTCCATCTGAAAGGACTAAATATTAAATGAAACAAATGACAATAAAATGCAATGTAATCACTTCAGTAATCAAAATACTTTTTGAATGTAACTGTATTCTAATTACCAATGATTAAAACTGTAACTGTAGTGGAATACAGTTACTTATATTTTGTATTTTAAATACGTAATCCCGTTACATGTATTCTGTTACTCCCCAACCCTGTATATATTTATATATATATACACTATATGGACAAAAGTATTGGGACTACACATTACACCTACAGGAGCTTTTATGACATCCCATTCTAAATCCATAGGCATTAATATCGAGTTGGTCCCCCCCTTTGCAGCTATAACAACTTCCACTCTTCTGGGAAGGCTTTCTACAAGATTCTGGAGTGTGTCTGTTGGAATTTTTGCCCATTCTTCCAGAAGAGCATTTGTGAGGTCAGACACTGATATTGGACAAGAGGGCCTGGCTCGCAATAAATGGTAAACGGAATACATGTAATAGGTTTACGTGTATATATATATATATATATATATATATATATATATATATATATATATATATATATATACAGTTGTGCTCAAAAGTTGCATACCCTGGCAGAAATTGTGAAATTTTGGCATTGATTTTGAAAATATGACTGATCATGCAAAAAAATGTCTTTTATTTAAAGATAGTGATCATATGAAGCCATTTTTTATCACATAGTTGTCTGGCTCCTTTTTAAATCATAATGATAACAGAAATCACCCAAATGGCCCTGATCAAAAGTTTACATACCCTTGAATGTTTGGCCTTGTTACAGACACACAAGGTGACACACACAGGTTTAAATGGCAATTTAAGGTTAATTTCCCACACCTGTGGCTTTTTAAATTGCAATTAGTGTCTGTGTATAAATAGTCAATGAGTTTGTTAGCTCTCACGTGGATGCACTGGAAATGCCAGTCAGTACTGTTCAATCACTTATTAAGAAGTGGAAAATACAGGGATCTCTTGAAACCAAGCCAAGGTCAGGTAGACCAAGAAAGATTTCAGCCACAACTGCCAGAATTGTTCGGGATACAAAGAAAAACCTACAGGTAACCTCAGGAGAAATACAGGCTGCTCTGGAAAAAGATGGTGTGGTTGTTTCAAGGAGCACAATACGACGATACTTGAATAAAAATGAGCCGCATGGTCGAGTTGCCAGAAAGAAGATTTACTGCACCAATGCCACAAAAAAGCCCGGTTACAATATGCCCGACAACACCTTGTCACGCCTCACAGCTTCTGTCACACTGTAATTTGGAGTGACGCTAAGCATAAGCACTATGTTTGGAGAGGGGTCAACAAGGCCTATAGTGAAAATAATACCATCCCCACTGTGAAGCATGGTGGTGGCTCACTGATGTTTTGGGGGGGTGTGAACTCTAAAGGCACAGGGAGTCTTGTGAAAATTGATGGCAAGATGAATGCAGCATGTTATCAGAAAATACTGGCAGACAATTTGCATTCTGCTGCACGAAAGCTGTGCATGGGACGCTCTTGGACTTTCCAGCATGACAATGACGCTTAGCACAGGGCCAAATTGACCCTCCAGTGGTTACAGCAGAAAAAGGTGAAGGTTCTTCAGTGGCCATCACAATCTCCTGACCTTAATATCATCGATCCACTCTGGGGACATCTAAAATGTGCGGTTCATGTGTTCTGCCTGCTCACTCAGGTTTTCTTTAAAAATGGTACATATATTACCAATTCTCCAAGGTTATGCAAACTTTGAGCACAACTGTATATATACCCCTCAGTTTCAGTTGTTCCTTGTCAAGTCTTTTTTATGCTACACCCTTCAGTGTACATTGCTGTCTTGGATCTTCTTCATCCATCATCGTTGTTCAAGTTAAGTGCTTAGTGTCCTTAGTTACTTTTATGTTTGGTATTTTTGCTCTGCTTTGTTTTGTAGTATTGGTCAGTTAGTTTACTTTTTAAACTCCTGCGTTTGGGGTCTACATCTCCTGATGTCAGTCTCTCTCTGTTCCATCCTACCCCTGACACTCATTATTGATTTCATTCATTTACTCTCTCCGATCCCTCTTACACAGACTCCATTTTGTGAGTTTACAACTGTGAAGTGTGTCTTAATCCTGTGTTTTTTTTTTTCTTTTTCTATCACGTCTGCAGAAACTCAAACATCTTATGCCTTTTCCTCTTTTTAAATAACCGTCTACTTTCTGGATCTTTCATAAGAGAGAATGTGCAATTTATAGTGCCCAAACAAACCTATACTTTATGGTATTTTTGGGATTATTCCAGGATTCTTCATATCACTTTTCTTGTTTTAGAATAAGTGTAAGCACTAGTATGAACACTAAGTAATCTGTTTGAGGAAAATAAAACTGCAGATGTTTCTAAATTTGAAGACTGAATTGTTTTGTTCAGTTGAAAATTTTTTTTTTGTTTGTTTTTTTTTTTTTTACAATATTTTATCATTTAAATTAAATGGTACATTCCTGTAGAAAGACAAGGAATTGTAATCTTGGATATTTGACTCTTTATATAAACATTGTATATTAGAATTACACCTCAAATGACTTCTCTTTGTATATGACTTGCTGGTTTACTGTTTTAACCAGCCTGTCTGGCACCAACAATCATCATTCTCAAACAGAGATCACATTTTCCCCCATTCTGATGGTTGATGTAAACATTAACTGAAGCTCCTGGCTCATATCTGCATGATTGTATGCATTGTGCTGCTGCCACACTATTGGCTGATTAGATAATTGCATGAATAAGGTGTACAGGTGAAATAAAGTGGTCGGTGAGTGTATGTTCATACTGTATGGTCATACATGTATACAGATTTTTGTATAGGAGGTTATACATATATATATTTATGGTATTGTAATGGGTAAGGGATGGGCAAGGAGGAGGCAGGAACCGGCAGAACAGTCAATGTAAACTTTCATGACAAACTCAACTTAAAACAACATAACACATAGACGCACACACACAGCGGCCGTCTCTCTCTCTCTCTCTCTCTCTCTCTCTCTCTCGAACTGGCATCTCTGGCTCCATTTTATCTCTCTCTCCCGCTGATTAGTTGTCTCAGCGCCAGCTGTGCTCCCTCACGGCCCGGCCACACCCTTCTCCTCGTCACACTCCTCCCCCCGCCCGATTCGGGCAGAGGCACCATTCGGACTGGCCTACCCCCCCCCCCCCATCTCTGGAGGGGAGACGCTGCCGTTCCGCCAGCCGATGGTCCACCCCACCTTCTGAGAACCTGGGGAGAGATGAGGGGAGGGACAGGGGAGAGGGAAAGGGCAAGCATCAGAGACACAGAGAAAGAGAGAGAGGAGAGGGAGAGCAAGTTTTCTTGCCGGTCCCCAGACATGCTGTCGCCTGGCCCTCATCCTCACCTCTGGCAGATGACAGCCGCTCCTCCCCGGGCAGATGGCAGCGAGCCTCTGACCCCTGGTGGATGGAACGGCTCCTCCTCTGGCGGATGGCAGCAAGTCCTCCGATCCCTGGCAGACAGCAGCGAGTCCTTCGACCCCTGGTGGACAGAAAGGCTCCTCCCCTTCCTGACGGATGGCAGCAGTTCCTCTGACTCCCGGCAACCGGCAGCAACTCCTCCGTCCCCCAGTGGACAGCCGCGGCTCCTCCCCTGGCGGATGGCAGCAGCAAGGACTCCATGACAGCACATCCCTCCTCCTTCCCGGGTTTCAGCACCAATGCAACGGGTAAGGGATGGGCAATTGGAGGCGGAAACCAGCAGAACAGTCAACGTAAACTTTAATGACATAAACTCAACTTAAAATAACATAAAACACATAGACACACAGCGGCCGCGTGTCTCTCTCTCTCTCTCTCGCTCTCTCTCTCTCTCTATCTCTCGAACTGGCGTCTCCAGCTCCCCTTTATCTCTCTCTCTCTCCCGCTGATTAGTGGACTCAGCGCCGGCCGTGCACCCTCCTCCTCGTCACGGGTATTTCATGGTATGAATCATGGTATGAAAAGATACCACACCCATCAATATCACTCAGTTGAGCACTATCACAGAACCACAGCCATTGCAGACTGATTCATTTAACTTTTAATTCTTACACAATAATAATTCACTTGTTCGCTGGTTCATATATTTCCAGAGCGTGATAAGGTGTCACTGGAGCGAGGTAAACGACCACTTATATACCCATGAAATGTAACTGATAGGATTAGACGAACAAGCTCCTCATGAACTTATGTTTAGAACTATGTAAAATATGTAAAAACCTGGACTAACCTTCAGTAATGTAAAGAATAAAGAGGAAAATATAAAAATGCTTCCTCATGACCGATTTCTTAATTGACACTCACTGATGCCCCACACTTACAGTGCACAGACTCCTCTTAAAGACTTGTTCCCTATCTGTCACTCACTCGACGTTGGTGTCGATGTAGTGACACTAGGGGTCACTCTTGGGAGCCCGAGACACCTCTGGTCTTTGATAAAAGGCCAATGAAAATTGGCGAGTGGTATTTGCATGCCACTCCCCCGAACATACGGGTATAAAAGGAGCTGGTATGCAACCACTCATTCAGATTTTCTCTTCGGAGCCGAACGGTCATGCTCATTGAGCTGAATACTACTGTTCATTCACCTGCTGGATCTGACGGCGCATTTCAGCGGCTTCTCCCTCCTCTGCACTGGTGCACTGCAGAGAATGCCCCTGGGCGCTTCGGCAGAAAAACTAGAGAGTATATTTTCTGAAAGAGCATTTTTCCCCTCTAAAAGAGTATATATTTCTCTAAAAGAGCGCACACACGGAACGTCTTTTTAAAGACGCGTCTTTTTAAAGATGCTTTTCCGATTGTGTGTTATTCCTGGTTGTGCTCATTATCTCTCGCCTTCTAACGGTCACGATCACTGTCTTTCGTGTCTGGGCACTGCTCACGCGGAGACAGCGTTCGTGGATGGTCACATTCTCATTGCGAGAATATGTCCATGGCAACGTTGCGGTCGCGGCTCGCCTTCGTAAGGAAGCGAGCCACCCCAGAGGCTCCCGCCTCGGTCCTTTTACCCACGGGTTTGAGGCCAGCGCGGCTAGCACTGGGGGCGATTTGGGGACCCCAATGGGACCGCCTCCGCCGGGTATCCCCCCGCGGAACTCCCATCCCCCAGCACGCTCGTCTGCCCCGATCGGGCTTCCGGGTGAGTCCGCCGGCTCGTCTCACGGCGAGTTCGACCTCTTATTCGGAGCCCGCGAAAGTGATGAGCTCTCGAGCGCAGCATCGGAGAGCGGGCTCGTCCAGTCGGAAGCCTCGGCTGGGCTCCTCCCTTCGGGGTCGATCGCCCAGTCACAGGCTGACGCGGAGATGACGACATGCTTTCCCGGACAGCCGCGAGCGTCGGTTAGAGTGGATTTCACCGCTCTTCCCTGAACCCTCGCGGCTCTGTGATTGGTTCCTGGGCTCGCGGCGCCGCTCAAAGCCACGCCCCGCCCCGTTCCTTTCTTCCCGGAAGTGCATGAAGAGCTGACAAGATCGCGGGAGGCACCTTTTACTGCCCGGTCCCGATCTTTTCAGCTTCCCCGCTCTCACTACCCTCGATGGTGGGGCGGCCAAGGGTTATTCGGCAATCCCCCGGTGGATAAAGGCGCTCGCGGTGCACCTATGCCCGCAGAGCGCCGCCACCTGGCGTGGGTGCCCAAAGCCCCGTCCAAGGCCTGTAGGTTTACGTCGTCTCTGACGGTCGAAGCCTACGGCGCTGCTGGACAAGCCGCCTCCGCCCTGCACGCCATGGCTCTCCTGCAAGTCTGCCAAGGCGCTAAAGGAACTGCACGAGGGTAGTTCCGCCCCGGGATTGATGCAGGAACTGCGCTCGACGACCGACCTCGCTCTCCGAGCGACGGAGGTCACGGCACGGTCTCCCGGGCGGACGATGGCCACACTAGTGGTCCAGGAGCGCCACCTTTGGCTCAACCTGGTCAAGATGGGTGAGGCCAACAAGACACGATCCCTTGCTGCCCCCATTTTCCAGGCGGGCCTATTCGGCGACACTGTCGAGGACTTTGCCCAGCAGTTCTCGATGGTAGAGCAGTAGATGGGTGCTAGCCGGCTTGTCCTGCCCCGGCGTGGCTCAAGATCCCCCCATCTACTCATCGCCGAGGGCGTCCCCCTGCGGTGACTGCACCGGCTCCGCCGCAGCCCGCCCCTCCGGCCCGGCCCCGGCGTGGAGCCCACCGCAGGAAGCCGACGCCACCCGTCTCACAGCCGGCACCGAAGAACCCACGGAGGTCTTCGAAGCGCCCCTGAGACGGGCGACCCAGGGACAACGAAACCCGCTGCTCTGGAGCTGGTAAGCAGATCTTCTTTTTGTTACCTTTTGCATTTAATTGCGCTGCATGCCCAAGTGGCTGCAGTACTTAAGAGCTCCGCAAGAGTGGTTTCCTTGTTCCCTGGGTCACATATTCGGTGTGTACGGCTGGCATCATGACCACCGTCCACCACTCCATTTGGCAGGTTGGCGCTCCAGCGGCGGCCTCCCGCCCTGAGCGCCCAGCTGTGGCACAAATCTGCCCCCGATGTGACAGTCTCCACGGGTCATGAGGACAGGCCTCTTCCTCCCCCGTCCCAGGCTGTTCCGGGGGTGGTCACAAGGAGCCAGGTAAGTGCTTCGATGTCCTCTGACTCAGCACGGCCACGATGGGGTGTGGCACCTCAGGCTCCGCCCCGCCGCGAGGCCCCACCCGCCGGTACATCCGATGACGTTGTCCCTTTGGTCCCCCTTGCGCGGAACTCGGGTGCATGGCTTGCGCTTTCCAGTCCGTCGCGAGGGCTGGTCCGGACCGTCCGGCTCGGCTGCACGATTCACTTCGCTGGGCATCCGCCCAGGTCCAGCGGTGTCCACTTCACCTTGGTGGAAGATGGAAACGCTGCTACCTTGCGCGGAGATCGCTACCCTCCTACGGAAGGACGCGATAGAACCTGTCCCTCCAGCCGAGATGAAGAGGGGGTTTTACAGCCCCTACTTCATTGTACCGAAAAAAGGCGGTGGGTTGCGGCCAATCTTGGACCTGCGAGTACTGAACCGGGCCTTACACAGACTCCCGTTCAAGATGCTGACGCAAAGACGCATTCTAGCGAGCGTCCGGCATCAAGATTGGTTCGCGGCGGTAGACCCGAAGGATGCGTACTTTCACGTCTCGATCCTTCCTCGACACAGACCCTTCCTGCGGTTTGCGTTTGAGGGTCAGGCGTATCGGTACAAGTCCTCCCTTTCGGCCTGTCCCTGTCTCCTCGCGTCTTTACGAAGATCGCAGAGGCTGCCCTTGCCCCGTTAAGGGAGGTGGGCATTCGCATTCTCAACTATCTCGACGACTGGCTAATCCTAGCTCACTCTCGAGACGGGTTATGCGCACACAGGGACCTGGTGCTCTCACACCTCAGCCGACTAGGGCTTCGGGTCAGCTGGGAAAAGAGCAAGCTCCTCCCGGTTCAGAGCATCTCTTTTCTCGGTTTGGAGTTGGACTCAGTCTCCTTGACGGCGCACCTTATGAACGAGCGCGCCCAGTCGGTGCTGGCCTGTTTGAAGGCGTTCAAACAGAAAACAGCGGTTCCACTGAAACATTTTCAGAGGCTCCTGGGGCATATGGCGTCCTCGGCGGTGGCCACCCCGCTCGGGTTGATGCATATGAGGCCGCTTCAGCACTGGCTCCAGACTCGAGTCCCGAGACGGGCATGGTGCCACGGGACACACCGCGTGGCCATTACACCGGTCTGTCACCGTCTTTTCAGCCCTTGGACCGACCTCTCGTTTCTACGAGCAGGTGTTCCTCTAGAACTGGTCTCCAGGCGCATCGTGGTCACGACAGACGCCTCCAAGACGGGCTGGGGCGCTGTTTGCAACGGGCACGCAGCCACCGGCCTCTGGACGGGTCCGCGGCTGCGTTGGCACATCAACTGCCTCGAGTTACTGGCAATTCTGCTCGCCCTGCGGAGGTTCCGGCCGTTGATCCAGGGCAAGCACGTGCTAGTTCGGACAGACAGCACGGCAGCGGTAGCATATGTCAACCGCCAAGGCGGTCTGAGCTTCCGCTGTATGTCACAACTCGCCCGCCGTCTCCTCCTCCGGAGTCAGCAGCACCTCAAGTCGCTGCGAGCCACTCATATCCCGGGCAACCTCAACGTTACAGCGGACGCGCTGTCACGGCAGGTTCCCCGCAGGGGAGAGTGGAGACTCCACCTTCAGGTGGTCCAGCTGATTTGGAGTCGATTCAGTCAGGCACAGGTGCACCTGTTCGCCTCCCAAGAATCCTCCCACTGCCCGCTCTGGTACGCCCTCACCGAGGCCTTCCTCGGCATAGACGCGCTGGCACAGCTGGTCCCCTGGCATTCGCAAATATGCGTTTTCCCCAGTGAGCCTGCTCGCACAGACCCTGTGCAAGGTCAGGGAGGACGAGGAGAAGGTCGTCCTGGTAAGCACCCTACTGGCCCGCCCAGACGTGGTGCTCGGACCTCACGCTCCTCGTGACAGCTCCCCCGGGCAAATTCCCCTGAGAAAGGCCCTTCTTTCTCAGGGAAGGGGCACCATTCGGCACCCGCGCCCAGACCTCTGGAATCTCCATGTCTGGCCCCTGGACGGGACGCGGAAGACCTAAGCCGTCTCCCACCTGCGGTGGTAGACACATTCACTCAGGCTAGGGCTCCCTCTACGAGGCGCCTGTATGCCTTTAAGTGGTGTCTGTTCGCTAAGTGGTGTTCTTCCCATCAGGAAGACCCCCAGAGGTGCGCAGTCAGATCAGTGCTTTCCTTCCTGCAAGAGAGGTTGGAAGGGAGGCTGTCCCCTTCCACCTTGAAGGTGTACGTTGCTGCCATAGCAGCACGCCATGACGCAGTCGACGGTGAGTCCTTAGGGAAGCGTGATCTGATCATCAGGTTCCTAAGAGGCGCCAGGAGGCTGAATCCCTCCAGGCCACGCCTTGTTCCCTCATCGGACCTCTGTAGTTTTTCAGGGTCTACAGAGAGCCCCCTTTGAGTTTTGCAGTCAGCCGGGCTTAAGGCACTCTCCTTGAAGACTGCCCTCCTGACTGCGCTCACTTCCATCAAGAGGGTAGGTGACCTGCAAGCGTTCTCTGTCAGCGAAATGTGCCTGGAGTTCGGTCCGGGCTATTCTCACGTGATCCTGAGACCCCCGACCGGGCTATGTGCCCAAGGTTCCCACCACTCCTTTTAGAGACCAGGTGGTGAACCTGCAAGCGCTGCCCCAGGAGGAGGCAGACCCAGCCCTGGCGTTGCTGTGTCCGGTGCGCGCTTTGCGCATCTATTTGGATCGCACGCAGAGCTTTAGACTCTCTGAGCAGCTCTTTGTCTGCTTCGGTGCACAGCGGAAAGGAAGTGCTGTCTCCAAGCAGAGGATCGCCCACTGGCTCATTGACGCCATAACTATGGCATGTCTCGCCCAAAACATGCCGCCCCCGGTAGGGCTACGAGCCCATTCTACTCGTGGTGTAGCGGCTTCTTGGGCCCTGGCCAGAGGTGCCTCTCTAACAGACATTGCAGAGCAGCGGGCTGGGCAACACCCAACACCTTTGCAAGGTTTTACAACCTCCGGGTGGAACCGGTTTCGTCCCAGGTAGTGGCACGCAACACAAGCGGATAAGCCCGGGATAGCCGGCCGGGTGTATCGCTTGCACATAGCGCCTTCCACCTCCTTTTGAGCTGAAGACGTGCGCTGTTAATTCCCAGTAGTGTTCACAAAGGTTGTTCCCTGGTTGACTTCCTCCGAGCCCTGTGGCAGTCGAGTTTTCGGAGAGACTCGCTGCCGGCCCAGTACACGCGCTAACTGAGAGCCCGGTTCTGGGGTAGGTGCTCCGCATGTGGCGGTTCCCTGTAAGGCTAACCCCATGCGATCTATATCTTCCGCTAGTTCGTTTCCCTACTGGCAAACTGCGTCTTCCTTGGGCAGAGCCCCTCAGTCTCCATGTTGTAGTAACTCCTCCCCCATTGGGTAGGATCTACCTTGAAGGCTCTCCACATGGTTGGAAAGACCATGTGATGTATTCTTCCACTTAAATATCCCCCCTCTCTTGGGGCGAGGTGTGGTCTCCGCGGTGTCCTCCCCTTGGGAGGGACACCCCCCGACTAGACCTGGCGGCCCAGTCGGATAATCCCCCTTCTTTTTAGGGAGTGGAAAAAGAGAAGGGGAAAGAGGCCATGACTGGGTTAAGCCTGTCTCTATCTCTGGGTAGTCGACTTGTCCCCAAAAAGGGCCGTTCGACACTCATAACTGTGTTGGGGGAGGTTACGTGTCGACCTGGTGTGCTGGCTATGAGGCACACAGCAAGTCTGCCCACCACACACCGCCAGTTCACGTAACACAGTTCAGCCTTGTGGCGTTTTGTATAGGGACCCCTAGTGTCACTACATCGACACCAACGTCGAGTGAGTGACAGATAGGGAACGTCATGGTTACTGGTGTAACCTCCGTTCCCTGATGGAGGGAACGAGACGTTGGTCCCTCCTGCCACAACGCTGAACTACCCGCTGAAATGGCCGGACCTTATATCGGCTCCTCAGCGTAAAACCTGAATGAGTGGTTGCATACCAGCTCCTTTTATACCCGTATGTTCGGGGGAGTGGCATGCAAATACCACTCGCCAATTTTCATTGGCCTTTTATCAAAGACCAGAGGTGTCTCGGGCTCCCAAGAGTGACCCCTAGTGTCACTACATCGACACCAACGTCTCGTTCCCTCCATCAGGGAACGGAGGTTACACCAGTAACCATGACGTTATTAGTAAAACCAGCTACTGTAGATGTGAAACTGCTTCACCAGAGTCTTCCTCTTCACCCCAACTGCAACCACTCACCTAAAAAGCAAAACTTGTGGTTGTCTTCAGATTTGCTCTCAAGCAAATGACAGTTAACAAATTTGAACTTCAGTATCCTTGAGATTTTTTTCAAGGTATAGTTCACCCAAAAATGAAAACTGAGTCATTGTTTACTCACCCTTGTGTTGTTATAACCCATATGACTTTCTTTCTTTTTCTTAACACAAAGGGAAAAATGTTGTGCTCAATGATGTCATACAATGGCAGGTTAAGGAGACCACCTCTTCAAGCTTCAAAAGGATGCAAAAAAATAAATCAAAAGTCTAATAAATTCTACCATGAGAGTCATGATTGTTGTGAAAGCATATAAGGTTTAGTGAGAAATCTTCACTGACCGTTGCTGTTCTGCTTATGCACAATCATGAGAGTGCAAGAGAACAGACCTATACATTTTTTTTTTTTTTGAAGAGTTTGAAGTCGAAGAATAGATCCTTATTTGTTTGAACCGCAGGTATGTGTCACGTCTTCTCAATTCTGAACCATTGTAAATTTGTGACAAAACTCTGCCTGAAGAGAGAGAGAAAGACCTCAGCTAAACAGCCGGTCTGTGTCAGGGATGGCCCTTGCATTTTGGGGGCCTTTAGCAGATCTTCAAACTGGGGCCCCCATAGTATCCAAACACACCTAACCTCAACAACTAAGCAAGCTTAAATTGAGCACATAAACAAGTCAAGTTATTCAAAAGCATAAAACATAAAAAGCAAAACTACTGTATAACTGTAGTTCATCAGTTGGTTATAAGGTATAACCAAACATGCATATCACATGCACAAATTAGAGCACCAGAGCAGATCGGGTGGATGGCCGAGAGACCAAGGAGACCAGAGCAGATCAGGCGGACGGCCAGGAGACCAAGGAGACCAGAGCAGATCAGGTGGATGGTCAGGAGACCCAGAAGACCCTACACAGAGTTCACCAAACTGATTTGAGAAAATTTTCATAGTACATAGGCATGTACCTTATGGACTACTTTTATGTTAGTTGAGCTTGACACCCCCAGTTATTCACTTTTGTTGGAAAATGCAGCTTGGAACTTCAGCTGTGAGTAAAAGATGACTGAATTTTGGGCTACACCTGCTCATATTTTTGTTGTGTAACTGTTTATATCACATATAACTGAACAGATGGTTGCACTGTTATGTCTGTAACAGGTGGGTCCCATTGGTGTCCAGTTTGAGCATTCTGCCTCTTCTTTTGTGTTTGTGTTCCAAATTATACCTATTTTGAACGACATGGAGGTCAGTACATAATGACAGCATTTTCATTTTTGGGTGAAATATCCCTCGAAGTTAAACAGTATTATTACTATGTCAGCAGATTTACTGGAATAGACTGAATTGTGTTGAGTGCTTTTGACCTCACGGGGGCAGTAGCTGTTCAAATATTTAACATGCCCAAAATAGTGGTCAAACTAAAAATAATAATTGTTATGGTGAACAATTAATTGCTCTTGTTGTTGCTGTTAATAAAATAGCAGTAGAAGTTTTATCATTCCCACATGTATTTACTGAAATATTGAAATGAGTGCATTTTATTACCCTTGTAGCATTGTAACAATGCAGTGTGGTTGAATGATTAAAGAAGCAGACTAATCATAACAATTACTTGTCACAGTTTTTTGACATTCAGAAAGCAAGAATAGGAGAAATAATTCTATGACTGACAGATGCATAGTGTTAAGCATCAGTGGTGGTGCTTCCCCACAGAGATTGTGTTATGTCTCAGCTTATTATTATTATTATTATTATTTTTTTATTTTTTTTATTTTTTTGAAAAGTCAACCATAATGTGTCACATATCACAGTAACAACAGGGTTCCTCTTTGACACAGTGATTTTGTCCCAATTTAATCTCCAGGCCTTTGAACATCAAACTAAGTGCTGGATTCTTACTGTGACAGGGAACAACAATTTTAACACAAGCATCAAAATCATTCCAGTTCATTTTGATTCTGAATAAATAGGCTCTGGGAGAGAGATGAGACATATGATGCTTCTGTAATCCCCATGACAAAAGAAGAAAGCATTCCACAAGCATTATCAAATGGAATTGCAAAATAATGGCCAAACACTTCCCCTGTTCTCTATTGGTCAACCAAATGGAGTGTCCCGAACTCATGTCATTGGTTGAGCAAATGTAGCTATGTCAGGTTGGTCAGTATGCTTAAACAAAAAGAGCAATGTTTAGATAGCACGACAGTGCCACAATGTTTACATTTTCAGCGGAATCAACCTACCAATGAATAACTTACAGTTGTCTCTGCATATTAAACTGGTAAATACCCAAAACAAATATTCAAGGTGCAGTGTCAGTTTGGAGAGAGAGATAGAGAGAGAGAGAGAGAGAGAGAGACAGACCCATAGCATATAAAAACCCTATCCCTCAAAGAGATGCATGTTTTGTTCTCTCACAATCAGTACATTTCATTGTCTCATTGTCATCCATTTTCCTAATGGTTGCCTGAGCTTAAATAGTGCCTTTGGTGTTTAATTGTCCTTTATGGCCACTTCTTGCAAATAGATCTTAAAATAATAATAATAATAATAAAAATAATAATAATAATAATTTATACATAATTACTTTATTGACCTGAAATCATATTTCCTAAGGTCTTATTTCAATTAAGTCTGTTTACACCTGTGTCTGCGAGTGATTGACAGTTTTGGTTTAGTTTTAGTAAGTACAGAGTTCTGGGAGTACAGAGGTCATGTTCTGATATCTGATTATTCACCTTTTGCTGTCAAGGAGACAAACACACACACACACACACACACACACACACACACACGCAATGTTTACCGGTGGTCATGATGACACGCAACAAATCACCATTTTCCCTCTCCCTTGTTCATCACTTGCATACACACATTTTTAAACAAAAACATGTTCATAGATGCATAACTTGGGAGAGTGGGATGTTATGGTTATAGTGTCCCCCCTCCCCCCAACACACACACTTTTTGCTACACTCCTTTGTGTGTCTCAGATGGAGTTCACCTCCCACTAAGCTGTCTGGACTAATTGATATCATGCTCGAGGACACTTTCGCAGACTTTTCAACAAATGTCAGGAACTGAGAAGGAGCACATGATGCATTAGAGTACAGAAAATGTCATAAGTTAAAAAGTTATCATAGATCATCAGTTCAGAAAAGCTGTTCATTATGAAATGAACTGGGAAGGCTTCTGCACTATAACCATCGGCATTAATAGGGAGTTGGTCCTCCCTAATAGCTTCGACTCCTCTGGGAAATCTTCCCACAAGATGTTGGAATATGGCTGTGGGGATTTTCTCCCATTCAGACACAAAAGCATCTGTGTGGTTAGGCATACTGCATGTATGGTGATCCAGTTCAACCCAAAAGTGTTCAGTGGGGTTCAGGTTTGGGCTTTGTTCAGGCCAGTCATCCACAGCAGACTCAGTAAACCATTTCTTTTTGGACTTCGCTTTGTGCACAGGAGCGTTGTCATGCTGGAACGAAAAAGGGCCTCCCCAAACTTTTGTCATAAAGTTGGAAGCACACAATCCACAATAATGACATTATATGCCGTAACCTTGAAAATAGTTAACACTGAAATTAAAGGACCTGGAATTAGAAGGGGTGTCCGCATACTTTTGGCCATGCAGTGTATCACTCAATCAAGCAGTCTTACACACACAGAACATATGACAAAGATGCCATCTGAATCTGTCATACCCCTGGTGAGCCTGAGAAATGTATTTTCTGATTGGACATGATGTGAGCATCATTTGCTCTCTCTTTCTCGGTGTGGAGTTGTTTGTGTGTGTGTGTGTGTGTGTCTGAGCATTTGTCTGAGCATCAGTACCTTAACTGAATGCCATGCTCACACTTAATCAGACACATGCAAGCCTGTCACTATAAGCAGCACTTCCTGCTTGGTAGCATGTGGCAAACATAGTGGCTGAACATCATGCTGAAGTTTCTCTGATGTTGCTGAGCAATTAACAGTAATCATCATTGATATTAACAGAAGTCCAGGATTCTTGCAATTTCAATTGCTTTATAAAACACCAGAGTAATAATCTGATTGCTTAGTTTATTCTTTAAATATACAGGTTAATCATATCTTGTTTTTTAAGTGCCAGAATAAGGTCTTTGACTGAAACATAGCTATACAAAAAAGATTTGCAAGCTACAAAGGTGTGAAGGACATTTTCGATTTTTTTTTTTCTGCATAGAATTTCTAGTTTGACAGGAGTATGTAGTTCCCTTGATGCAAAGCTTACAAACAGGCAACTTAAAGGTTGTTGGTTTTGAATGTCAAGCGGGCAATAACTAAGTAAAAAACTGTTAAGCAAATGGCTGCTGTTGTTTTTAGGTTTAGTGTTGAGCACTACTGCTGTGCACTTGAGTATGTTTGTTTTTGTAATGGGGAAACAACTTTCATTTGGGCGTAAATGTCACAGTGTGTTTCCGTCGTGTTTCCAAGGACTCTTATTTTGAAGTGTTTTTTGTCCTCTGTCTTCTGTTTCCCATAATGCACTACCCTCATCACTGCCATCTGTTCCCCATTGTTCTCACCTGTTCTCCATTCCCTCATTAGCCCTTGTGTGTATAAATACCCTCTAGTTTTGTTCCCTCTTTGTCAGTTCTTGATTGTTGATATTTGAGTTCATGTTGGTTTCATTTTCATCTTCATTTAAAAGCCAGCAATTAGATCCAGCATCTCCCGTCTCATCTCAGCAACTACACGTTACAGCAAATATGACACAAACACACACATTTGGGATGGGTGGAATGATCCTAAAGTATCGATCCTTACACAAATATTGTTACAAATGTATTTTTAAACTAGGGATATTATTATCTGGTTAACATGAACAATAATCATAAGCTTCAAAGTAAAAAAAAAAAAAAAGAAAAATAGGATAAGGCTATATTAGCAAATACTTGTGCAGGATGGGAACTATTTCTTCTTCCACTCATCTTAACATGCATGCTGAAAGACACAAGCACTTGTGGTGTCATAAGGCTCGTTCAAACAAGAATCAGTGACTTGTAAAGGTAATGATAGAAAATAAGAGAAACAGCTTCTGAACAGTTGTGTAGTCTAGGGCATACCCACCTATCTTTATTAGGATTTTGAGTATGCCCATCTGAAATATGTGATGATACGGATGGCCACCAGAACAATGAGTAGTCTTATATATATATATATATATATATATATATATATATATATATATATATATATATATATATATATATATACACATACACTGGTGGCCAAAAGTTTGGAGTAATGTACAGATTTTGCTGTTTCAGAAGGAAATTGGTACTTTAATTCACCAAAGTGGCATTCAACTGATCACAAAGTATAGTCAGGACATTACTGATGTAAAAAACAGCACCATCATTATTTGAAAAGTCAATTTTGATCAAATCAAGACATGCCTCATTTCCAGCAGCCATCACTCCAACACCTTATCCTTGAGTAATCATGCTAATTTGGTACTAGAAAATCACTTGCCATTATATTAAACACAGCTGAAAGCTATTTGGTTCGCTAAATGAAGCTTAACATTGTCTTTGTGTTTGTTTTTGAGTTGCCACAGTATGCAATAGACTGGCATGTCTTAAGGTCAATGTTAGGTCAAAAATGGCAAAAAAAAAAAAAGAAACAGCTTTCCCTAGAAACTCGGCAGTCAATCATTGTTTTGAGGACTGAAGGCTATACAATGCTTGAAAATGACAAAAAACTGAAGATTTCATACAAAGGTATACACTATAGTCTTCAAAGACAAAGGACAACTGGCTCTATCAAGGACAGAAAGAGATGTGGAAGGCCCAGATGTACAACTAAACAAGAGGATAAGTACATTAGTGTCTCTAATTTGAGAAATAGACGCCTCACATGTCCTCAGCTGACAGCTTCATTGAATTCTACCTGCTCAACACCAGTTTCATGTACAACAGTAAAGAGAAGACTCAGGGGTGCAGGCCTTATGGGAAGAATTGCAAAGAAAAAGCCAATTTTGAAACAGATAAACAAAATGTCTCCTAAGTATCTGAACAAACTGACAGCTAGAATGCCAAGGATCTGAAAAGCTGTCATTGCTGCACGTGGAGGATTTTTGATGAGAACTCTTTGAAGTATTTTAAGACGTTCTGAAATTTTTTTTCAAATTGTAATAGTAATTTTTCACATTATTAATGTCCTGACTATACATTGTGATCAGTTGAATGCCACTTCGGTGAATAATAGTACCAATTTCTTTCCATAAGAGAAAAATCTGTACATTATTTAAAACTTTTGGCCGCCAGTGTATACTGTATATATTTAGAGATTCTCTCTAAGTGCGCACAGAGCTGCGGGAGCGCAACTGATGGCACTGGCAAGACAGACAGTCCGACTAAGCTGATCCACCAATCAGAACCTTCATTTCAGGTGCGATTGGATATTTGCTAACCAATCATATTTTCAGTTGCAGTAAGGGGCGGGACATTTCCAGCATCTGATGCACAAGCATCCCTGGATCAACCCATAATTTGCTCTGTAAATATATTTCCCTGCAAAACATAAATATATACTGTATACTGTATTTAAATTTAAATTATGCAATTGAACTTTGTGAAAATACTGCATGTTATTGCACCCGTGCTAGTTTTTGATGCTATTTTTTTGTGACTTTTACTGCTGTTTGTGGTGCCTTTTTCTTGTGATATCAAATCATTTCAATTTATATTTCTGAATAAGAAAACAGTTTCTCTATACACAGAAAAGCACATAATAGTACACAAATAAAACAAATAACCATACATTTTTATTTAGGCTATATATGGTAATACAAGATAACGTGTTAACGTGAACATTGCTACACTCATATTAGCTACAATGCTTAACAGTTTTTTGCGTATTATGAATTAGTTTATTAGAGTAATAATAAAGTATTAACAATTTTCATAGTAGCCTTATAAACATTAATGACACCTATTAATTTGAATACATACTTAACATAAAGTTACCATGGTTCTTAGTTGTGTACTGTACACCATGCTAGCAAAAAACTTACCCTGATATATATTTTGTTAGTTTGTGTGGTAATATATAATTACAACAGTCCCAATTTTAATGAAAAATAAAAAAAATAAAAAATAAACAAATAAAAAATCTTACACATTTTACAAACAGTATCTACTGTATATAAATGTAAATACATTTTAAAGATAGGGTGCATGTGCTTTTCATAAATTCACAGTATGCCCACCTCTTCGGACACTACTACACCACTGCTTCTTGAGTAAATTCATGCTAAAATAACAACATATCTAAAGGTGATATAGATATATATCTTCTGAGACCGTCAGTCCACGCATCTTATCATGTGGCTCGTTTACACTGCGGAGACTCTGCATGCAGAAATTCATGCTACTCTCTGCGATCCATGCACAACTTACCATGCACCACTGAGAGTGAGAACCACTAATCGCAACCACGTGGAAGTTACCCCATGTGACATTACCCTCCCTAAAACTGGGCCAATTTGGTTGCTTAGGAGACCTGGCTGGAGTCACTCAGCACACCCTGGATTCGAACTCACGACTCCAGGGGTGGTAGTCAGCATCAATACTCGCTGAGCTAGCCAGGCACCCAATATTTCTTATTTCTTATAATTGTGTGTAATTGTTGTTAATAAGTAATTTAAAAAATAGTTAACCATGGTTTTATTAAAGTAATATTGTATTAACCATGGTTAATTGTGTGGTAACTATGGTTTAACTAAATACCATGGTTAAACTACTGTTACTGTAGTGAAACCATGGTTAATTTTTGTAAGGGTAAACAAAACAGAAGTCTAATAATTTTCTATTTAGGCTCCAAAAAATAATGACTTGAATTATGAAAATAATATTTTAAATTACCCATTTTATCCCAAGAAATAAATAAAATTTTATAGAAATATCGGTATTGTATCGGTATTGACGATATTGGACTTGAAATTATTGGTATTGGATTGAAAAGAAAATAAGTGGTATTGCCCATCCCTAACATGCACACACACACACACACACACACACACACACACACACACACACACACACACACACACACAATCTAATTGAAAATGATTAAACACAAAATAAATAATGTTTCACCTTTTTACTGAAAAAAAAGATCTAAATTTTTTTTACTATATTTTCTTTCAACTTCATGTCACAAATACAATGAAAGCTGAAAGAAAAGTTACTCTCTTCACTAAATTATGAACTTTTGTCACTAGGTTGTTCTGTTATTTTGTGAATACTTTGTATTACAGACAAATAAATAATTATGCCTATATATTTTCAAAACATCAATATATACAGTATATATACTGTATGTAACAATTCAAGGACAGGAAAGGAGGAATCTGGGACCGGCTTGACAACACACATAACAATTTATTAACTATAAAACACTTTTCAGTGTCACACACACAGGGTTTGCTTTTCAGGGTCCTCGACACACGCTCTGCTTTTCAGCAGACACATTAACACACACACTCAGATATTTTCGTGCATCTCTCTCTCTCGTCTGCCGCTGTCTCCTCTCCTTATATACTCCCACCGTCCCTCACTTGAACACACACACACACACACACACACACACACACACACACACACACACTATATATATATATATATATATATATATATATTTACAGGGTTGGGGGGGTGACTTTTGAAATGTATTCCACTACAGATTACAAAATACATGCTGTAAAATGTAATTTGTATTGTATTCTGTTAGATTACTCAAGGTCAGTAACGTATTCTAAATACTTTGGATTACTTCTTCAGCACTGGTAGATTTTTTCACTTGTTTTGACTATAAAAACTCTGCCAGTACAGTAAGACAAAATACACATGTTAAAAATACATTCTCTGAAAAACCTAAATATCTTATGCAGTGTTGTTTCTAAAACAAGATAAATCAAACTGATCTTGTTTTAAGGATTTTTAGATATTTTTACAGGAAAACAATAAAAAAATTATTATCAAGAATACGATTTTTGCCCTAACATCAAAGGCCTTACTAGAAAAAAAGAAATTATGAACCAACGTGAATTTTCTTGATAAAAAAAATATGATTGTGTCTGGTAACGTGCATGTAAAAATGTCTGGTAAAGTAGGCATGTAAGCATTTTAGCTTAGCGTAAAGCTGACAATTTACACAAGGTTAATTTCTATTTCTTCTGCTCCAAACTTACTTCAAACTTACTTCTCTGTCTGCTCATTTGAATGTACCACATCATAAGAAAGTATTTCACCGCTGTTCAAATGCATTTTGGATCTGTCAGCATCCTACCTCCTGTAGTTTGTCTCCATGCCTCTAGAGGTCCCCTGTGTTCTCCTCTACCTTAGTTCTTCCTCGTGTGGCCTTGTTAGCGTTATCCAGCTCACCTGTGCCTTGTTTCCCCCAGTGTATTTAAGTTGTGTTTTTTTTCCCTTGGTTCCTCACTCGGTTTTTGAGTCTCTGCCCTGTGTTTCCTGCCTTGTCTCGCTAAAGCCTCTCTAGCTACCCCAAGTAAGATATCCTGAGTTCCTTTCACTGATTGTAATTGTTCACTGGCTTTGTTTCCTCCCCTCGTGGAGTTTTATTTTCTCCTTTGGTTTTGCCCATTGTTTTTTTTTTGTTTATGTGGTTTATACCTCGGTCCGAGAAGAACTTTTGTTGATTCATTTTTGCAAGGACTTTTTTTTTTTAATAAATCTACATCGCCTGGAATACTGCCTTAAGTGTTTCATTTGGGTCCAACATTACCACTCCTGTGGCTCAGTGGTAGATCTCTCAACCACCACACCAGTGACCTGGGTTCTAGCCCAGCTTGTGACAGAAAAACCAAGTCACAACATAGACCCAGAAACATTCACCTCCAAGGACCTGTTGGCAGGTGACCCAACACGAGTCATCTTTCCAGTGCCATGAAGCTGTTCTCAGCCATCAGGAGGACCTAATGACCTTCTTAACTCATTCTTGCCAGCTCTTTGAATGGCTCCTGGGTGCTTTGCCTCCCTCTGCTTTACCCCTGAGTGGCAACAGGCCTTCTTCAGTTGCAGAGCCTCAATTACCAAGTCCTTTGCTGGGGATCCTAGTTCCTGCCAGGGTTTCCTCACCCAATGCTCTCTGAGCTCCAGCCCTCAAGTTTTCCTACAGACCGCTCCAAGATTGCTTACACAATTACCCTTCTCTCAGACAAGGCACTCTCCTGGGCCTCTGTGGTGTGGTAATCCAGGGTGCCTGTTGTGTGTCCTACGCAGCCTTTGAAGAAGAGTTCAAGCGAGTGTTTGGCCATCCAGTCAGTGGTCGGGAAGCTTCCAAGCATCTGCTTACTCTCAATCAAGGCTCCCGCAGCACCGCAGATTTCGCCATCGAGTTTCGGACCATTGCGGCAGGAAGTGGATGGAACAATGAGGCATTGATGGTCTGCTTTCAAGGAGTGCTGTCCGAGCCCCTTCAAGATGAGTTAGCCACCCGAGAACCAGCTGCTGATCTCAAGTCCCTCATTGCAATGGCCATCCGCCTGGACAATCACCTGAGAGAGCGGAAGGTGGCTCGCTGCAAGGCGTCTCAGTCCCAAGTTCCTGTGAGCAGATCTGTTTCCCCAGTCCATATTCCTGCGCTCAGGGCTTCCCCGGCTCCTGAACAGCCCCATGATTCCCCGGAGGACATGCAGTTGGGTCGTTCCAGGCTCGTCATATGAGGGAGCGACGTTGCCTCTACTGCGGTGCTTCCAGCCACTTTCGCTCCACTTGTTCCGAGCTCTCGGGAAACGGTTATCCCCGCCCAGCTACAGGAGGGCTGTGATGGGGAAAATTAGAGCTCCTCCTACTAATACCGTTCTAGCTGTTCCAGCCACTCTGTCCTGGGAGGGCCACCAGCATTGGGTCCAGGCCATGATCTATTCCGGCGCCGCAGGTGACTTCCTGGATCTATCCTTGGCTAAGGAACTTGGGATCCCTACCCAACTTCTTCCTCATCCCCAGGCAGTTATGGCATTGGATGGCAGACCTCTGGAACCTGGCAGAGTAACAGAGGCCACTCAGTCCCTGCAACTTACCATCCATCAACACCAGCAAGAGGAGACGTTCTATCTTACTGACTCCCCCGAGTATCCTGTTATCCTGGGCCACCCCTGGCTGCGCAGACATAATCCCTGGATCGACTGGTCTGCTGGCACCATTCGGACCTGGGGTTCCACTTGCCATCTCACCTGCCTGAGTCCCTCAGCCCCTAGTTCTGAGTTTCAAGAGTCTGTCGACCTGTCTCGAGTCCCCAGTTCCTATCATCAGTTCAAGGCAGTGTTCAGCAAGTCCCGGGCTACCTCCTTACCACCTCACCGCCCCTACGACTGTGCCATTGATCTACTCCCCGGCTCCTGCCCTCCCAGGGGTCGGATCTTCTCCCTGTCGTCCCCCGAGTGCACAGCAATGGATACCTACATTAAGGAATCATTGGAAGCCGGCATCATCCGTGCCTCTACTTCCCCGGCTGGGGCAGGCTTCTTCTTTGTTGGGAAGAAAGACGGGGGTCTTAGGCCATGTATTGATTACGTGGCCTCAACAAGATCACGGTTCAGAATCGATTATCCCCTTCCTCTCATGGCCACTGCTTTCGAGCTACTACAAGGGGCTTCCATTTTTACTAAACTGGATCTACGCAATGCTTACCATCTCGTGCGGATCCGACAGGGGGACGAATGGAAGACGGCCTTCAACACCCCCACGGGCCACTATGAGTATCTGGTGATGCCGTTCGGACTCACCAATGCCCCCGCTGTGTTCCAAGCACTGATAAATGACGTTCTCCGGGACATGCTTAACCAATTCGTCTTTGTATATCTTGATGATATCCTCATTTTCGCTGGGTTATTGGAGGAGCACAAGGGGCACGTCAGCAGAGTCCTCCAGAGACTCCTTGACAACCATCTCTACGTGAAGCCTGAGAAATGTGAGTTTCACATAACCCAGGCTCAGTTTCTCGGGTTCATCATCGCTCCTGGCCACGTGGAGATGGACCCTAAGAAGGTTGAAGCTGTCCTCAACTGGCCTATTCCCGCCATAGTTAAGGAGGTTCAACGTTTCATCGGCTTCGCAAACTTCTATAGGAGGTTCATTACGAGCTTCAGCTCCGTGGTGGCCCCCTTAACTGCGCTGACCAAGGGAGGAGGAATCAAGGTTCACTGGGGTCCGGAGGCAGCGGGGGCCTTCGAGGAGCTCAAGCACCGCTTCACTTCCGCTCCCATTCTCTCGATCCCCGACCCAGAAAGACCTTTCGTGGTGGAAGTGGACGCCTCAGAGGTGGGCGTAGGGGCCATCCTGTCACAAAGGGGTGAGGATGGGAAATTACACCCTTGTGCCTTCATGTCTCGTCGCCTGTCGGATGCCGAGCGCAACTACCACGTGGGGGATCGAGAGTTGCTTGCAGTTAAACGCCTTGGAGGAGTGGTGCCATTGGCTTGAGGGGGCTCAGCACCCTTTTCAGGTGCTCACGGACCACAAGAACCTGGAATATCTCCAGCAGGCTAAGCGGCTTAACCCTCGGCAGGCTCGATGGTCATTGTTTTTTAATCGATTTCAGTTTCTCCTGTCTTACAGACCCGGCACCAAGAATGTCAAGCCGGATGCCCTGTCCCGAGCCTACTCTCCCGAGACACAGGAGAAGCCTTTGGCATAGATTATTCCGAGGTCTAGGATTGTCGCACCCCTTCAGTGGGAACTGGAAAGGGTGGTGCGAGAAGCTCAAGCCCAAGCCCAAGAGCCAGACCCAGGAGGTGGTCCAGCAGGACGCCTGTACGTCCCTCAATCTGCCTGGGCCCAGGTCTTACAGTGGAGTCACGAGTCTCCCTTGACATGCCATCCAGGAAATGCTCGCACTCTTGACTTCCTCCAACAGCAGTTTTGGTGGCCGTCCATCAAGGAAGACGTAAAGGTCTATGTGGAGGCCTGCCCCATGTGCAGCCAGGGAAAGTCTACACATCAGCGACCTCAGGGACTGCTCCATCCCTTACCCGTTCCCCGTAGGCCATGGTCGCACCTTTCTTTGGACTTTGTCACGGGACTCCCACCATCCCAGGGCAACACTGTCATCTGGTGGTTGTGGACCGGTTCTCTAAGGCCGCACGGTTCATTCCCCTGCCCAAATTGCCTTCGGCCAAAGGGACAGCAGAGCTCCTCATGAATCATGTCTTCCGGGTGTTTGGAATCCCCCTGGATATTGTCTCCGACCAAGGGGCCCAGTTCTCGTCCCGGTTCTGGGGTGCCTTCTGCAAGCTGGTTGGGGCCACAGCCAGCCTATTGTCTGGGTTCCATCCAGAGTCTAATGGCCAGACAGAACGGATTAACCAGGATCTGGAGACCACTCTGCGGTGTATGGCGGCCAATAACCCCACCTCTTGGGCTACCTACATCATATGGGCAGAATATGCCCACAACACCCTCCTGTCCTCGGCCACTGGACTATCCCCCTTTTGAATGCCAGTTCGGGTATACCCCCCCATTGTTCCCTGAGGAAGAGTCACAGGTTGGCGTTCCCTTGGCCCGGCGTTTTGTCCAACTCTGTCGGCAGACCTGGAGGAAGGTTAGGCGTGCCCTTCTTCAGACCTCCCAGAGATACCAATGTCAGGCTAACCGCCGCCGCCGGATGGCCCCTAATTTCCGAGCTGGTCAAAGAGTCTGGCTAGCCACCAAGTACCTTCCCCTCCGGGTCGAATCAAGGAAGCTTTCCCAGAAATACATTGGCCCTTTTCGCATAGCAAGGAAAGTTAACCCTGTTTCCTATCGTTTGTTTCTTCCCCGTTCACTTAGAATTAACCCTACATTTCATGTCTCATTGCTAAAACCTGTTTTGTCTTCTCCATTTGCCCCCCCACGCAGACCCCCTCCACCTCCCAGGATCATTGATGGCCAGCCAGCCTACACAGTCCGCCAGATACTGGATTCCCGGAGGGTCCAGAACTCACTGCAGTATCTGGTGGACTGGGAGGGTTACGGGCCGGAGGAGCGCACCTGGGTTCCAGCCAAAGACATCCTGGACCCAAGTTTGATCCGGGAGTTTCGCACCCAGAGGCCGGGAAGTTCTGGAAGGAACGTCAGGAGCCGTTCCTAGAGGAGGGGGGTCCTGTCAGCATCCTACCTCCTGTAGTTGTCTCCATGCCTCTAGAGGTCCCCTGTGTTCTCCTCTACCTTAGTTCTTCCTCGTGTGGCCTTGTTAGCGTTATCCAGCTCACCTGTGCCTTGTTTCCCCCAGTGTATTTAAGTTGTGTTTTTTTCCCTTGGTTCCTCACTCAGTTTTTGAGTCTCTGCCCTGTGTTTCCTGCCTTGTCTCGCTAAAGCCTCTCTAGCTACCCCAAGTAAGATATCCTGAGTTCCTTTCACTGATTGTAATTGTTCACTGGCTTTGTTTCCTCCCCTCGTGGAGTTTTATTTTCTCCTTTGGTTTTGCCCATTGTTTTTTTGTTTATGTGGTTTATACCTCAGTCCGAGAAGAACTTTTGTTGATTCATTTTTGCAAGGACTTTTTTTTTAATAAATCTACATCTCCTGGAATACTGCCTTAAGTGTTTCATTTGGGTCCAACATTACCACTCCTGTGGCTCAGTGGTAGATCTCTCATCCACCACACCAGCAACCTGGGTTCTAGCTCAGCTCGTGATGGGATCACATCATTTATATGTATAAATGTTTTCCATCTGAAAGGGCTAAATATTAAATAAAACAAATGACAATAAAATGCAAAGTAATCACTTCAGTAATCAAAATACTTTTTTGAATGCAACTGTATTCTAAATACCAATGATTTAAATTGTAACTGTAGTGGAATACAGTTACTTATATTCAAATTTATCTTTTACTTCATAAGGTTGTGCATATGGCATACAGTGCATTCATAAAATATTAAGGTGCTAAAATGCTTTAAATTTAAATTGTTTTGTTTTTTCACATCAATCTACACTCCATACCCCATAATGACAAAGCAAAAACCAGATTTTTTATACATTTGCAAATGTATTAAAAAGAAAAACTGAAATATCACACTGACATAAGTACTTAGACCCTTAACTCAGTACTTAGTTGAAGCACCTTTGGCAGCGATTACAGCCTCAAGTCTTTTTAGGTATGATGCAACAAGCTTTGCACACCTGGATATGGGGATTTTCTGCCATTCTTCTCTGCAGATCCTCTCAAGTTGTATCAGGTCAGTGGACAGCCATCTTCAGGTCTCTCCAGAGATGTTCGATTTGGTTCAAGTCCAGGCTCTAGCTGGGCCACTCAAGGACATTCACAGAGTTGTTCCCAAGCCACAATTGCACTGTCTTGGCTGTGTGGTTACGGTAATTGTCCTGTTGGAAGGTGAACCTTCGGCACAGTCTGAGGTCCTGAGCGCTCTGGACCAGGTTTTCATTAAAGATATCTCTGTATTTTGCTACATTCAGCTTTCCTTGAATCCTGACCAGTCCCCCAGTCCCTGTTGCTGAAAAACACCCCCACAGCATGATGCTACAACCACCACGCTTCACTGTTGGGATGGTATTGTGCATGCGACGACCGGTGCCTAGTTTCCTCCAGACATGACGCTTGGAATTGAGGCCAAACAGTTCAATCTTCGTTTCATCACACCAGAGAATCTTGTTTCTCACAGTCTGAGAGTCCTTTAGGTGCTTTTTTTTGCAAATTCCAAGTGGGCTTTCATGTGTCTTGCACTGAAAAGAGGCTTCCGTCTGGCCACTCTGCCATAAAGCCCAGATTGTCATTTTGTAAGTTTCTCCCAACTCTACACATGATCTCTGGAGCTCAACCAGATTGACCATCGGGTTCTTGGTCACCTCGCTTACCAAGGCCCTTCTCCCCCGATTGCTCAATTTGGCCGGGCGGCCAGGTCTAGGAAGACTCTTGGTTGTTCCAAACTTCTTCCATTTAAGAATTTTGGATGCCACTGTGCTCTGGGGAACCTTCATTTCAGCCAATTTTTTTGTAGCCTTCCCCAGAGCTGTGCATCTATACAATCCTGTCTCTGTGGTCTGCAGGCAGTTCCTTTGACCTCATGACTTGGTTTTTGCTCTGATATGCATTTTCAGCTATGAGACCTTGTATAGACAGATGTGTGCCTTTCCAAAATATGTCCAATAAATTAAATTTGCCACAGGTGGACTCCAATCAAAGTGTAGAAACATCTCAAAGATGATCTAGTGATGGGATGCACTTGATCTAAATTTCAAGTGTCAAGTGAATACTTATGGTAATGTGATATTTCAGTTCCCATACGATTCAGTTTACTCGACGTTGCGTCATGCTAACGCATATGGAAAATCCTTTTCTGACGACCTAGTTGAAACTGTTCTACAATAACAACAATTCTAATATTGGCTATGGTGTTTAAGCTCCACCCTTTTAGGCGGTATATCAGTGGGCACGCAAACACCATTCCTCAGTGCGAGCATCACTCTCGTCTAGAAGCCCTCTACAACTTCGCCATCGACATACACAAGTCAGCAGGATCTTCACGGCAACGAGAAGACTCTACGCTCCCTCTGTGTCCGACTGGGTTTTAAAGATTTTTGGACACGGCTGCATGATTCAGTTTGTACGCCAGCCACATTGCTCCAAATTTGATATAAATCTTCCCTCCCAAATTGACTAAGTATGGAAATTAATCATTACTAATCACACTTGAGGTGTGTTTATTGAATGCTGACACCATACTGTGTGGTCTGTGACATCCTAATTATTTTCATCCCTCTCAATGTCACTAGGTGTGGAAATGAAACATTACAAATCACACTTGAGGTGTGTACTGGATGCTATCACCGCCCGATGTGGTCTGTGACATCCTAATTATTTCCTTCCTCCGGGGACTGGGATGTTACTCAAATTGTTGTTTCTGTGTATTGCGTTCAATGAGAACATTCTCACAAAAGAGCAAAGCACTCATTGCATGAGATGCACACACATTCTGCTACACACTCCAAAATGGAATGTCAAAAGGGTCATATTTCACCAATGGTGTCCTTTCATCCACAGTCCCATTTAAAAATGGGGTGTGATGGTGCAGTGTGCAGAAAATTCACAATCTCCTCACAGAAAGTGCAATAGGGATTGTTTAGAACTGTAATACCCTATGGTCTGTCCCTAGCTCCTCGCACGTTCATGAAGTGTATCAATGCGGCGCTCGGCCCATTGAAACTAAACAGCGTGCGCATTCTGAATTACTTTGATGACTGGCTATTGCTAGCCTAATCAGAGTCTCTATTGTGTGAGCACAGAGACCTAGTTCTTTAGCAACTGAACAGTCTGGGTCTCAATATCAACTGGATGAAGAGCAAACTTTCCCCCAGCCAACAAATATGTTTTCTAGGGGTCCGACTCGACTCCGTGAGCATGCGTGTGCACCTCAAGAACAAGCACGTTCAAACTGGGGAAAACACTTCCATTGAAATCTTTTCAAAAAATGTTGGGTCTCATGGCAGAAGCTTCCACCATCGTACTGTTAGATCTCTTACACATGAGACCTATCCAGTGCTGGCTCAAACGTTGTGTGCCACGGCACACATGGTGCCAGGGGCACATTCGCATTGCTGTTACTTGCCGCTATCTGGCTGCTCTAGTACCATGGACAGCTCCAACCTTTTACCATCAGGGTGTTCTCCTTCTGTCGCTCACTCGATGTTGTGTCGATGTAGTGACGCAAGGGGTCGCCCTTGGGAGCCCCAAACACCTCTGATCTTTGAGAAAAGGCCAATGGGAATTGGCAAGTGGAATTTGCATGCCACTCCCCCGGACATACGGGTATAAAAGGAGCTGGCTTGCAACCACTCATTCAGATCTTTTCTTCCGAGCCGAGCGGTTTATTCTGCGAGCTGAATTACTCTGCCTATCCATTTACCTCTATCCAGTGAAAGCTGTTGGATTTATGCCGCATTACAGCGGTTTCTCCCCCTCTTGCACCGGCATTGTGCAGAGAATGCCCCTGGATGCTTCAGTAGCTTAAAGAGTATATTCTTACTTCATAAAGAGTAGATTTTCTACTAAAAGAGTGGCACTTATGAAAGCGTCTTTTTCAAAATGCCCTTTCGTTTGTGTATTATTCTGTGAGTTACTGTCGTAACCTCCATTCCCTGATGGAGGGAACGAGACGTTGTGTCCCTCCTGCCACAACACTAAACTACCAGCTGAAATGGCCAGGACCTTGTCTCGGCTCCTAAGCACAAAACCTGAATGAGTGGTTGCAAGCCAGCTCCTTTTATACCCGTATGTCTGGGGAAGTGGCATGCAAATTCCACTCGCTAATTCCCATTGGCCTTTTCTCAAAGATCAGAGGTGTTTGGGGCTCCAAAGGGCGACCCCTAGTGTCACTACATCGACACAACATCTTGTTCCCTCCATCAGGGAATGGAGGTTATGACAGTAACCGAGACGTTATGCTGGGTCAGATATTCAAGCAGAAAGTAGTGACCACAGATGCATCCATTCAGGCTGAGCTGCATTGTGTGATGGACGTCTAGCCTTCAGCACCTGAACAGGTGCTAAGAAAGCATGGCACATCAACTGCCTGGAACTGTTAGCCGTCCTTCTAGCCCTGAAGACTTTTCATTCGGAGATACAGAATCACCATATGCTGATTCAGTCAGACAACATGATGGTAGTGGCATACATAAATCACCAGGGTGGAATGCATTTGCTGTCAATGATGAACCTGGTGCAACACCTCATCCTGTGGAGCGAGCGCAATCTCCTCTCCCTGCGGGCGACATATGTCCCAGGATTACCCTGAATTATGGTGCGGACCTGTTGACACGCCAAGGAGCGATGCCGGGCGATTGGAGACTTCATCCTCAGACTGTCCTGAGGATTTGGGAAATATTCTGCAAAATGGAGTTCGATCTATTTTCCTCCACAGAGAATGTCTACTGTCCCCTCTGGTACTCCAAGTCCCAAGCTCCTCTAGGAGTGGACACAATGGCCAACAAATGGCCTGTGAAACACAACTATGTGTGCCTCCTTCACTTTGTCATATGCAAAGTCCGAGAGGACAAGGAAACAATTCTATTGGTTACGCTGAAGTGGCCCAATCAGTCCTGGTTTCCAGAAATAATAGAGATTCTGGATGGCCCTCCATGGGAAATACACCTGAGGAGGGATCTCCTCTCTCAAGTGCAGGGCACAATCTGGCATCCTCAGCCCAAGCTGTGGAACCTGCATGTATGGCCCCTGAACGGAGTGTGCTAAAATGCCAGAATTGACTCAGTTGGTTATGAACACCATTTTACAGGCTAGAGCGCAATCTACAACATGCCTTTACGCCCTGAAATGGAATGTGTTCTAATTGGGGCTTTTCACACAGCAAAAACCAGTGAACTGCCCCATACCTGAAATTCTTATATTTCTTCAGGAGCGATTGGATACAGGGCTCACTCCGTCAATGCTCAAACTTTATGTAGCGACTATCTCTGTGTATCAAGCAGCTCAAACCAGCACCTCTGTAGGCAAACATGATTTGATCATAAAGTTCCTTAGGGGAGCGAGGCAGCCTAATCCCCTTGCCCAGCTACAGTCCTGACTAACTTTGGTCCTAAAAGCACAAGCTTTTAGGGCCCCCCCTCTTCGAGCCTCTGGACTCTGTTGAATTGTGTGTGCTTTCTCTTAAGACCGCATAACTGCTGGCTCTGGCCTCAGTGAAACAGGTTGGTGATTTGCAAGCGCTACCAGTCGACAATTCATGTCTGGAGTTTTGTCCAGGTCTTTCAAAAGCCACCATCAAACCCAGAAAATGTTGATCGCACCTGCTAGTTCAGACTGTCTGACCAGCTCTTTGTGTGCTATGGAGGATGCACAAAAGGAATGTCCTTCTCCATGCAAAGTCTTTCTCACTGTATCATTGATGTGATCGCCCTGGCTTACGAGTCGCAGGGTAAGATTTGCCCAATTGGTGTTAAAGCACACTCAGCTAGAGGCATGTCCTCTTCATGGGCATCGCGAACGGTGTGTCCCTACAAGACATATGTATTGTAATACATATGTCTTGTAGGGACACACCGTTTGTCTTCTCAAAACACATTCACAAGATTTACAACCTAGATGTGACGTCTCTCTCTTCGCAAGTACTCTCTGTCTAGAGCACTTGCTATTTTGTTGGCCAAACATAAACTTGTGACCCTTTTTAAGTACGGGCTCCCCCGTAATTTTACACAACCTCCTGCATTCAGACTGTTGTATTTACCATAAAGTCAAATAAAACTCCTTTTCTGACTGGGTTTGTGAAGGGGTTAGTTCATATTATATGACTACAGTTCATATACCCATTCTAAGTGTTCCCCTCCAGGCTCACCATGAGGGTTATTCACTTACGGCATACTCATGTCAGTTGCCATCCAGCAGGACTGTGGCGACATGTTCTTCTGAGTATTATGCTTCGGTATCCCTCTCTGGGAGGGTTATGTCACGTAGTGTGGCATGATGGGACTCTGTTTCCCATATGCATCAGTATGACGCAATGTCGAGTGAACTGAGTTGTAAGGGAACGTCTCGGTTATGTATGTAACCTCGGTTCCCTGAGATGAAGGGAATGAGACACTGCGTAAGCTTGCCGCACTAAAGACTTTTTTGGGTACGAGCGACGCACTCTTTGTCCATCAGTCAGAAAATTCTGAGGAATGGTGTTTGCTTGGCAGCTTATATACCGGACAGCTTCGTGCCTAAAAGGGCAGGCTTAAACACCATAGCCAGTCTTAGAATTTGCATTATTGTAGAAGGGTTTCAGCTAGGTCGTCAAAAAGGATTTTCCATATGCGTCAGCATGATGCAATGTCTCGTTCCCTTCATCTCAGGAAACATCATGGTTACTTGTGTAACCTCCGTTCCCTGATGGAGGGAACAAGACGTTGTGTCGATGTAGTGACACTAGGGGTCACTCTTGGGAGCCCGAGACACCTCTGGTCTTTGATAAAAGGCCAATGAAAATTGGCGAGTGGTATTTGCATGCCACTCCCCCAGACATATGGGTATAAAAGGAGCTGGTATGCAACCACTCATTCAGGTTTTATGCTGAGGAGCCAATATAAGGTCCGGCCATTTCAGCGGGTAGTTCAGCATTGTGGCAGGAGGGACACAACATCTCGTTCCCTCCATCAGGGAACGGAGGTTACACCAGTAACCATGACGTTCCCTATCTGTCACTCACTCGACGTTGTGTCGATGAAGTGACACTAGGGGTCCCTATACGAAACGCCACAATTGGCTGAACTGTGTTACGTGAACTATGCCTCACAGCCAGCACACCAGGTCGACACGTAACCTCCCCCAACATAGTTATGAGTGTCGAACGGCCCTTTGGGGACAAGTCGACTACTCAAGAGATAGAGACAGGCTTAACCCAGTCGTGGCCTCATTTCCCCTTCTCTATTTCCACTCCCTAAAAAAGAAGGGGGATTATCCGACTGGGCCGCCAGGTCTAGTCGGGGGGTGTCCCTCCCAAGGGGAAGACACCGCGGAGACCACACCTCTCCCAAAGATAGGGGGGGATATTTAAGTGGAAGAATACGTCACATGGTCTTTCCGACCATGTGGAGAGTCTTCAAGGTAGATCCTACCCAATGGGGGAGGAGTTACTACAAACATGGAGACTGGGGCAGAGGGGCTCTGCCCAAGGAAGACGCAGTTTGCCAACAGGGAAATTAATTAGCGGAAGATATATATCGCATGGGGTTAGCCTTACAGGGAACCGCCACATGTGGAGCACCTACCCCAGAACAGGGCCCTTAGTTAGCACGTGTACTGGGCCAGCAGCGAACCTCTCCGAAAACTCGACTGCCACAGAGCTCAGAGGAAGTCAATCAGGGAACAAACTTGTGAACACTACTGGGAATTAATGGCGCACGTCTTCAGCTCAAAAGGAGGTGGAAGGTGCTATGTGCAAGAGATACACCTGGCCGGCTATCCCGGGCTTATCCGCTTGTGTTGCGTGCCACTACCTGGGATGAAACCGGTTCCACCCGGAGGTTGTAGAACCTTGCAAAGGTGTTGGGTGTTGCTCTGCAAATATCTGTTAGAGATGCACCTCTGGCCAAGGCCCAGGAAGCCGCTACACCCCTGGTAGAATGGGCTCATAGCCCTACCGGGGGTGGCATGTCCTGGGCGAGATATGCCATAGTTATGGCATCAATGAGCCAGTGGGCGATCCTCTGCTTGGAGACAGTGCTTCCTTTCCACTGTGCACCAAAGCAGACAAAGAGCTGTTCAGAGATTCTAAAGCCCTGCGTGCGATCCAAATAGATGTGTAAAGCACGCACTGGACACAGCAATGACAGGGCTGGGTCTGCCTCCTCCTGGGGCAGCACTTGCAGGTTCACCACCTGGTCCCTAAAAGGGGTGGTGGGAACCTTGGGCACATAGCCCGGTCGGAGTCTCAAGATCACGTGAGAGTAACCCGGACCGAACTCCAGGCATGTTTCACTGACAGAGAACGCTTGCAGGTCACCTACCCTCTTGATGGAAGTGAGCACAGTCAGGAGGGCAGTCTTCGAGTGCCTTAAGCTTGGCTGACTGCAAAGGCTCAAAGGGGGCTCTCTGTAGACCCTGAAGAACTACAAAGAGGTCTCATGAGGGAACGAGGCGCGGTCTGGAGGGATTAAGCCTCCTGTGCTTCTTAGGAACCTGATGATCAGGTCTTGCTTCCCTAAGGACTTACCGTTGACTGCGTCGTGGTGAGCTGCTATGGGAGCAATGTACACCTTCAAGGTGAAAGGGGACAGCCTCCCTTCCAACCTCTCTTGCAGGAAGGAATGCACTGATCTGACTGTGCATCTCTGGGGGTCTTCGCGTCAGGAAGAATGCAAACAGACGCCAAATAAAAGGGATACAGGCGCCTCATAGAGGGGGCCCTAGCCTGAGTGATTGTGTCTACCACCGCAGGTCCGTCCAGGGGCCAGACATGGAGATTCCAGAGGTCTGGTCACGGGTGCTAGATGGTGCCCCATCCCTGAGAAAGAAGGTCCTTCCTCAGGGGAATTCGCCAGGGGGGGGGGCTGTCGCGAGGAGCATGAGGTCCAAGAACCACGTCTGGGTGGGCCAGTAGGGTGCTACCAGGATGACCTGCTCCTCGTCCTTCCTGACCTTGCACAGGGTCTGTGCAAGTAGGCTCACTGGGGGAAACACATATTTGCGCCAGGGGGCCAGCTGTGTGTAAGCATGTTTATGCCGAGGGGGGCCTCGGTCAGGGCGTACCAGAGCGGGCAGTGGGGAGGATTCTTGGGAGGTGAACAGGTGCACCTGTCTGAATCGACTCCAAATCAGCTGGACCACCTGAGGGTGGAGTCTCCACTCTCCCCTGAGGGTAACCTGTCATAACAGCATGTCCGTTGTGACCATGATGCGCCTGGAGACCAGTTCTAGTGGAACACCTGCCTGTAGAAACGAGAGGTCGGTACAAGGGCTGAAAAGACGGTGACAGACCGGTGTGATGACCACGCAATGTGTCCCGTGGCGCCATGCCCATCTCGGGACTCGGGTCTGAAGCCAGTGCTGAAGCGGTCTCATATGCATCAACCCAAGCGGGGTGGCCACCGCTGAGGATGCCATATGCCCCAGGAGCCTCTGAAAATGTTTCAGTGGAACCACTGTTTTCTGTTTGAATGCCTTCAAACAGACCAACACCGACTGGGTGTGCTCGTTCGTGAGGCGTGCTGTCAAAGAGACTGAGTCCAAATCCAAACCGAGAAAAGAGATGCTCTAAACCGGAGGAGCTTGCACTTTTCCCTGTTGACCCGAAGCCCTAGTCGGCTGAGGTGTGAGAGCACCAAGTCCCTGTGTGCACACAACATGTCCCGAGAGTGAGCTAAGATTTGCCAGTTGTCGAGATAGTTGAGAATGCGAATGCCCACCTCCCTTAGCGGGGCAAGGGCTGCCTCTGCGACCTTCGTGAAGATGTGACTGGGCAATCATCCCCAAAGGGAGGAGCCCAGCTGAGGCTTCCGCGTCCAACTGGACGAGCCCGCTCTCCGATGCTGCGCTCAAGAGCTCATCACTTTTGCGGGCTCCGAATAAGAGGTCGAATTCGCCGTGAGACGAGCCGGCGGACTCATCCAGAAGCCCGATCGGGGCAGACGAGCATGCTGGGGAATGGGAGGATCGCGGGGGGATACCCGGCAGAGGCGGTCCCATTGGGGTCCCTAAATCGCCCCCAGTGCTAGCCGTGCTGGCCTCATACCCTTGGATAAATGGACCGAGGCGGGGAGCCTCTGGGGTGGCTTGCTTTCTTACGAAGGCGAGCCACGACTGCATTGTTGCCATGGACATGTCCTTGCAATGAGAACATGACCATCCACGAACGCTGTCTCCGCGTGAGCAATGCCCAGACACGAAAGACAGTGATCATGACCATCAGAATGTGAGAGATAACGAGCACAACCAGGAATAACACACAATCGGAAAGGCATCTTTAAAAAGATGTGTCCTTAAAAAGACGTTCCGTGAGTGCCGCTCTTTTAGAGATATATACTCTTTTAGAGAAATGTACTCTTTTATTTCTGCCGAAGCGCCCGGGGGCATTCTCTGCAGTGCACCAGTGCAGAGGGGGGAGAAGCTGCTGAAATGCGCCGTCAGATCCAGCAGAGGTGAATGAACAGTCGTGGGAATTCAGCTCAGTGAGAATGACCGTTCGGCTCAGAAGAGAAAATCTGAATGAGTGGTTGCATACCAGCTCCTTTTATACCCATATGTCCGGGGAAGTGGCATGCAAATACCACTCGCCAATTTTCATAGGCCTTTTATCAAAGACCAGAGGTGTCTCGGGCTCCCAAGAGTGACCCCTAGTGTCACTACATCGACACAACTTCAAGTGAGTGACAGATAGGGAACTGAGGTTACATACATAACTGAGATGGGGTTTTTTTTTCTTTTCTTTTTTAAATTGCACATTTATCAAAAATCTGGTTTTTGCTTTGTCATTATGGGGTATGGAGTGTAAAAAATAATAATTTAAATAATTTTAGCATAAAGCTGCAACATAACAAAATGTAAAAAAATGTAAGGGGTCTGAATACTTTATGAATGCAATGTATATATTTTTTAAGTCTGCAGTTTTGACTGCACCAGCAGCTAAGCAATTTGTACAAATACATTTGATTGAATAAGACACGATAAAAAGTGCTCACCTTAAAGTTGCTGGTTCATGTTTTGGAGAGCAGTGTAACTGATTTATGCCCAGACAAGGTTAAACACATTAGTTTATGTCCAGAACTGGACCACGGATCACTTATGACGACCACTGATGCTGTTGCATGTGTTGAGTGTTGTTAAACTACTGTTGAGTTTTGTGCAGGAAGCACTTGGATTTATCAAAATCAGTCGGTAGGTTAGGTAAAACTGATTGGTGGGTTGCATCGAATCAGCCACTGTCTTACATGAAGTAAAGAAATTACCAGGAGACTCTGAGAAGTGATGGTACGCAACTGCCTGCAGACTATATTACACAAGTGCAGGTAATGCATACTGGTGAGTACCTGCCCACTTCAAGCACTGCTGAAAATTCATTTAAAGCATTTTATTTCAGTGTTCTCCAGAATGTTGGCATGAAAGTGCCAGTATATGTGTTTATTTGCTGAACTTAAAAGCTAAAAAATGCAGATTCTCAGTATTAATGAGCTTCAAAACAAACAGTCTGTCCTCACATTTCTTCTTGAAATATCCACCTCATTAAGAGAGAAAACTATAGCACACTTCATATATTTTGTCACCATCCATTACTGAAATCACTCTGTCTGTGTTTGTGTGTGTCTGTATTTGCGAGGCTGACTATACTAATGTACAATATTTGATTTATGTGCTGCAGAGCCAGTGCCCAGTGCCTCAGGGCCTAGGACTGCCAGGAGCCTCCAAACAGAGCTGCCCATAAGGGGGAAAAAGTGGACAGCTTTCAGGGGTCCAGCTACTGGGGGGAGGGCAAGAGAGATGGATCAACACCCCTGAAAGTGCGTCATCCCCGCTTTGCCATCCGGAGATCATACTCACGCATTGCCCTTGACAAATACCTCCCTTCCCCCACATCCGGGGCTGAGGGGGGCCTATTAGGTATCATTTTTCAGGGGCCCAATCGGGAGTTAGGGTGGGCCTGCCTCCAAAGCCTCACGCCGCATGGCCCATGACTGCAAGGGAAGCTTAACACCAGGGCCTTTAGTGCAAACATAACGAGATGACCACTAAGGCCCTGGGTCCCTTGACATATGCAAGCTGATCACTAGGACCCTTTGGAACCTTGCAACACACTTTCTTATTTGAATACTATTCAAATTTTCTAAATATTTCATCAAAAGTCCACTTGCTTAAGATTTGTTTTGGCTATTATTTAAAGTCGTCTGATGTAATCATCCTGGACACTTAGTGATAAAGGTCTGTAACTGGAGAGAGGGCCTCCAAAGACCCATGGGCCTCTTGGCATCATGATCGCTGATGTTCTGGCTCTGTAAGTTAGTGTCAGTACCATACTGTCATGATACTTCTCTGTTTGCCTTTCTGTCCTTGTCTGTTTTTCGTCTGTGTGAGTTTGTTTTGTGTATGAGCATATGGCTTAGGCTAATCGACAAGTCTGTCCAGTTCCCTAAGGCTGTCGACGAGCCTGTCTAGTTCCCAGTGTCTGTTGACAAGTCTGTCCAGTTCCCTGATGCTGTCAATGATCCCGTCCAGTTCCCTGAGGCTGTTGACAAGCCTGTCCAGTTCCCAGTGGCTGTCGACAATTCTGCCCAGTCCCCTGTGAGTGTTGATGGTCCTGTCCCACCCCCGGTGACCTTCAACGAGCCTGTTCAGTTCTCTGTAACCATCGACTATCCTGTCCAGTCCATAGCATCCATTGACCACCCCTTTGCTCAGTCCAGTGGCCAGCACCCATCAGACACCAGCTACCAGTCTGTTACTCATCTCAGTAACCAGCACCCATCAGACACCAGTTACAAGCTATTTACTTAGGCTACAAGCTATTTACTCAGTCCAGTCGCCAGCATCTGTCAAACACAATCGACCAGTCTGTTGCTCAGTCCAGTGGCCAGCACTCATCAGACACCAGCTACCACTCTGTTGCTTAACCCAGAAGCCAGCATCCGTCAGCCACCAGCCACCAGTCTGTTGCTCAGCCCAGTAACCAGCACCCGTCAGACACCAGCCACCAGTCTGCTGCTCAGCCCAGTAACTAGGGGGGGGGGTGTACTGTCTGTCTGCCTTTCTGTCCTTGTCTGTTTTTCATCTTTGTGAGTTTGTTTTATGTATGAGCACATGGCTTAGGCTAATGTTTTCATTTGCCATGTGCTCTCCCAACACCGCCCCCTTGTTTCCTCTGGCCTCACCCGTAATTTAGTCCTCGTTATGTTGATTGTCTGCACCTGTCCCTCATGTTTGTTCCTCTATTTATTGTGCGCTTTTTCCTGTTGTGTTTGTCGAATCATTTTGTGATATTTATTAGTTTGCTTGTTTGTTTGATAGTTAGTAAGTATTCTCGTCTGTCCTAGTTCCAGTCCTGTTCCTGTTTCCAGTTGATCCTAGTTATTTTTTTAATATTTTGGTTTATGTTTCATTTAGTTTTCTCTCCCTTGTGAGAGTTTTGTGCTCCCTGTTTGTTTCAGTTATTTAAATATAGTATTTTATTTTACTCATTCCTGCGCTTGGGTCCTCCTTTCTGCTTACGTTCCCTGACACCATACTTTGTGTGTGTTTTCATGGTTCTTTCCTCTTGTTCCTGTGATTAGGGTTCTTAGTTCTGGACTACTCCCTGTTCTTATACATTTTCTCTTACTTTTATTTCTTCACAAGGCCAGAAGGTTGCTTAGAAACCCGATCAGATTAATGTCCAGCCTTATCGAGTCATCCTCCCAATTTCCTGTAGTCATGTGCCTCCCTCTGATAGATGCTCCCCTGGAGCGAGAGAAGAGATAAAAAGAGGAGTGAGACAGATGGGAAGAGAAAAAATGCATTGAAAACATACAGTAAAGGAAAGAGAGAGGGGATGGTTGGACTATTCGTGTAAATATGTTTTCCAAATTTTGCCACTCTTTTAGGTTGATACAGATAATCTCAATAACAAGGCTCAATAATATTTCATCTTTTTCAGATTTTCAGTGAGGGATTATCTTGTGAAGGTATCCATGACCCAAAAAACAAAACAAAAAGGCAAACATCACTGGTTGGGATTTTCTCTAACACTTTACAATAAAGCTGTAGCTAACCTTACACAATGATTACAAAATTTGCCTAATCATTAAAAACATTTTAATTTACCAAAATATAAGCTTTATAAAATGAACTTTAAGCAATCAAAATAAAACACATTTGAACAAAAAAATGCCAGTCAAAGCAATCTTGCAGTCAAAACATATACTGCTTCACAATAGTTTCCACAGTGGTTCATAGCCATGAACTTGTTGCACAGAATTTCTGGTTTGTGCCTTGGAATTGTCAGCTAAGCAGTGGCTTTTCTGAATCCAGGACCTCACATAATGTCTTGGAGAAAACTACGCTAGTGGAGGGCCAACACATAAATAAAGAGTAGCGCTGAAAGTCTTTGAAGCTCTAGGCTAAAGCCACGCTCACACTCTGCTGTGGAAACAACCAGTGTGTTTACTGTCTGCAAGAGGGTTTTCAGCTCTTTAGGGGGTCTGCGTTTACCAGTGGTCTTAACATTGTCAGTGTATTCCCTCATGCCGTTCTGTATTTCCCTACCATTGTAGAGCTGGAAAAGGGAGCAGAGTTCCTGTACTTCATTCTCAGCATAACAAACATCACACTTTTCTGGACAGCTAAAGGGATCCAATGCTTTGATGTTGTTTAGAAAACTCTCATACTGTTCTTTGCTCTGATAACCAGACAGAAAACCCATTCTACTCTCTAGACTTTTAGCAAAAGCATTCTTTGTATGATTTGTTAATGACATTCCTTTAAAGAGCTTCAGATCTACTGCTCTCTGTGCCTCCTGTACCCTTAGACCAAGTATCTCAGCCATGCACTTTAACACACGGACCTGCCGAGCGAGACATGCGTCCGCCCTGGAAAGAGAAATGTTGCTGTCCTGAAGTAACACTGACAATTGTGATAGCTCCTCTAGGGCATCATACATGACTGCAAGACTGTGCAAAAGGGTGACACTACAGAGATGATTTGCTAAACCAACAAACAGGCATCTCTCTGTGGAGCTTCGTTTTGGATCAGTCAAGGCATCTGAAAAGTGTTTGTGAAGTACTGGGTACTGTTGCCATACAGCTTTGATGGTTCTATAACTAGAGGCAATCCATCTAGTGCCAAGAATCCTCCCTATATTCAGAAACTGCAATGCAAGTTCTAGACAGCATTAAGTTAGTTCACGGTGGTTATTAGCAGAAGCATGATAAAGACTGTAGACCTTGTCAAAAAATGCCTGGAACTGGTTCAGCCCAGCAACCTCTTCTACAGCATCTCAAACACTTAGTTCAAGGTGGTGGTTCATACAGTTCCAGATAAGCATATTGGGAAAAATTTGAATGATTTTTGCTGCAACACCTGATTTACTTCAAGCATGACAGAGGCACCATCTGAAGCAAAACAAACAAAACGTTCTTTCAGAACAGCTTCTGTGAAACCATGGTGTACAAAGATTTCCATAAGTGCTTGATAAATTCCCTCTGCATTGGTAGCTGAAAATTCCACTAAATCTAAAAGAATGTTAGTGGCTCTTCATCCCCCTCTAAGCTTGCTCTATTATAGATGATCAACACAGATTTCTTACTTAAAGTTGTGGATTCATCTATCAGAATGGAACATTTTGTTCCACTTTCAATGACCCTTGCCACCACTGTCTTTCTCATTTCACAAGCTATGTGCTGACTAATTTGCACACAAGACTTGTCAGAGTGTAAAGTCCTTCCCATGTCTGTTCCATTTAGGACCAGCAGGTCGATATCAGTCAGAAGATCAGTGAAAGGTCTTCCTGATTTGACAATTTTATAAACCGTGCGTAAAACTCTGTCAGTGATCCCTCATCATATCAGTGGTTAACGTTTCAAAGGTTTTGTCTTGCGCTTTTTGTACAATTTTCTCTACTGAGCTGTGATAATCTGATGTTCTGTGTCTGTGTATTTTTTTTACACAGAGACTTCTACTGTGCATTTTTAACCCAAAGGCATCAATTTTACTTTGGCCCATTCCTCAGCAACATGCATATGTTCAGAACCTGCCTCTGGCCCAGATGCCTTTACCTTCTGACAAATGGAGCATCCAAGACTTTTGTTTTGGCAAATAAGCCATGGATACATTTTGTTTTTTGTCTCTCAACATTTGTGCTGTCCAGCATTCTGGGAAATCATCTTGAATATCAACGTCCCTCTCTCCCTGCTCACTCTTGTCTTCACAGCCTGAGTGACTGGCGTCTTCAGAGCTGTCTAAACCTGCTGCTACATCTTTCCTCTTACTGAATTCTACAAAAGCAACAAAATTGCAAATACATTTGATTTTGTTTACTGTAGTGTACAGCAGTGTTGGGTAGATTATTGCTGAAATATAATCTGGTACTGAAAACACAATAAACAACAGCAATTGTAACCCGGCTGTAACAATCTTTTATATTGCACTTTTTAGGTAATAAATAATAGTCTTGGATCACTTATTGTAATGACAATCATTAATTTTAAGTACTATAACTGTATTAACTAATCTGATTAAACAAATGTTATACTTTAAGTGTAATATACAGGTGCATCTCAATAAATTAGAATGTCGTGGAAAAGTTCATTTATTTCAGTAATTCAACTCAAATTGTGAAACTCGTGTATTAAATAAATTCAATGCACACAGACTGAAGTAGTTTAAGTCTTTGGTTCTTTTAATTGTGATGATTTTGGCTCCATTTAACAAAAACCCACCAATTCACTATCTCAAAAAATTAGAATATGGTGACATGCCAATCAGCTAATCAACTCAAAACACCTGCAAAGATTTCCTGAGCCTTCAAAATGGTCTCTCAGTTTGGTTCACTAGGCTACACAATCATGGGGAAGACTGCTGATCTGACAGTTGTCCAGAAGACAATCATTGACACCCTTCACAAGGAGGGTAAGCCACAAACATTCATTGCCAAAGAAGCTGGCTGTTCACAGAGTGCTGTATCCAAGCATGTTAACAGAAAGTTGAGTGGAAGGAAAAAGTGTGGAAGAAAAAGATGCACAACCAACCGAGAGAACCGCAGCCTTATGATTGTCAAGCAAAATCGATTCAAGAATTTGGGTGAACTTCACAAGGAATGGACTGAGGCTGGGGTCAAGGCATCAAGAGCCACCACACACAGACGTGTCAAGGAATTTGGCTACAGTTGTTGTATTCCTCTTGTTAAGCCACTCCTGAACCACAGACAACGTCAGAGGCGTCTTACCTGGGCTAAGGAGAAGAAGAACTGGACTGTTGCCCAGTGGTCCAAAGTCCTCTTTTCAGATGAGAGCAAGTTTTGTATTTCATTTGGAAACCAAGGTCCTAGAGTCTGGAGGAAGGGTGGAGAAGCTCATAGCCCAAGTTGCTTGAAGTCCAGTGTTAAGTTTCCACAGTCTGTGATGATTTGGGGTGCAATGTCATCTGCTGGTGTTGGTCCATTGTGTTTTTTGAAAACCAAAGTCACTGCACCTGTTTACCAAGAAATTTTGGAGCACTTCATGCTTCCTTCTGCTGACCAGCTTTTTAAAGATGCTGATTTCATTTTCCAGCAGGATTTGGCACCTGCCCACACTGCCAAAAGCACCAAAAGTTGGTTAAATGACCATGGTGTTGGTGTGCTTGACTGGCCAGCAAACTCACCAGACCTGAACCCCATAGAGAATCTATGGGGTATTGTCAAGAGGAAAATGAGAAACAAGAGACCAAAAAATGCAGATGAGCTGAAGGCCACTGTCAAAGAAACCTGGGCTTCCATACCGCCTCCGCAGTGCCACAAACTGATCACCTCCATGCCACGCCAAATTGAGGCAGTAATTAAAGCAAAAGGAGCCCCTACCAAGTATTGAGTACATATACAGTAAATGAACATACTTTCCAGAAGGCCAACAATTCACTAAAAATGTTTTTTTATTGGTCTTATGATGTATTCTAATTTTTTGAGATAGTGAATTGGTGGGTTTTTGTTAAATGTGAGCCAAAATCATCACAATTAAAAGAACCAAAGACTTAAACTACTTCAGTCTGTGTGCATTGAATTTATTTAATACACGAGTTTCACAATTTGAGTTGAATTACTGAAATAAATGAACTTTTCCACGACATTCTAATTTATTGAGATGCACCTGTAATTACAAGTAATTGATTTTAGTAATGTGATTTTGTAATCCAGATTACATGTAGTACATTACCACCAACACTAGATTACAGCTGTCAAATTTGTGTGTCTGAAGTTCTGAACATCAGATTTAAGAATGATCACACCTTCTTCCACTTCTCTTGCTGCCTCAGCTGCAACCTCTCCCATTTCATCTTGACCATGGCTTTCATCTGGGAGGAAAAAGAGGAGAATAAAATTCTACATAGGCATTATGCACGTAATAATGTATATGACTGTAGTCTGTATGACTGAGCACCAGACTCTCTCTCTCTCTCTCTCTCTCTCTCTCTCTCTCTCTCTCTCTCTCTCTCTCTCTCTCTCTCTCTCTCTCTCTCTCACACACACACACACACACACACACACACACACGCACGCACTAGTATACTACCTCCATTACTAAGAAACAAAATAAAGCAATACACTTTTAGATAAATTAGAATTACAGCCTTAAAGCAAATTACAAAGAAAAATTAGAGTCCCCACGAATGCAAGGATGGAGTGGAGAGAAATAATATCAAGGAGAAAAATAAGAATGGAGTGAAAGGAAATATATTAGATGGAGAGATCAATAACATAAGATTAAGATCCTAAAATTTGACACAGATGAGAACTGCTGAAGTAATTATATAATATTAAATGATGACAATTCTTTCTGTTTGAAAGAAATGTAATAAACAATGATACTGCCCTACAAAGGCAAAATGCAAAATTGAGTTCTGACTGAAACAGGTCTCTTATGATCTGTCCGGTGACAGATGAGTTTGTCTCATATGCTGAAATTCAGAGAAACCATTATGTGAAAATGCAGTAAAACAAAATCCACATCAAAATAATCCAAGCCATTTTTCTCAGTTTCAATGTTAGATAATGAGTATGGCCTTTGTAGGGTAGCAGAGTGTATTGATATTTTTACCAGTGAAACTATATGTGTAAAGTAATTTAGGGAACACAGGAATTTGGATGGATGGATGGGTGGAAAGTAATGCCATGTAAGCACCAAAGGTTATTTTCATGGCAAAAATTAAAATAATAAACAAAAAACTATCACAGCACTGTAAAAGATGTATAAGAGATGTAAGACACGTGGAGACAGACAGAATCTATCATCGACATCAAATTAAAAACAGAAGTACGCATCCCGCAACAGGACAAGTTTTGATTGCTGAGTGCAGGTGTTGACGGAATGATGAGTGCCTGGGAACGGGAGAAAGAAATGACCCACGTGACACCCGCAAAATATAAATATAAGTATAAATCTATTTACAAAATAAAATAGATTTATTTAATGTATTTAGGTACAGAGTGTTATGCTTATTATCCGTCTATTGTGCAAGAGCAACAAAAAAATATACGATTTACAGGCGCTGGGTTGATTCATACAAATTCTTCCTTGTGCTCCATGCAGCGGAAAGTCCCTTTTAGTTCTATGGATGTTAACGATTTATTAAAGAAAGGTACAAACGTCTCGGTTACGTACCTAACCTCGGTTGCCTGAGAAGAAGGGAACGAGACATGCGTAGTTAATTGGTTATGGTGTTTGAGCCCCGCCTAATTTTGGTGCGAAACTGTCCGCTATAAAAACAGGTGCACAAACACCATTTCCTCAGAATTTCTGACTGAGAACAAGGAGCGCATCTCTCGTGCCTCAAGAACTCTGAGTCTTTTAGTGCGGCTAGCGTTCACAATGTCTCGTTCCCTTCATCTCAGGGAACCAAGGTTACGTACGTAACCAAAACGTTCCCTTATGACTCAGTACACTCGACATTGCATAGTAATGCATATGGGGAACATAATCCCATCATGCCGCACTACACAACATAACTTCCCAGAGAGGAAACATGGCGCCGCAGTCTTGTGGGACGGTGACCGACATGAGTATGCAGCAATGAGCAGTCCTCATTTTGGCCAGGAGGAGAGCACTCATAACAATATATGAACTATAGTCATATAGTATGAATTAACTCCTTATGAACCCAATCGGGAAGGGAGTTTATTTATAATGAAAGCGCTTGTGACTTTATGGTAAATTATAATGGACTGTAAAGTCCAGTATTTCACGAACACCCACAGCTCGATTTTGGGGAGCTGATGTGGAGGGAGATATTTGATAAGAGGGAGCCTGTGATACACTAACAGCAGCCACATGCACACTGAGAGTGTGGTGGTGATTGAAAATGAGAACACCCCTGAAGTTGTTGACCGCCACAAAATGCCGCCCTGGGCAACTGCCTAAATCTGCCACTGCTCACGTTGCCCATGCCTACATCCGGCCCCACTTCGAAGGGTTTATAGTCTAATCATTATTGCCATGCGCTAAAGTCAAAGTAATTTTAAACAGAGAGTTTTATAAAAATAACTCTAAAATTTAATTCCAAATGACCATTATTAGCCCCACACTTTTCAGTGCTCCAAAGCTCTCACAGTGGATGGTAAATACTTCAAAGAATAGGGTGATAATTTCTGAATGGAATACATCCTCTTTCTCTCTCTCTCTCTCTCTCTCTCTCTCTCTCTCTCTCTCAGAATTGTTGTCTCTTAGTTGCTCACAGTCACAAGTACAGTACGCATCCTTTTTATTCTAAATAACTGGATAGAAACAGCCAGAATCTCTGTCAAAAGAGCCGCTTTCGAGCCATTGATGGCGGCTTGAGTGCTGATGTCGAGCTATTAGTGGTGGCTTGGGTGTTTTCTATGCAGATTGCTTAAACAGTGGCATAAGAAAATAGCTCAACACTTAGGAACTAAAACCTGACTTTTATTTATTTATTTATTTTTAAACACATGCACTTACCTAACATATGCATATGTGCATTACCACTTCGGCAAGGTTGAGGAGTAATGGAATACATGTAACAGGATTACGTATTTAAAATACAAAATATAAGTAACTGTATTCCACTACAGTTATATTTGTACAACATTGGTAATTAGAATACAGTTACGTACATTCAAAAAGTATTTTGATTACTGAAGAGATTACTTTGCATTTTATTGTCATTTGTTTCATTTAATATTTAGTCCTTTCAGATGGAAAACTTTTATACATATAAATGATGCGATCCAAAGTGCATTTGAACAGTGGTGAAGTACTTTCTTATGATGTGTTACATTCATATGAGCAGACAGAGAAGTACGTTTGAAGTAAGTTTGGAGCAGAAGAAATAGAAATAAACCTTGTGTAAACTGTCAGCTTTACGCTAAGCTAAAATGCTATTTCTAGCCATTTTACATGTGCATGTTACCAGACACAATCATATTTTTTTATCAAGAAAATTCATGTTGGATCATAATTTCTTTTTTTTCTAGTAAGACCTTTGATATTAGGGCAAAAATCATATACTTGATAATAATTTTTGTATTGTTTTCCTGTAAAAATATCTAAAAATCCTTAAACCAAGATCAATTAGATTTATCTTGTTTTAGAAACAACACTGCATAAGATATTTAGGTTTTTCAGAGAATGTATTTTTAACATGTGTATTTTGTCTTACTGTACTGACAGAGTTTTTATAGTCAAAACAAGTGAAAAAATCAACCAGTGCTGAAGAAATAATCCAAAGTATTTAGAATACGTTACTGACCTTGAGTAATCTAACGGAATACGTTACAAATTACATTTTACAGCATGTATTCTGTAATCTGTAGTGGAATACATTTAAAAAGTAACCCAACCAACCCTGCACATCAGTGAGTGCATTCATTTTCAATAATTCAATACAACCTTGACAATGATCCCTTTCTGAATCAATTTATGTCCGTTGTTCTTTCTAATGTTAAGTCAGGGGAATGTCCTGAAACTCTTGTCATAGCAATATCTTACCTTCTGTTCTATTCCTTTTAAAGAATATAAAAAGATTTCCTTGCACCATTCTCTTGGCCATTTTTGAAGAGCACGAAACTGACCAAAACTTGCGTGACCTTTTGCGCAGCTCATTGGAATATTGAGTTCTGACTGGCCAATCAGCATTATTTATAGTTTGTAAATTATCATACGTAGAGATTTTTTTTTTTTTTTTTTTTTTTTTTTACGTTTTACATAATACACGACACAATAACTCTAATGGGGATGGTAAGAGGGGGAAGGTGGTTTTACAAGGGGGATGCTTTTTGTCATTTTTTCCAACAAGAGAGATGCCATCCCCTCGCATCCCCCCTCAACTCGAGCCCTGCCTATAGCATAGGCTGCATGGCAAGGGTGTTTTATTTAGCTTAAGATAGCTTAAACCCCCTCTTGCTCAATCACAATCACATACTGTACATACGCATTTAACATAATCTCATACAGTAGAGAGTGAATGCCACATGTAGGTGTAAAGCCAGGCTTTATTTTCTTGTTCTATACACACACATACACGAAAACACACAATCACATTGAAACAGCAAAGTTTATATAATCCATTTTCACATGTGAGCAGTTTCTTCATGAGCATTAATATCTCTGTCCCTCTATCTCTCTCCTCTGTCACGAGAGGTTGTCCAGGGCTGCACTGATGAAGATCTATTACACAACAGAGATCCACAACATGGCTTCTCAATTAGTACAATACTTACTCTCTGCAGCACTAAGCAACATGAAAAGCCCTGACCCATCCCTACCCCACCAGAATGATTAAACAGTAACCATAAACCTCATCATCAAAGCAATTAGTTAGTGTTCACATGTGGTGCATTGGTTTCGATGCTAATCACATTCAGAGGTGTGCGTGTGTGTGTCTTTAGGGGAGTTTTACAGTAGATTTCCTTTCTACTGCAATATCGAAGGAATTTAATAAGTGTGTAGGGAAGAGAAGTCTTGCACATTAAATCAGTGCACACTGGCCTTGCATTCTCAAGTAGCTGTGTTGCTACTGGAGAACCATTAGTTGAGTGTGTGTATGTTTGAATCTTTTCAGCTTCATTAACAAAAGAAGTCTGTTTTGAGAAGCTTTTTATCGAGAAGTGTAGAGGACACCTGCACTTTGTATTGTAATGCAGTGTAAGCCAACCATCAATTTAACCAGTCAGAAATTAGTTGCTAGAGTGAAATCACGATCATAAAGTTGTAAAGAGGTTCCACATGACTCCCGTCCATGTTGTCGAATACACTGAACCCTATAGAATGAAGCGCCAGCTTCAGCGTTCTGTAAAGGGTTTTAACATGGTGCTCATAGTTCCAACAATTTCAACTTATATCCCATTGCCACTGACCTTCCGTAGTGTCAGCCTACTAACAGACAATTGAGATGACGTATCCTTTTGTGGGTGATGCCAGCACTAAAATCAAAATAAGCCTTTCTCTGCAGCGCTTTTCATGTAGAGATCAAATCGGCACTTGACATCCAGTTGCAAATCATCTGAAAGCCACTTAGGACTGTAAAAATATAAAGGGTTTACAAGACAAAAAAAAAAAAACAACAACACTATTTTGAGGTAAGAAAGTAAAATGTCTGGTTTAAAATGTAATTTACGATCATGTAAATGGATGTTGTCATATAAATGATAGAACTGGTTTCTTCTAGATTCGAGGCTTGTTTAATTTGATTTATACCATGGCCTGTTTGAATGGTCGATTCTGATTGGATGGAATGCATGCTTTAAAACCATTTAATGCACCAGTAATTCCAGTCAATTTTAATCACTGTTCTTTATTAATGCCCCTACTTTGCTGTCCTATGTAATGAGTGTAACAACATTCACAAGATGGGCAAGGAGGAAGCTGGGAAAGTAATGCCAGTTTTTCAAAATTTATGTGAAAATGACAAAGAATGGAAATGAAATATTACATGTTCTGAGGACTGCCAACCCTTCTACATTATGGCTATTATTATTTCTGTATTGAGTCTTTAAATTAATAGTTTTTAAAGAGTTTTTGGTCTCCAAAATCTGTGATATGATCGCACTACTTTATCTCTGTGTCTGATTTAGAACGGGCAGAACTCTAGATCTAACAGCTATAACTAAGCAATGCTGGCAAGTGACCATAAGTGGGATAATCCACGGCTAGGTGTGCATTTAATTATTTGAATGCACTTTGCGTCGGATGGTTCTTCGCCTCCACATCATGCATTAAAATTGTTTCATGCACACCTAGCCGTGGATTATCCCTTACATATAACATCCATTAAAGCTTTTCACCTATCTTTAAAAATAAATAAATTAAAAAAATCTAGAAATATCATGACTGACCAGACTTGGGGGTTGTAACATTACTTTCCAAAGTTTTATCTGGACCCACAAAGATTGAACAAAATGGGACAGTGTATAGGCCAACATTTGTGACAGTGACAGACACAAACACACTGTTTGTTGTGTTTTTAGAATAGTTTATATATATATATATATATATATATATATATAGTATACACTTGTTTCCAATTTAATTAGCTATTTTGAATTAAAATGTTTTCTATATGTTTTCTATATGTTTGCCAATTTGAATTAATATGTCTTTAATGAAATATGGATGGGTTGGGTGTGGTGATGGGGATGGCATAACAATTATTTTAAACAAGTAAATATGATTACCACAATAAATTAATGCACAAAAATTACTGTAAAATGTCCATATTGTCTATTATTGTTAAAACCCACCCTGGTAGCATGTTGTGTCAACTTGATTTACACAGTTTAGGAATAAGAAGTAGATTTATTAACTACTTAAAATTATTATATCATATTTTATTATATCAAAGTTAGAGACCCATAGCTGCTACACTTCCCAGTCTCTCCTATTTCTTTACGATCCCTGGTAGATTTAAAAAGGAGCATATGGAAATTGAATTTTATTTAGTACTGTATGTGTGGATGTTTCTATATTTGTATGTGTTTGTGAGTATTTGTTTTATATATCTGAAACATGCATTACTAAGCGTAAAGATTACAGGTCCCTGTGGTGAATGAACTGTCCTGCCAGTGTGTGATAAGTAAGCCAGATCTCCAGATGCACACTCACTCCTTTCCTCCTTGTCTCTCTCTGTCTCTCTCTGAGGGGATCTACTAAAGAGAAGCTAACTGCTTCTTGTATGCTCTCTTTATGCTGGCTGTCTTAAACAGGCATGAAAGAAAACCTAGGGGATACACAGTCACACAAACACATTCACACAAACACACTGTGCATGTTTTTGGTCCACCTTACTATGCTGTTTTGAGCATGTGACTGTACTTCAAGAAACAATTTACTCAGAACAGCATGATTGTATGTTGACTTTCTCTCTTCTGTGGAACACAAAGATGAATCTTTTGAAGAATACTGTGGTCACTCTTTATAATAAAAATAATTGAGAACCTGGTCTGTCAAGCTCCAAAACAAAACAAAAAAAAAAAAAAAAAACACAAAAGTCTTCTGAAGCCATACTGTAGATTTGTATTTGTGTATATGTGTAGATCTCAGTATTGACTAGTGAGAAAATCACTTGTATCCATATTTCGTCCAATGAGATTAAAAATATATGTGCATAGCCAGTGGCTGGTAGATGTATAGATTTCAGTCACCAGTGATTGACTAGTATAGTGGCGAAGGAGCCTTCCACTGCATGTTGAGCATAAACGTTTGGTTTGACTCTTTCCGAGTAATGAGTGTCCAAAGATGAGATCCACAAAATCCATTTGTCATTGAATAATGTCTCTTTTAATATCCTTTATGTTCTTTGCAGTCAGTTGTTGATGGAAAAAAAATTATTTTATTCTAATCACACACAGCATGTATGAGGTAAAGAAGCTCTTGTTAATGTGTGCTCAATCGAAAACACTTCGGTGACACTCACTGAACTGCCAGTATTCTCAGAGACAGATCCGTTTTAACATGTGTTTTGCAAATCATTGTAAATACTTGTAAATAATACAAATTCTGCATGTAAACAATACACATATTACTATATATACACTGTATATAAGCTAAAAGGTGATCAAAATTTTGTAAAACTAATAAAGATTTTTATTTTTATTTATATTTTCATAATGTACTCAATTAAAATTATGTACCCTGTATTATTAACAGCATTAGCTGAGGGAGATATATATATATATATATATATATATATATATATATATATATATATATATATGAGTAAAATGAACATTATAAATAAAATAATCTAAATCAAATTAAAACTGGAATCGAACTGAATCAAGAGCTTGTGAATCTCCCCCTCCAGCGAAGCTCTAAAATAGAGTACAAAAGCACATCAACACCACGGACTCCAAATGCCACTGGTTCTCTCTGTCTCGTCAACAAATATCGTTGACATAAGGCACCATATTTGATTTGTGAGCTACAATGGAGAGGAAGATTTTAGATGAATAATGACCTAAAGTTTGATCTGTTCCTCAAACACCGCTATTGTATGGCTTAAGAAAACTCGGAATATACTGTGTCATATGGACTACTTTTAATATACATTTATGGTGCTTATTTGTCATTTTGGAGCATGGACCCCATATCATCTCACTTTCATTATATCGAAAAATTCACCTTTTTGTGTTTCATGGAAGACAGAAAATCAGATTTGGAAGGACATGGGTAAATTATGACAGATTTATTTGGGGTGAAATATTCCTTCAAGTATTTGATTCTAACTGTCCAATACATGTGCTGTTAGTATGATGGTACAGTAAACCTCTTGTGTGTATATACAGTATAAGCAAATAGAACCCATATGTGTGGTACAGTGTCTCAGTAAGCTGACTCTGGCATATGATTCTCTGCTTGACAGCACTATATTAAAACCAAATTAAGCAAAACGTGGGAACATGATGCTATTAGAATGACCCCACAGTGATCTTACAAAAAGAACACGGCATAACCTCCTGAGGGATCACAATTCCCAGAGTGATCTCTTTTACATGAAACTCCAGATGGTGCAGAAAATAGACATCAAATGAAACCTTTCATAATTAAACTTACCAACAGAAGACAGTAAGCTAGCATGCAATGGAAAAATCCTCAAGCCTTTAGAAAAACTCTGTCACTGGTTTATTGTCATCTGTTCTGTTCAAAATTATCTGCCCCTCTGCCCTAAGTGTTATGAGTCATTCTATAATTAGGGGTACATTTGGCAAAATTGTAAAAGTTTTCCCCAAAACACAAACATGATCTTATAAAGCACCCTTACAGTTCAATATTATTGCAATTTTGAAAACTCGGGATAGCCTCATTTAGGATATTTTTCTTAAAAAGCATGTTAGCAGCTAAATTTGTCAACTGTGTTACTGAAAAAAAAAAAAAAAAGAAATTTTGAATACTTTTGGAAAAATATCAATGATTAACACAGCAACCTTATATGATAGACTATGTGACCACTCATCAAAAGCAACAGTTGTGTTCATTAACACTTTTATGAAAAAAAAAAAGAAATATATATATATATATATATATATATATATATATAGTTTTACAAATAGAGCTCAATGGTGACTGCAAGTCAAATTTGTTTGCACTGTTTTTTTTTTTTTTGTTTTTTTTAAATTATTATTATTATTATCTAGAGTGACAAAACACACTTCTATAAGTCACTTAACACTATACACAACCATACAGGAGGCTACTGAGGATTTTTGTATTTTATTTAAAAACTCACAGTAACAGTTTTTGTACAGATTTTGCTCTTATGGAAAGAAACTGGTACTTTTATTCACCAAAGTGGCATTCAACTGATCACAATGTATAGTCAGGGCATTAATAATATGAAAAATTACTATTATAATTTGAAAAATAATAATAATAATAAAAAAAAATGTTCAGAATCCTTGGCATTCTAGCTGTCAGTTTGTCCAGATACTCAGGTGACATTTCACCCCATGTTTCCTGTAGCACTTGCCATAGATGTGGCTGTCTTGTTGGGCAATTCTCACGCACCTTACAGTCTAGCTGATCCCACAAAAGCTCAATGAGGTTAAGATCCATAACACTCTTTTCCAATTATCTGTTGTCCAATGTCTGTGTTTCTTTGCCCACTCTAACCTTTTCTTTTTGTTTTTCTGTTTCAATAGTGTCTTTTTCTTTGCAATTTTTTCCATAAGGCCTGCACCCCTGAGTCTTCTCTTTACTGTTGTATATGAAACTGGTGTTGAGCAGGTAGAATTCAATGAAGGACATGTGAGGCGTCTATTTCTCAAACTAGAGACTCTGATGAACTTATACTCTTGTTTAGTTGTACATCTGGCCATGCACATCTCTTTCTGTCCTTGTTAGAGCCAGTTGTCCTTTGTCTGAAATCTTCAGTTTTTTGGCAAATTCAAGCATTGTATAGCCTTCATTCCTCAAAACAATGATTGACTGATGAGTTTCTAGAGAAAGCGGTCTCTTTTTCACCATTTTTGACCTAATATTGATCTTAAGACATGCCAGTCTATTGCATACTGTGGCAACTCAAAAACAAACACAAAGACAATGTTAAGCTTCATTTAACAAACCAAATAGCTTTCAACTGTGTTTAATATAATGGCAAGTGATTTTCTAGTACCAAATTAGCAATTTAGCATGATTACTCAAGGATAAGGTGTTGGAGTGATGGCTGCTGGAAATGGGGCCTGTTTAGATTTGATCAAAAATTAAATTTTTCAAATAGTGATGGTGCTGTTTTTTACATCAGTAATGTCCTGACTGTACTTTGTGATCAGTTCAATGCCACTTTGGAGAATTAAAGTACCAATATTCTTCCGAAACAGCAAAATCTGTACATTATTCCAAACATTTGGCCACCAGTGTAATATATATATATATATATATATATATATATATATATATATATATATGATAACAAATGCTGTGTGCTTATTTAAGCTCTACTGTATTTTTACACAAATTCATCTGTCACTTAGTAGAATCTAGCCAAATTTGGTAGATGCCAAGATGGACAGGTTGTGTGACATTCCCTCATCCTCAAAACCATAAACAAATCTATGCAAGGTAAAATAATGTATGACCCAAACTGCAAGTACATACAGTATATGGGTTCACTTACAGCTTAATTGTAGCCTATGACTTTATAATAATTTAACATTTTATTGGGTCTCTGCAGTAATAATGTTAATACATTTCAATATTTGATTTTAGGGCTTTTTTTTTTTTTTTTTTTTTTTTTTTTACTTTTGTATACAAAAAAAGACCTGTGTTGAGTCACCATTTGATGTACATTAGAAAAGACAACAGTCCCCATAAGAAAAACAGTTTAGAAATGAAAATTCTATGATAATTTACTCACCCTCATGTTGTTCTAGATCCAGTGACATTCTTTCTTCTGTGGAATGCAAAAGGAGATGGTAAATGTTACTCTCAGTCACCATTCACTTTCACTGCATTTGTTTTTTCATACAACAAAAGTGGATGGCAACTGAGTTTGACATTCTGCCTAACATGTCCTCTTGTGTTCCACAGAAGAAAGAAAGTCATACTGGGTTAGATCACAGAAATTTCATTTTTGCATGAGCCGCACCTGGAATATACACACAAATGTCTTAGTGAAAACCGAAAAATGCAAAAGGGTTTATACAGTATGAGACTTAGTTTTAGGGGTAGGGTTAGGGCATAGAAAATATTGTTAGCCATGTATAAAAACAACAGAATCCAATGGAAAATCCTACAGTGATAGAAAAATTGTTTGTGATGTTATGGTGTGTTTATGTTTGGATGTGTCTTTGTGTATACATGTACATGCATTTGAGAGCATTATACATTCTGTATAAGCCTAATCAGTAATTGGGAGTTTGTGGTGTATACACGCCTTATGAAACCCATCCTTCAATGAACCTAACACAGATTGTGTGTGTGTTAAAGGCATTTTACACATAATTGAAGGCAGCTCAGCTCTGGCGTTTCACACTTCAAAGAGCTTCCAGTTTGGCTGTCAAAAACTCGACAGCTGGCAGATGAAACGTATTTGGGAGCACTCTCACACACAAATAAACACACACAAAAACATTTTTGGCGCTTCTGAGGAATTCTCGAAACAGCAAGATAAAGGAAAAGGCAGTTAAGCAGAAACAAGTGAGTTGGTATGCTATGCACTTGATTTGTACAGAGTCCACAGAGCTCGTCAACACATACACGTATGATAGATTACCTTTATCTCGAAATCTCACTTAGCTGTGAAATAAGAATCAGCATGTACATGCATAAGGACACAACTCTTGCTCTGTTGCCTTGTAGAATCTCTGAATTGGTTGCTATACTTCTGTCTTTGGTGTTTTACTGATTAGATCCACAAGAAGAAAAATATTTAAGAAAATTTGAGCCAAAATTACATTAGTGTAGCCCCTCGGACATGCTCACGGTGCCTTCAACCTTTCACTAGTTATTTTCAGTCTTTAAAGCTGCACTCAGTAATGTTTTCCTCATTAAAAATTATTTAAATTAAAAAATGCTGTGACTTTTGACAGGTAACACGAGATGAAGAATAGCACATTTATACATTGCTAACAGAAAACTGTCCCTCCACAACTTTTTTTTTAATAGGAAATAGGCCTACATTTCTACAGGAAAGAAAATTGTATTGATAAATGGTATGCTGTATTCTTGTTTAGTTATTGTGTTGTTGTGTGAAGCACTGCTGTATCCCTAAGTTATAATAATAATAATAATAATAATAATAATAATAATTCATAAAATAAATAATAATTAATGGGTCTTTTACTTAAATGCACAAGTCCCTACACAAACACACACTGCTTTGTAGTATTAGGAATGAATCATACAAACAAACATTGAGCTCGTTTACATCCACGTTCTTACACCAATTATGCTTAATAAGCCAACAACGTGTGTGGTCATGTAAACACAATCAACGGCGTAAGCATAAACCGATCAACACGGGTAGATTTTTGCCCATTACGCCGATTTCTCATGGCACGTAAACACCTTATCTGGCGTTCTTACTGGCTCATCTAATGTGCGCACATGTTGAGCGCATGCCTTATCATGGTTTGACATCAAAAGCAGAGAATAACGTGATTATTTCAAATGCCATGTAAACGTGGATTTCTTGCTTTGGAAGATTTTTTAAATTAGCTGATTTTAGAGAGTAATCAGAATATTGGTGTGCATGTAAACGTGCTCATTGACAATTACATATACTTGAGTTACATGAACGCCAGTCCGATATAACAGTCAAAACGATCAGTTCTGATGTAGCATAAAATGTATGAAACCATACCACATTAACTGTGAAATGATAAAGCCAGCCATTATGTACTTGTGTCTCACATGAAGTGGCACTTCAGCTGATGTGCAAGCCAAAGCTAAGTGGTGTACACTGGAAAGTTTAATTATATCTCTCTGACATGTGCTCAGATCAAACCTTTAGCCTCCAATGTGTGGAATGATGACTAGAATGAGAAAAGCCCTCCATGAATGACTGACACTGTAGGATCTGTTTAATAGAACTCATTGTTACGATTGCTTTCCAAAATAACACAACTGCATACACATGCTCACACACAATTATAGCTGCAACCAGCTAAAGGCTATTCCCTACATGCATCATTGTGTGTAGGCGATGTTATAAGGCAACATTTATGTTAGGACTAAAGAAAAAGCCATGATGCTTATCTTGTTTTCCATTCATTGTCTCACACTGCTCTATGCATGTTCTTTATTTATTTGCCCTTTCATGTACAATTATTAAAAATAAGCATTTTAAGACCATAAAATTACTCAAATTGCTGATTAATTTGATGATTGAATTTGGTCCCTCTAAATCTGTTGCACTGTATTTTGGTCTGATATAATTTCAGCATATTTTTCATGAGATGGTAGAGAATTTAAATTGCTCAGTATGGTTTAAGATTGGTGATTGTAGTACTTTTAAACATGATGTAATTTAGCCAAATGCACCTTGATTCAACAAAAACAACAAAAGCCCACAATAGCCCACAAGCAAAAGTGCTGTTGTACATTAGCATGGCTGTGATTCAGCCATAGGCACTTTTTGTTTTTGCCATTAAAACCATATAACATTTACACACATATACAAACATAAAAAATAATACATTATCATTTTCAATATATATATATATATATATATATATATATATATATATATATATATATATATATATATATATATATATATATATACACACATATACATACACATATACACATATACACACACAACAAACAAAACAACCCCGTAATGGAAAACATCACAGTCTAGGGAAGAATAAACGAACTGACTGGCTGGGCTGGAGAAGGAGAGCCTCGATGTCAACACAGAAATCTCCAAAGAACTGCAGGAATACAAACAGACAAGACTGAACACCACAACAGGGAAACATCCACAACGAACTGGAATGGGACAGAAAACACAATGAGGTAAAACAGGGATGGAAATGAGGAGGTTAACAAGGGAAGGCAGGTGAAGCAAATTAACTAATAACAAGAAAACGGGAGGGGGGTCTAGACCAGAGACAAGTGAGCACATGGAAATCAAACCTGACAGAAGCCATGTGCGCACAGTGGAGCACATGACCAACGAAACAATCACTGACCATGTGCTCAAACAAAACATAAAAGACAAGAAAGAGGAGTGCATGGCAAAATAATCAATCCTAAAGCCATGTGCTCACAAAGACGAGCACAAGTATCCAGATCCCAACTCAGAAACAAAACGAATCAGACCGAAGAGTCAGGATCAAGACACCATGCTCCGAACATGCAAACACAGACTGGACAGAAGAGCGCACAGCAAGGAATAAAACACCAAAACACTCACATTAAAAACAGAACATGTGTCAGATCCTGTTACCATAATAAACATAACTGACAAGGTGACAGGACCCTGACAATATATATATATATATATACCGCGGCCATGTTTGTGACTAAAATTCCATATACCTTCAGTGTGAAGCGTTTTTTTTTTTTTTTTCTTTTTTTTTTTATGTTTCACAGCAAGCCATTTTCCTGTTGTTGATCTGTTTCCCATTTGTCTCACTCTACCTTTCTTGCTGTTTCTCAATGTCTGTTCTTTTTGCATTCTTTTGTGAACTTGTTTGATATCATTACAAACCTACAAAAAAAAAAAAAAAAAAAAAAAAGAGGTTTTTGAATCTACATATCGCAGCACATCTCAAATGTCGCATTGCATGTCTTCCGAGTTCGCTCTTTCAAGGTAATTAGGCAAGACTGATTTTCACAACAACAAGAATGTGTTCTTAGCATTGAGAAACACTGTCTATCTTCCTTTGTGCCTTATTGAGCTGGGTCAAAGAGGTCAACATGTGTGTGTATTGAGATGAGACATAAAGCATTTTTTGTTGGGCTTTTTTCATTCTTGCTATTCCACACAGTGGAAGCTAACGGTTTTGTTGCAGCAAAAGTCAGATATAATTCAACTGTCCTGTGTACACCACTTAACACAGGCTAGCACATCAGCAGAAGTGCCACTTCATATGACTCTCTCTCTCTCTCTCTCTCTCTCTCTCTCTCTCTCTCTCTCTCTCTCTCTCTCTCTCAGTGTTTTAAATGCCAAAATGCTAATGCTAACATTTACTTTGATGCTGTGGGACTGACTATTCAAACATGTGAGGCGAGATCTGAGGTCAAGAAGAAGATTAAATATTCTCTGCGCATCTCACATTGTGTATGTGCGTGTCTGAGTATGTGTGCAGTATTATGTGTAGCACATATGAGAGATAAGCATGTGTGAAGTAGGATTTATTTTTATTTATTTTTTATTATTTTTATTTTTATAGTGTCTTATATAATAGTCTTATGTAAGGGTGACCAGGTGTCTCGGTTTTACCTAGGACAGTCCCAGTTTCACAAGGTGTGATTTTAGATGTTTGGCTAAATACTTACCCAGATTTAGTACTATCAATGTCCTTTTAGCTAAGGGTTGCCAAATGTCCCGTGTTTTGACTGAAATTTAGATGTCCCATAGAGGATGGCTACTGTCCCGTATTTTAGCAGCAAGAGAGACATTTTCTCTCATTTTGATTAAATAAACCACAACATTTGGAACAACAGTACTGTTTGTTATTCCTATTATTATTATTATTTCAGACAAAAGTGGGTAGGCATGAATGAATTCACATACCCTCCACCGCCTGTGTGTTCTGGTTTGTGACTTCTGATCAGTGGAATCTGGCCACCATATGCTATATTTCAGTGGCAAAAGCAGAAGGTAATTTTGTTTTACGGCACTGATATTTTTCACCTCTAGTGTGCACATGATTATGGAACATGTGTCAGGCTATAATAGCTTTTTGCCTCTTCCACCTGCAAGATATTTCTCTTTCTCACTTCATCAGTGGTGTCCTTCCTTCACTCTCCATCCATCTCTCTCTCTTTCTCTAAAAGCAGGCTGATATAGTCCTGATAAGGGTCTCAGACCCTAACACCAAGCCTGTGGGGGCATCCTGAGAGACAGATGTCAATAATCACTCTCATCTCACCTGTGGGTTACAACTGAGACAAAACCCCTCCATCTCTGAATGTTTGCTCCTCTTCACTCATTATTTCTCACTGAAATGTCACAAGGAAACACTGAACAATTATTACAAAGCTTTTCCCTAAAGATATTTACATACGTTTTGTGCCTTTAAATTACAATAAATTGGAATTAGCTTGCAAGGATGTTTATTTAATAATGAAATATTGTGAATAGGAATGTGCAATATATTCTTAATAATTATTTTGCCGGCAATGTTCAGTTAGTCATAAATGTGAATATTGCAAGGAATTGAATGGCTTTTTTGTATGGCCATTAAGTTTCCTAAAGATCATGTCATCATTCTCTCAGGAAAGCGTTAAGAAGACTGATGTTTTAATAGCATCTCGATTTAAATTTCTTCAGCAAAAATGCAATAGAGCTGGTAAGATTGATTCATTTCAGTAAATCATTTCAAACTGTCCATTTCTATAATACTGACTCAACTATTTATTTGCATCATTGAATATAATGTATAGGTAAATATTGCTGTTTATTGTATTCTTATGTAGTTTATTTTTATGTTTTTTTATGTATATACATTTTTACTGTATTTTACTTCTTGCATTAAACAATATGAATCTACTTGGCTACAGTGGCTGTTTGGTTTAAATGGTTCCTTTGATTTTTTATCTATTTATTTTTTTAAACCATTTAAGCCATTTCAGAGCAAATGCATAAATACTGTATACTGAATATCTTCATAAGGGTGAAAAGAATCAAATTATATATTTTTGGCTATATCACCCAGATTTGGTAAGCTAATGAATAAATTTGAAAGTCAAATAAAGTTCTATAATTCTCTTAAAAAGTGCTCTTAAAGTGCTGTTATTTACTTCATTATCTATGACAATATAATTAATTGCTTTATTTTAAACTACATGTAAAGTATTATAACAGTGCAATGAGAGGCATGTGGAGTTACAGATATTCAAGCGATGAAAGCAATGAAACCAGTTCATTTGACATCCTATCATTTTATGAATATTTCTATTTCAGATGGTTCCACAGTAAATCATTAGCATGGCTAATCTGCTTTTGTGACAGCTGGAAAGTTACAGAGTAATACATTTCCAGATTCTCTGCACCCTAATTGAAGATTCATGGCTGGTAGATTTCAATTTGTCACAGTCCCCTGCTTCTGGGCACCGGGGGGCAAATAGATTTTTTTGTGACCTTCATGTCATTGTAACGCTGGGTTCTTGCAAGAGAGGAGAAGCAGGAGTAAATACTTTAAGTCCTTTAATAACAAACGCTGGAGTGGAACAAACTATAAAGCTATACATCAAAAACGTCATGGTTACTGGTGTAACCTCCATTCCCTGATGGAGGGAACGAGACGTTGGTGTCGATGTAGTGACACTAGGGGTCACTCTTGGGAGCCCGAGACACCTTTGGTCTTTGATAAAAGGCCAATGAAAATTGGCGAGTGGTATTTGCATGCCACTCCCCCAAACATACGGGTATAAAAGGAGCTGGTATGCAACCACTCATTCAGGTTTTACGCTGAGGAGCCGATATAAGGTCCGGCCATTTCAGCGGGTAGTTCAGCCTTGTGGCAGGAGGGACCAACGTCTCGTTCCCTCCATCAGGGAACGGAGGTTACACCAGTAACCATGACGTTCCCTATCTGTCACTCACTCGACGTTGGTGTCGATGTAGTGACACTAGGGGTCCCTATACAAAACACCACAAGGCTGAACTGTGTTACGTGAACTGGCGGTGTGTGGTGAGCAGACTTGCCGTGTGCCTCATAGCCAGCGCACCAGGTCGACACGTAACCACCCCCAACACAGTTATGAGTGTCGAACGGCCCTTTTTGGGGACAAGTCGACTACCCAGAGATAGAGACAGGCTTAACGCAGTCGTGGCCTCTTTCCCCTTCTCTTTTTCCACTCCCTAAAAAAGAAGGGGGATTATCTGACTGGGCCGCCAGGTCTAGTCGGGGGGTGTCCCTCCCAAGGGGAGGACACCGCGGAGACCACACCTCGCCCCAAGAGAGGGGGGGATATTTAAGTGGAAGAATACATCACATGGTCTTTCCAACCATGTGGAGAGCCTTCAAGGTAGATCCTGCCCAATGGGGGAGGAGTTACTACAACATGGAGACTGAGGGGCTCTGCCCAAGGAAGACGCAGTTTGCCAGTAGGGGAACGAACTAGCGGAAGATATAGATCGCATGGGGTTAGCCTTACAGGGAACCACCACATGCGGAGCACCTACCCCAGAACCGGGCTCTTAGTTAGCGCGTGTACTGGGCCGGCAGCGAGTCTCTCCGAAAACTCGACTGCCACAGGGCTCGGAGGAAGTCAACCAGGGAACAACTTTTGTGAACACTACTGGGAATTAACAGCGCACGTCTTCAGCTCAAATGGAGGTGGAAGGCGCTATGTGCAAGCGATACACCCGGCCGGCTATCCCGGGCTTATCCGCTTGTGTTGCGTGCCACTACCTGGGATGAGACCGGTTCCACCCGGAGGTTGTAGAACCTTGCAAAGGTGTTGGGTGTTGCCCAGCCCGCTGCTCTGCAAATGTCTGTTAGAGAGGCACCTCTGGCCAAGGCCCAAGAAGCCGCTACACCACAGTTAGAATGGGCTCGTAGCCCTACCGGGGGTGGCATGTTTTGGATAAGATATGCCATAGTTATGGCGTCAACGAGCCAGTGGGCGATCCTCTGCTTGGAGACAGTGCTTCCTTTCCGCTGTGCACCAAAAGCAGGCAAAGAGCTGCTCAGAGATTCTAAAGCGATCCAAATAGATGCGTAAAGCACGCACCGGACACAGCGACGACAGGGCTGGGTCTGCCTCCTCCTGGGGCAGCACTTGCAGGTTCACCACCTAGTCCCTAAAGGGGTGGTGGGAACCTTGGGCACATAGCCCGGTCAGGGTCTCAGGATCACGTGAGAGTAACCTAGACCGAACTCCAGGCACGTTTCGCTGACAGAGAACGCTTGCAGGTCACCTACCCTCTTGATGGAAGTGAGCGCAGTCAGGAGGGCAGTCTTCAAGGAGAGTGCCTTAAGCCCAGCTGACTGCAAGGCTCAAAGGGGGCTCTCTGTTGACCCTGAAAAACTACAGAGGTCCGATGAGGGAACAAGGCACGGCCTGGAGGGATTCAGCCTCCTGGCACCTCTGAGGAACCTGATGATCAGATCACGCTTCCCTAAGGACTTACCGTCGACTGCGTCGTGGTGTGCTGCTATGGCAGCAACGTACACCTTCAAGGTGGAAGGGGACAGCCTCCCTTCCAACCTCTCTTGCAGGAAGGAAAGCACTGATCTGACTGCACACCTCTGGGGGTCTTCCTGAAGGGAAGAACACCACTTAGCGAATCAGACGCCACTTAAAGGCATACAGGCGCCTCGTAGAGGGAGCCCGAGCCTGAGTGAATGTGTCTACCACCGCAGGTGGGAGACAGCTTAGGTCTTCCATGTCCCGTCCAGAGGCCAGACATGGAGATTCCAGAGGTCTGGGTGCGGGTGCCGGATGGTGCCCCTTCCCTGAGAAAGAAGGTCCTTCCTCAGGGGAATTTGCCCGGAGGGAGCTGTCACGAGGAGCGTGAGGTCCAAGCACCACATCTGGGCGGGCCAGTAGGGTGCTTACCAGGACGACCTTCTCCTCGTCCTCCCTGACCTTGCACAGGGTCTGTGCGAGCAGGCTCACTGGGGGAAAACGCATATTTGCGAATGCCAGGGGACCAGCTGTGTGCCAGCGCATCTATGCCGAGGAAGGCCTCGGTGAGGGCGTACCAGATCGGGCAGTGGGAGGATTCTTGGGAGGTGAACAAGTGCACCTGTGCTTGACCGAATCGACTCCAAATCAGCTGGACCACCTGAAGGTGGAGTCTCCACTCTCCCTTGAGGGTAACCTGCTGTTATGGCACGTCGCCGAAGTGTTGAGGTGATGTGAGTGGCTTGCAGCTACTTGGTGCTGCTAACTCCGTTGGAGGAGACGGCGGGCGAGTTGTGACATACAGCGGGAGCGCAGACCGCCTTGGCGGTTGACATATGCTACCGCTGCCGTGCTGTCTGTCCGAACTAGCACGTGCTTGCCCTGGATCAACGGCCGGAACCTCCGCAGGGCAAGCAGAATTGTCAGTAACTCGAGGCAGTTGATGTGCCAACGCAGCCGTGGACCCGTCTAGAGGCCGGCGGCAGCGTGCCCATTGCCAACAGCACCCCAGCCCGTTTTGGAGGCATCTGTCGTGACCACGACGCGCCTGGAGACCAGTTCTAGGGGAACACCTGCTCGTAGAAACGAGAGGTCGGTCCAAGGGCTGAAAAGATGGTGACAGACTGACGTAATGGCCAAGCGGTGTGTCCCGTGGCGCCATGCCCGTCTCGGGACTCGAGTCTGAAGCCAGTGCTGAAGCGGCCTCATATTCATCAACCCGAGCGGGGTGGCCACCGCCGAGGATGTCATATGCCCCAGAAGCCTCTGAAAAAGTTTCAGTGGAACCGCTGTTTTCTGTTTGAACGCCTTCAAACAGGCCAGCACCGACTGGGCGTGCTCATTCGTAAGGTGCGCCGTCAAGGAGACTGAGTCCAACTCCAAACCGAGAAAAGAGATGCTCTGAACCGGGAGGAGCTTGCTCTTTTCCCAGCTGACCCGAAGCCCTAGTCGGCTGAGGTGTGAGAGCACCAGGTCCCTGTGTGCGCATAACACGTCTCGAGAGTGAGCGAAGATTAGCCAGTCGTCGAGATAGTTGAGAATGTGAATGCCCACCTCCCTTAACGGGGCAAGGGCAGCCTCTGCGATCTTCGTAAAGACGCGAGGAGACAGGGACAGGCTGAAAGGGAGGACTTTGTACTGATACGCCTGACCCTCGAACACGAACCGCAGGAAGGGTCTGTGTCGAGGAAGGATCGAGACGTGAAAGTACGCATCCTTCGGGTCTACCGCCACGAACCAATCTTGATGCCGGACGCTCGCTAGAATGCGTCTTTGCGTCAGCATCTTGAACGGGAGTCTGTGTAAAGCCCGGTTCAGTACTCGCAGGTCCAAGATTGGCCGCAACCCACCGCCTTTTTTCGGTACAATGAAGTAGGGGCTGTAAAACCCCTTCTTCATCTCGGCTAGAGGGACAGGTTCTATCGCATCCTTCCGTAGGAGGGTAGCGATCTCCACGCAAGGTAGCAGCGTTTCCGTCTTTCACCAAGGTGAAGTGGACACCTCTGGACCTGGGCGGATGCCCGGCGAAGTGAATCGCGCAGCCGAGTCGGACGGTCCGGACCAGCCCTCGTGACGGACTGGAAAGCGCAAGCCATGCGTCCAAGTTCCGCGCAAGGGGGACCAAAGGGACAACGTCATCGGATGTACCGGCAGGTGGGGCCTCGCGGCGGGGCGGAGCTCGAGGTGCCACACCATGTCGTGGCCGTGCTGAGTCCGAGGACATTGAAGCACTTACCTGGCTCCTTGTGACCACCCCCGGAACAGCCTGGGACGGGGGAGGAAGAGGCCTGTCCTCATGACCCATGGAGACTGTCACATCGGGGGCGGATTTGTGCCACAGCTGGGAGCTCAGGGCGGGAGACCACCGCTGGAGCGCCAACCTGCCAAATGGAGTGGTGGACGGTGGTCGTGATGCCAGCTGTACACACCGGATATGTGACCCAGGGAACAAGGAAACCACTCTTGCTGAGCTCTTGAGTACTGCAGCCACTTGGGCATGCAGCGCAATTAAATGCAAAAGGTAACAAAAAGACGAAGATCTGCTTACCAGCTCCAGAGCAGCGGGTTTCGTTGTCCCTGGGTCACCCGTCTCAGGGGCGCTTCGAAGACCTCTGTGGGTTCTTCGGTGCCGGCTGTGAGACAGGTGGTGTCGGCTTCCTGCGGTGGGCTCCATGCCGGGGCCAGGCCGGAGGGGCAGGCTGCGGCGGAGCCGGTGCAGTCACCGCAGGGGGACACCCTCGGCGATGAGTAGATGGGGTGCGGGATCTTGAGCCGCGCCGGGGCAGGATAAGCCGGCTAGCATCCATCTACTGCTCTACCATCGAGAACTGCTCGGCAAAGTCCTCGACGGTGTCGCCGAATAGGCCCGCCTGGGAAATGGGGGCAGCAAGGAATCGTGTCCTGTCGGCCTCACCCATCTCGACCAGGTTGAGCCAAAGGTGGCACTCCTGGACCACTAGTGTGGCCATCGTCCGCCCGAGAGACCGCGCCGTGACCTCCGTCGCTCGGAGAGCGAGGTCGGTCACCGAGCGCAGTTCCTGCATCAATCCCGGGGCGGAACTACCCTCGTGCAGTTCCTTTAGCACCTTGGCAGACTTGCAGGAGAGCCATGGCGTGCAGGATGGAGACGGCTTGTCCAGCGGCACCGTAGGCTTTGACCGTCAGAGACGACGTAAACCTACAGGCCTTGGACGGGGGCTTTGGGCACCCGCGCCAGGTGGCGGCGCTTTGCGGGAATAGGTGCACCGCGAGCGCCTTTATCCACCGGGGGATTGCTGAATAACCCTTGGCCGCCCCACCATCGAGGGTAGTGAGAGTGGGGAAGCTGAAAAGATCGGGACCGGGCAGTAAAAAGTGCCTCCCGCGACCTTGTCAGCTCTTTATGCACTTCCGGGAAGAAAGGAACGGGGCGGGGCGTGGCTTTGAGCGGCGCCGCGAGCCCAGGAACCAATCACCGAGCTGCGAGGGTTCAGGGAAGAGCGGTGAAATCCACTCTAACCGACGCTCGCGGCTGTCCGGGAAAGCATGTCGTCATCTCCGCGTCAGCCTGTGACTGGGCGATCGACCCCAAAGGGAGGAGCCCAGCTGAGGCTTCCGACTGGATGAGCCCGCTCTCCGATGCTGCGCTCGAGAGCTCATCACTTTCGCGGGCTCAGAATAAGAGGTCGAACTCGCCTTGAGACGAGCCGGCGGTCTCACCCGGAAGCCCGATCGGGGCAGACGAGCGTGCTGGGGAATGGAAGGTCCGCGGGGGGATACCTGGCGGAGGCGGTCCCATTGGGGTCCCCAAATCGCCCCCAGTGCTAGCCACGCTGGCCTCAAACCCGTGGGTAAAAGGACTGAGGCGGGAGCCTCTGGGGTGGCTCGCTTTCTTACGAAGGCAAGCCGCGACCGCAACGTTGCCATGGACATATTCTCGCAATGAGAACGTGACCATCCACGAACGCTGTCTCCGCGTGAGCAGTGCCCAGACACGAAAGACAGTGATCGTGACCGTTAGAAGGCGAGAGATAACGAGCACAACCAGGAATAACACACAATCGGAAAAGCATCTTTAAAAAGACGCGTCTTTAAAAAGACGTTCTGTGTGTGCGCTCTTTTAGAGAAATATATACCCTTTTAGAGGGGAAAAATGCTCTTTCAGAAAATATACTCTCTAGTTTTTCTGCCGAAGCGCCCAGGGGCATTCTCTGCAGTGCACCAGTGCAGAGGAGGGAGAAGCCGCTGAAATGCGCCGTCAGATCCAACAGGTGAATGAACAGTAGTATTCAGCTCAGCAAGCATGACCGTTCGGCTCCGAAGAGAAAATCTGAATGAGTGGTTGCATACCAGCTCCTTTTATACCCGTATTTTCGGGGGAGTGGCATGCAAATACCACTTGCCAATTTTCATTGGCCTTTTATCAAAGACCAGAGGTGTCTCGGGCTCCCAAGAGTGACCCCTAGTGTCACTACATCGACACCAACGTCGAGTGAGTGACAGATAGGGAACTAACAACGTAACACTTCAAGGACTGACAAATGAATGAACAAAACTAGAGGGTATTTAAACAGAAGGAGGGTATTTAAACACTAGAGGGTATTTAAACACAAGGTGACATTGATGAGACATATACCAATATACAATAAACATCAGATTTACAACACAATTTAAAATCTAATATACACATAATTACACATAACACAATATACAAATAATAACATACAATGTACAGTATACAATACACACAATATAGAATACACATTATACAATAAAAAAGTATATATAGTATATATAAAAATGTACAGTAGGTTGAATTGTACTGTATTGACATTCAGGCTGTCGGTTGATAGTAAGTTGCCAGTGTGTTGTTAATAGAGAATATAATATAATAATAATATAATTTATGGCATTCTGGTGTGAGATATAAGAGTAAGAGTAATAAAGTGCAGTGCTGATGTATTTTGATCGTGGGAGATCAAGAAAAGTTTGATTGCTTGGGGGAAGAAGCTATCATGAATCGGCTCTGATACCGCATGCCTGATGGTAGCAGTGAGAACAGCCCATGGCCCGGGTGGCTGGAGTCTCTGATGATCCTCTGAGATTTTCACACACCGCCTGGTATATACAGTATGTCCTGGAGGGAGGGAAGCTCACCTCCGATGATGTGTCTGGCAGTTCGCACCACCCTTTGCAGGGCTTTGCGGTTGTGGGCGGTGCTATAGCCATACCAGGCGGAAATGCAGCCAGTCAGGATGCTCTCTACATTGCAGGTGTAGAACTGTGTGAGAATGTGGCAATTCATTCCAAACTTCCTCAGCCGTCTCAGGAAGAAGAGGCGCTGATGAGCCTTCTTCACAAAGACTTCAGTGTGGATGGACCATGTGAATTCCTCAGTGATGTGGACACCCAGGAACTTGAAGCTGCTGACTCTCTCCACTGGTGCTCCATTGATGGTGATGGGACTGTGTTCTATATCTCTTCTCCTGAAGTCCACCACAAGCTCCTTTGTCTTACTGACGATGTGGGGGAGGTTGTGCTCCTGACACCAGTGTGTAAGAGTGTGCACCTCCTCTCTGTAGGCTGTTTCATCATTGTCAGTGATCAGACCTACCACCGTCGTATCATCAGCAAACTTAATGATGGCATTGGAGCTGTGTGTTGCCACACAGTCATGTGTGTACAAGGAATACAGGAGTGGGCTGAGAACACAGCCCTGTGGGGCTCCAGTGTTGAGGGTCAGTGATGAGGAGATGTTTCTGCCCATTCTAACCACCTGGCATCTGCTTGACAGGAAGTCCAGGATCCAGCTGCACAGCGAGCTGTTTAAGCCCAGAGCCCGGAGTTTCTCATCAAGCTTGGAGGGCACTATGGTGTTGAATGCTGAGCTGTAGTCTACAAACAACATTCTGACATAAGTGTTCTTTTTTTCCAGGTGGGAGAGAGCAGTGTGTATTGTAGATGCAATGGCATCATCAGTGGAGCGGTTGTTGCGGTAAGCAAACTGCAATGGCTCCAGTGATGGAGGCAGCACAGAGCAGATGTAATCTCTGATTAGTCTCTCAAAGCATTTGCTGATGATGGGGTTCAGAGCAACAGGACGCAAGACATTTAAGCAAGTGTTTTTGGATTGCTTTGGAACAGGCACAATGTTGGATGTTTTAAAGCATGTGGGGACTACAGACAAAGAGTGGGAAAGATTGAAAATGTCTATAAAAACACCAGCCAATTGGTTCGTGCACGCTCTGATGACGTGGCCCGGAATGCCGTCTAGACCCTCGGCTTTGCGGATATTCACCCTTCGGAAGGATCGGGTTACATCCGCTACAGAGACGGAGAGTGAACTAACCTCTGTAGCTTCGTCCGCGAGAGCTCTCTCCGCGAGTGCGGTCTTATTTCCCTCGAAACGAGCGTAAAAAGTATTTAGTTATGAGTTTTTATTCCCTTTAAAGTCTGTGATGATATTAATTCCCTGCCACGTGCTTCTAGAGTTGGTGGTGTCGAACTGTCCTTCAATCTTGTTCCTGTACTGACGTTTTACTGTTCTGATAGTTTTTCGGAGGGCATAACTGGCTTGTTTATGCTCCTCCACGTTCCCGGAATTAAAAGCGTAGGTCCGCGCATCAAGTGGTGCGCGAACATCACTATTAATCCAAGGTTTATGGTTCGGGTAGATCCGTATTGTTCTAGTCGGAATGACATCCTCAATGCACTTTCTGATGAAAGACGTTACGCTATCAGCGTAAAGCTCGATGTCATCATCAGAGGCAGACTGGAACATCTCCCAGTCTGCGTGATCAAAACAGTCTTGTAGTGTAGAGTCTGATTGGTCCGACCAGCACTGGATCGTTCTGAGATTGGGTGCTTCCTGTTTCAGTTTCTGCCTGTAACCGGGCAGAAGCAGAATGGAAGAGTGGTCTGATTTGCTAAATGGTGGGCGGGGGTGGGATTTGTAGCCGTCCTGGAAGGGAGAGCAGCAATGGTCCCCTCGTGTGTTAAAACTAATGTGTTGGTGGTATTTTGGTGCGACTGATTTGAAACTGGCTTTATTAAAGTCCTCGGTCACAATGAACGCGGCCTCAGGGTGCGCGGTTTCCTGCTTGCTTATAATCCCATACAGTTCCTTGAGTGCCCGGTCTGTGTCGGCTTGTGGGGAGATGTACACAGCTGTGATAATGCCTGTGAATTCCCTCAATAGCCAGAATGGTCGACACAGAAGCATGAGAAATTCCAGACCAGGAGAGCAGAAAGACTTGAATGTACGTTCCTCTGATCACACCAGGATTTGTTGATTATAAAACATACACCACCACCTCTGCTTTTACCTGAGAGGTCTTTCACTCTGTCCGCTCGGTGCATGGAGAACTCTGCGGGTTCAATGGCTGAGTCTGGAATCTCAGCAGACATCCAAGTTTCCGTAAGGCAGATAATGCAGCAGTCCCTCGCCTCTCATTGGAAAGAGATCCGCGCTCTCAGCTCGCAGATCTTGTTGTCCAGAGACTGAACATTTGCCAGTAGAATACTGGGTAGCGGGGGTCGATTTGCACAACGTCTTACTCTGATGAGAACACCGGCTCTGTTTCTCCTTTTCCTTTTGCATTTTCGCGGCCAGGCTGCCCAGACAAAGGGCTCCGCTGGTGTGTTTGTAAACAGCGGGTCGGCATTGAGGAATTTGAAGTCCGGTTTACGGTGTGTAATTGCAGAACCAATGTCCAAAGTGTTTGTCTGTCGTAGACAATAAGGCAGACAACATCCAAGACAAAAAACATAAGAATTGTAAACAAAACAAACAAAACACTACAATGTTGTGTTGGTGCTCACAACACAGCAGCCATACTCAGCGCCATCTTGAGTCCATGAGAGATTTTGATTTGATTTGATTTAGAATTTCCCCGATAGAATGCACACGTATGTTCAGGATGGAGTAATACTGTACTTCTTACTGCAAACCACACAAACAATTACCCAATAAAAAAATTTTAAAGTATGTGAAACAGTATCAGCCTCATGACAAGTCAAAATAATACTTTTTCAAAATAATTTGTATTCCCTTAGAGAAAAAGAATCCAAGCAACGAACAATGCTATTGCAAATTTTTCTAAATTCAACCCCTAACCCAATCCTAAACCTAAACAAAATATTGCTGTTTATTGTATTCTTGTGTAGTTTATTATCATGTGTTTTGGTGCATATAAATATTTTTTTTTATATTTTTACTGTATTTTACTTTTTGCATTAAACGTTGTGAATCTACAGTGGCTGTTTGGTTGAAATGGTTCCTGTGATTGATTTTTTTTTTTTTTTTTTTTTTCTAACCCAAACCTAAGCCTAACCATAAAGTATGACCCCTTACCCAAACCCTAAAACTAACCATGATTTTAATAGGAAAATCATTGCTGTAGAATGGAAGACTGAAAAAAAAATATGAAAAAAAAAAAAACAAAAAAAACATCTGGGTTATGAATGAGTGTTCTTACGATTTTTACCCAAACCCTAAAACGCAGTTAAAGGAATTTTAAAGGAAAATAAATTTGCTGATAATTTACTCACCCTCAGGCCATCCAAGATGTATCTGGGTTTCTTTCTTCATCAAAACAGAATTTAAGATTTTTAGGATTTCATTTCAGGCCTCCTCCTTTAAACAATGCAAGTGAATGTACTCCATTTTTTGATGGTCCAAAATACATATTTAGGGTGCATCAAAATAATCCACAGTACTCCAGTCGACAAATAAAGTTCTTCTGAACCTAAACGATTGATTATTTTTAGAAACAAAACAATACTTATATACTTTTTAACTACAAATGTTCACTTCTGTAGATCTCTGTGACGCATGCTCATGTGAGGGTTGACATAAGTTCGTGGTTAAGGTCACGCATCACGTGGAGGAGGAGGCAGGAAGCGTGTCATTGTTTACAAAAGAAACTTGCACAGACCACAGACCACAGACCAAGCGCTGTTCACAAACCAAAACAGTCCAAAACAATTTCAAAACAATATAAAATAATAAAAAAATTATTTCTAAATAATAATAATAAAAAAAAAACAAACAAAAAAAACATTACTGCAGTAAATAACCACCCTTTATTTCGGAGAAATGGCGTTGCGTTTTCTACTTATGCTTTTTCTTTAGCAGAAATATATAGGCTATATGACTGTCAGGAATTCAAACCACACAAGTTGTAGTTAGTGAAACCATGTGTGAGATCTTTTACTGAGATTCACAGGATTTACAGGGTTTACACAGTGAGATCAATGGTTCAGGTGATATCACACAGAAGAGAAGCTTCACAAACTGAAGAAGAGGTAACAGGCAAAACAGCAGGGTAAGCACTAAACAGATATCGACGAAGATCAAGAGCAAATACAGACAGGTAAATAAACACTGCGAGTCCTTTGTGTGAGACTTGACAGTGAAGTGGCGTGAATGTGAGTTATTTATGCAGGCAGTGATGAGCGAGTGAATTGAGTGCAGGTGCGTTGAATTAGAAATCGGGTGGTGCTCTCACACTTGGTTCCAACTATTCATTTAATCCCTAACCCAAACTGAAAAAAAAAACAACAACAAAAAAACATTGGGGTTGGAATGAGAGGAAGAACGTATGTTACAGGTTATTAACATAGTCATTTGAATTACATAAATCAATATGGATTGAGTAACCAAATCTGTTCACTGGATAGATGGCTAGTTAAACATTTTATGCCTGTATTGTATAGGTTTTTAATACTTTTTGTTGATTGTTGTGTCTCTATGAGAATAAAAGTCGTACCTTTTCATATGAACCAAGTCATACAGTATCATACGAGTCACGTACGAGTTGTCATGAGACTATGTTGAACGGCATGATTTATGCAACAAATGTTTCAAACTGTTGTAAGCTACATTGTTGTTTTGTGACCTCACTATGTTGTTATTTTGTGTCAGTTTTGTGTAAATATGTCTTACATTTTTGGCAGTTCAATCAAACAATAAATCAGTTCATTCATTACAAATGGAGGTTCAGTTTGAGAATATTGCATTGTGGGACTCTGTACATTTTGCCAAATGTAGTAGGTCATTTGGGAATTCCATGCATACAGAAAATATCCATACTGCAACAATATAGAAGTATGCCATTTCAAAGTCACCCATAGTTTCTAAATAAATAACCAATCCATTTTTTTTTTCAACAGAGCATTGTTCCAGGTAACACACCAGTTGTCACCCTTGGTAATCCAGCACTCTTGTGTAATCAGGACTCCTGCCAGTCCCATGGGGTGGCCGAGGGCATTCCTGACTGGAGCGGTGTTAAGCTGACCTTTAGCTGCCTCATTAGAGCTGGTGTGATGAGCGTGGACAGATGGCCTTGCTGGAGGGCTCCAGATCCACACTCCAGTGCCTTGTCACCCACTTTACACGTGTCAGCTCTAAGTTGCTGTGGAGATAAGGTGCCGGTTCGGATTCGTACACCCCATCAGCGTTCCTGTGACAATGATAAGAGCATTCAGTTTCTGCCTTTTCCCATGTTTAGCTCAGATGAGGATCATCAGGGGGCTGTTGTGCATGTGATAGCTTGTCTGTCTCTATACTTTTTTCCTCTTCTCTTCTCACCTTTGAGACAGATAACCACAACACCTCTCCTTCCAGGAAGCCTTAAAAACTTTCTAAAATAGTTTCACACAGAGATGATGAAACCAGAGAATGCTGGCCCACCTGAGATTGAGCTACCGCTCAGTATTTTATTTTTAATATTTTATTATTATTAAAAAAAAAAAAAATTGTAATAGATTAATCTATTTTTGTGATAGCTGCATCCTTTTTTATGTAGCTACTAATACACCCAAATGAAAATGTCAACAGACCCATCTAGAATCTATATTTATCATCACATGACCAAGGCTAGTGCAATCCCGCTTAAAAATGATATTGCTCAGAGATTGCTCCTTTATATGGGGGGTGGGTTTGGCCACTATCCTTCATTCAGGAAAATAAAAGAGTTCTGAATTACTGTATGTTTCATTTCAGTATTAACGTTGTTGTTTGTCTTAAATGTTCCTATATAGAGCTATAAAATGAGTGTGGATTGATCAGATAATCGTGCTCTTGCTCTATGAAGAATATCTGAGTTCATGTTGAAGACTTGGTCTCTTGGCAAATCTGAGGAGAGTGTGAGATATCTCTTTTGCAACTCTACACATGTAACATTACTGAGGTATTTTTACTCAGGAGAAAAATCTGAGAAGCATGCAGGAGATTTGAGTAAGTAGTCCAAATAAGCTCTCCATTTAATCTAGCTGGTCTCTAGGAAAAACAACTGAGATTTAAAAAGATCACATTTGAGATTTGTCTTTCCTATAGGATTTACTTATGTGATCTTCACACAATATCATCGTATACCTTTACAATTAAGTTATTAAAGGAGAATTCCCTCTGGAGTATCTCATCAATTGCTCCATTTGGGGTTCAAAGCAGAAATCTTCTGTTCACTGAGCCACAAGCCTTAACAACTACACCACATGACCCCTGTGTGCAGGACTGTGCAGCAGCAAACCTCCCCCAAACACTTACTATCCTCTATTCCTTGGATATTAGATGTGTTAAATGCTTTTGTCCGTGTCGGGCATTGCACATTTGCTTCTCTTAATCAGCTGCAGGAATATGTACATATATTATCATAATCAAAGACTAAGCTGCATTACTTCATCTATTGTGCTATTTCGTACTGATTTCTAGCTGTGTTTCATTATAGTTAAACATGCTGCTGAGCTCTCAGTGTGTACAGACAGACAACCAATCACGATTATGTTGTTTTATGGATGCAACTAAAAAAGCAAATAAGACAGTATAAAAGTAATCTGGATGACTGCAGTGGTATAATCCATGTCTTCTGAAGTGATGCAATTGGTTTTGGGTGAGAATAAACCAAAATGTAACCCATTTTTCACTGTACATCTTGCCACTGCAGTCACTCAGATTACACTTTCTAGTGATTGACACATGCGCAGAGTGCCAAATGGTGCAAGGAAGTGTATTTGAGTTTGAAATCATGATGGCCAAGGTAATTTACTGTGAAAAAGGAGTTACCTATCTGTCACTCACTCGATGTTGTGTCGATGTAGTGACACTAGGGGTCACTCTTGGGAGCCCCAAACACCTCTGATTTTTTGATAAAGGCCAATGAGAATTGGCGAGTGGAATTTGCATGCCAATCCCCCGGACATACGGGTATAAAAGGAGTTGGTATGCAACCACTCATTCAGATTTTCTCTTTGGAGCTGAGCGGTTCTATTCATTGAGCTGAATTCATCCACCAAGTTCATTCACCTCTCTCTGCTGGATTTTACAGCGCATTTCAGCGGCTTCTCCCCCTCTGCATCTGTGGTTTGCAGAGAACACCCATGGGTGCTTCGGCAGAAACAACTAAAAGAGTATATTCTAAAAAAAAAGAGTATATTTTCTTTCTAAAAGAGCGGCACACACGGAATGTCTTTTTAAAGATGCCTTTCTGTCTGTGTTATTCCTGGTTGCGGTCGATATCCCTCCGCTTCTAATGGCCACGATCACTGTCTTTCGTGTCTGGGCGCTGCCCATGCGGAGACATCGTCCGTGGATGGGTCTTGTCCTCACTGCGAGAACATGACCATGGCAACGTTGCGGTCACGGCTTGCATTCGTAAGAAAGCAAGCCACCCCAGCAGTTCAACGCCTCGATCCTTCTACCTACGGGTATGAGGCCATGCCAGTTAGCACTGGGGCAATTCGGGGACTTCAATAGCACCACCTCCGCTGGATATCCCCCCACAGACCTCCCATTCCCCAGCATGCTCGCTTGCTCCGGTTGGGCGCTCGGACGAGATCACCGGTTCGTTTCAAGGCGAGTTCAACATCTCGTTCGAAGCCCGGGAAGAAGACAAGTTATCGAGCGCAGCATCAGAGAGTGGGCTCATCCAGTCGGATGCAGAGGCTTCGACTGGGCTTCTTCCTTCGGGAGTGGTCGCCCAGTCCCAGGCCGACGCGTAAATGATGGACATGATTTCCCGGGTGGCCACGAGCGTCAGGCTAGAGTGGAACCCCCCCACTCTCCCCTGAACCCTCGCGGCTCAACGATTGGTTCCTGGGCTCGGGGCACCACCCACGGCCATGCCCCGCCCCCGTTCTTTTCTTCCCGGAAGTGCATGAGGAGCTGACAAGATTGTGGGAGGCACCTTTTACTGCCCGGTCCCGGTCTTTCAGTTCCCCCGCTCTCGCTACCCTCGATGGTGGAGCGGCCAGGGGGTATTCGGTGATCCCCCAGGTGGATAAGGCGCTCGCGGTGTCCGCAGAGCACTGCCACCTGGCGTGGGCACCCAAAACTCCTGTCCAGGGCCTGTAGGTTTACGTCGTCCCTGACGGCTAGAGCCTACGGTGCCGCTGGACAAGCCGCCTCAGCCCTGCACGCCATGGCTCTCCTGCAAGTACACCAAACCAAGGCGCTAAAAGAACTGCACGAGGGTAGTTCTGACCCGGGATTGATACAGGAACTGTGCTCGGCGACCGACCTCGCTCTCCGGGTGACGAAGGTCACGGCGCTGTCTCTCGGGCAGGCGTTGTCCACCCTGGTGGTCCAGAAGCACCACCTTTGGCTCAACTTGGTTGAGATGCACGAGGCTGACAAGGCACGGTTCCTTGACGCCCCCATCTCCCAGGTTGGCCTATTCGGTGACACCGTCGAGGACTTTGCCCAGCAGTTCTCGGCAGTGAAGCAGCAGACGGAGACCATACAGCACATCCTGCCCCGGCGCGGCTCAAGACCCCACACCCATCTGCTCGTCGCCAAGGGCGTCCTCCTGCGGTGACTTCACGGGCTCCGCCGCAGCCCGCCCCCGTGGCCTGGCCCCGGCGTGGAGCCCACAGGAAGTTAACGCCACCTGTCTCACGGCCGGCTGCCAAGAACCTGAGGAATGATTCGAAGCGCCCCTGAGACGGGCGACCCAGGGGCAAGGAGACCCGCTTCTCTGGAGCTGGTGAGCAGACCACTCCATCCCCCGGTGGAGGTCCGGGAGGAGAATCTTTTGTTTCGTTTTCATTTAATTTTCACCGATTCGCGATTCAGTTCGCCAGGCGCCCGCCCAGGTTCAGCGGCGTCCGTTTCACCTCGGTGAAGGGCGAGAATGCCACTACCTTGCATGCGGAGATTGCTACCCTTCTGCACAAGGGCACGATAGAGCCTGTCCCTCCAGCCGAGATAAAGAAAGGGTTCTACAGCCCTTACTTCATCGTAACGAAGAAAGGCGGTGGGTTGCGACCAATCCTGGACCTGTGAGTACTGAACCAGGCTTTGCACAGACTCCCGTTCAAGATGCTGACGCAAAAATGCATTCTAGCGAGCATCCGGCATCAAGATTGGTTCGCGGCGGTAGACCTGAAGGACACGTACTTTCACGTCTCGGTCTTACCTCGACACAGACCCTTCCTGCGGTTTGCCTTCGAAGGCCAGGCATACTAGTACAAGGTCCTCCCCTTTGGCCTATCCCTATCCCCTTGCGTCTTCACGAAGACTATCTCGACGACTGGCTAATCCTAGCTCACTCTCGAGAGTTGCTGTGCGCACACAGGGACCTCATGCTCCGGCACCTCAGCTGACTGGGGCTTCGGGTCAACTGGTAAAAGAGCCATCTCTCCCCTGTTCAGAGCATCTCTTTTCTCGGTCTGGAGTTGGACTCAGTCTCGATGACAGCGCACCTCACGAACAAGCATGCACAGTCAGTGCTGAACTGTCTGAAGGCATTCAGATGGAGAGCAACGGTTCCACTGGAACATTTTCAGATGCTCCTGGGGCATATGGTATCCTCAGCGGCGGCCACACCGCTCGGGTTGATGCAAATGAGACCGCTTCAGCACTGGCTTCAGACTCAAGTCCCGAGATGGGCATGGCACTGCGGGACACATCGTGTGGCCATCACGCCGATCTGTCGCTGCCTCTTCAGCCCGTGGACCAACCTTGCATTTCTATGGGCAGGGGTTCCCCTACAGCAGGTCTCCAGGCATGTCGTGGTTACAACAGATGCCTCGAAGACGGGCTGGGGCACCATATGAAATGGGCACACAGCCGCCGGCTCTTGGACTGGCCCGCGGCTGCATTGGCACATCAACTGCCTAGAGTTGTTGGCAGTACTGCTTGCCCTGTGCAGGTTTTGGCCGTTGATCCGGACGGACAACACAGCATCGATTGCATACATCAACCGCCAAGGTGGTCTACGCTCCCATTGCATGTAACAACTCGCCTGCCGTCTCCTCCTCTGGAGACAGCAGTGCCTCAAGTCGCTACTAGCCACTCACATCCCGGGCGACCTCAACACCGCAGCAGACGCGCTGTCATGTCAGGTTACCCTCAGGGGAGAGTGGAGACTCCACCTTCAGGTGGTCCAGCTGATTCGGAGTCGATTCTGTCAAGCACAGGTAGACCTGTTTGCTTCTCGGGAATCCTCCCACTGCCCGCTCTGGTACACCCTGACTGAGGCACCCCTCGGTATAGATGCGCTGGCACACAGCTGGCCCCCTGGACTACGCAAGTATGTGTTTCCCCCAGTGAGCCTACTTGCACAGACCCTGTGCAAAGTCAGGGAGGACAAGGAGCAGGTCATCCTAGTAGCACCCTACTGGCCCACCCAGACATGGTTCTCAGATCTCACGCTCCACACGACAGCCCCCCCCCCCCCGGCGAATTCCCTTGAGGAAGGACCTTCTTTCTCAGGGACGGAGCACCATCTGGCACCCATGACCAGACCTCCACATCTGGCCCCTGGACAGGACGTGGAAGACCTAAATGGCCAACCACCCGTGGTGGTAGACACAATCACTCAGGCTAGGGCTCCCTCTATGAGGCACCTGTATGCCTTGAAATGGCGTCTGTTCGCTAAGTAGCGTTCTTCCCGACGCAAAGACCCCCAGAGATGCGCAGTCAGATCAGTGCTTTCCTTCCTGCAGGAGAGGCTGGAGGGGCGGCTGTCTCCCTCCACCCTGAAGGTGTATGTAGCCGCTATTTCAGCGCATCACAATGCAGTAGATGGTAAGTATTTGGGGAAGCATGACTTGATCATCAGGTTCCTGAGAGGCGTTAGGAGGTTGAATCCCTCCAGACCGCACCTCGTCCCCTCATGGGACCTCTCCGTAGTCCTTCTGGGTCTACAGGGAGCTCCCTTTGAGCCCTTGGAGTCAGCTGAGCTTAAGGCACTCTCTTTGAAGACTGCCCTCCTGACTGCGCTCACTTCCATCAAAAGGGTAGGGGACCTGCAGGCGTTCTTTGTCAGCGAATTGTGCCTGGAGTTCGGTCCGGGTTACTCTCACGTGATCCTGAGACCCTGACCGGGCTATGTGCCCAAGGTTCCCACGACTCCTTTTAGGGATCAGGTGGTGAACCTGCAAGCACTGCCCCAGGAGGAGACAGACCCAGCCTTGGCGCTGCAGTGTCTGGTGCGAGCTTTACGCATCTATTTGGATTGCACGCAGAGCCTTAGAAGCTCCGAGCAGCTCTTTGTTTGCTTTGGTGGACAGTGGAAAGGAAGTGCTGTCTCCAAACAGAGGATCGCCCACTGGGTCATCGATGCCATCACAATGGTATATCAGGCTCAGGACATGCCACCCCCTGTGGGGTTACGAGCCCACTACACCAGGAGTGTGGCGGCCTCCTGGGCCCTGGCCAGTGGTGCCTCTTTGGCAGACATCTGCAGAGCAGCAGGCTGGGCAACACCCAACACCTTTGTGAGGTTCTACAATCTCCAGGTTGAGCCGGTCTTGTCCCGTGTATTGGCAGGCACGGGCAGGTAAGTTCCGGGACAACTGGCTGGGTGTACCGTTTGCGCATAGCGCCTTTCCCCTCCCTCAAGGTGAAGATGTGCGCTCTTGACTCCCAGCTGTGTTCACAGACTGTGATCCCTGGATGACTTTCCTCCTTAGCCCTCTGGCAACTGAGTTTGTGGAGAAACTCGCTGACCGGTCCAGTACGTGTCCTAATGAGTCCCTGTACTGAGGTAGGTGCTCCAAATGTGCTGGTTCCCCAAAGGCAACCCCATGTGATATCTTCTGAAAAATTGTTTCCCTGATGGCAAACTGCATCTTCCTTGGGCAGAGACCCCTCTGCCCCCGGTCGCCATGCTTTGTAGAAACTCCTCCCCCTTTGGGTAGGACCAACCATGGGAACTCTCCACATGACATACTTCCAACAAGACTCGGTAAGACCATGTGACGTATTCCACTCAAAATACCCCCCCCCCCCTTTTTGGGCGGGGTGTGGTCTCAGCGATGTCTTCCCCTTGGGAGGGACACCCCCCGACGCAGACACTTATAGCTCCCAGTCAGTTAACAAGTTCCACTCTTTGAGAAAAGAGAGGGAAAAGAGACCTCGGCTGTGCTAGCCTGTCCCTATAGTTGGGCAGTTGACTTGTTCCTGATGGACTGTTCAACGCTCATAAGAGCATTGGGGAAGGTTTCGTGATGGCCTTGTGCGCTGGCTACGAGGCACACAGCAGTCTGCCCATTCATGCAACACAGTTCAGCTAGTTGTGGCATTTTGTATAGGCACCCTTAGTGTCACTACATCTACACAATGTCAAGTGAGTGACAGATAGGGAACGTCCTGGTTACTTTCGTAACCTCTGTTCCCTGATGGAGGGAACGAGACATTGTGACCCTCTTGCCACAATGCTGAACTACCGCTGAAATGGCCGGGACCTGGTCTCGGCTCCTCAGCACAAAACCTGAATGAGTGGTTGCATACGAGCTCCTTTTATACCTGTATGTCCGGGGGAGTGGCATGCAAATTCCACTCGCCAATTCTCATTGGCCTTTTTTAAAAGAGCAGAGGTGTTTGGGGCTCCCAAGAGTGACTCCTAGTGTCACTACATCGACACAACATCACATTCCCTCCATCAGGGAACGGACGTTACGATAGTAACCAGGACGTTATATTTTGTTCTGATCTCACCAAAAACCTTTGGACAATTAAAGAAGATGTGGATTAAACCACTGAAGTCATATGGATTAGCCTAGTTTTATGCTGCATTTATGTGCTTTTTGGAGCTTCAAAGTTTTGGTCAACATTCAATATTTTATGGACCTACAGAGCTGAAATATTTTTCTAAAATTCTTCATTTGTGTTCTGCAGAAGAAAAGAGAGTCATACACATCTGGGATGGCATGAGGGTAAGTAAATGATAAGAGCATTTTAAATTTTTGGGTGAACTTTTCCTTTAATGTTTGCCACCAATAATTATTCTTAAGAATATAATTGAGCTCAACCCATTCTCTATGATTCTCCATTCCTTTCCCTTCATACTCACCCTACCACTGTCGGTCCTAACACTCAGTTAATTTGTCATCCATAAGCAGGCCATGACCTCATCTCAGCTTTTACTTCATGACAAACCAATTGATGCCATACAATATGTGATTTAACTGGGTTAAATACTAGTGTAGTACATGTGTAGTTGATAGTAAGTTTATAATGATGTGCCCCACCAAGTAAAGTCGTGACATGATGATGCATTAACAAGCCAGCAGTTGATGATAGTTCATGAGTAGTTAACAATTAGTTAATAATAATGTCCCCTCCAAGTAAAGTCATGGCATGATGATGCATTAACAAGCAAGCAGTTGATGATAGTTCATAAGTAGTTAACAATGAGTTAATAATGATGTGCCCCACCAAGTAAAGTCATGACATGATGATGCATTAACAAGCCTGCAGTTGATAGTTCATGAGTAGTTAACAATGAATTAATAATGATGTGCCCACTAAGTAAAGTCATGACATGATGATGCATTGACAAGCCAGCAGTTGATGATATTTCATGAGTAGTTAACAATGAGTTAATAATGATGCGCCCCACCAAGTAAAGTCATGACATGATAATGCATTAATAAGTCATGGGTTCATGGGTAGTTAATAATGAGTTAGTAATGATGTGCCCCTCTAAGTAAAGTCATGACATTATGCTGCATTAACAAATAATTTAATAAACATGCACTAAGGTCATCCTTATTCTTTTGCATCAGTGAAATAAAGACCACTTTTTTAAAAATATCTGCTTATTTGAAAAATACAAATCCATCAGCATATATGACATTTAAAAATGCAAAATTTGAAGGCAAAAACACATTTAATGTGAATTTTTTTAAATACTGAAAGTCAAGTGTCAATCTTCCACCAAGATGCTTTAAATGAATGAAATCTCTTTTGAAACATATACAGACTCATAAGAAAAACCAAATGTACCTGTTAAGACATACAAGACACTTTTAAAAGATTTATAAGGTGTGTTTTGTCTCTCTAAATATCTCCTAATGTCAAATCGGAAATGCTAAAAATTATAATGTTAGCACTTAATACATTCAATTAAAATAAAAGAATCAATTCAAATTCTGCACATAACATAGTCAAAATTGATATTATGAGCACTCTGACTTTAGTCCTTAATTCAGTCCAACAAAACAACCAAAGATTTTAGATAAAAAAATGTCAGCATAGGAAATAATGGCAAGCAGCTAGCCAACACCCAGAGAGCGCTGCTTATAAGCACCCCATCAGAAACAAACTTCTCACATACTTTAGTTACTGGCAGAAATGTAACAAACTATCTGCACTTGAAATAGATGAAGTTCACACAACAAATCACTGAATGTGTACATGCACAAATGTCTACAGAAAAATGAACAACAGATTATTATTATTAACAACGATGTTGTTGTTGTTGATGATGATGTTGATCCTATCATTATTGAATTTTGATTTTGAATTCTGATGAAACTCACAAAGTAACCATGAAAAATAGTGAGACATATATATAACAAAAACAAATGTTGATCCAGCAAATATTGATTGGTGATCATTATTATTTGTGTGTTTTTCTAAGATTTATTTATGTCCATTTCAAAAATGGCAGAATAATACTGCTTCATTCAATGACGTTTGTGGCAAAACTGCAGACAGCTAAATTTATCAAATATTTAAATGATGACAATAATAATATGCATGTTTAATTCAAGGTTGAAATTCTTCACACATTTTTTCTTATAAAGACTATTTAATTTAGTTTGTTCCCTAATGTTAATTAATGCATTAACTATCAAACATGTACTAACATGTCATTAGGGTGGCTTTTATTAAATAATGAATTCATATGACTCATGTTGTAGTTAATGTTTGCTCTTCATTAGTTCCTGATTAGTCCATTCCTTAACTCATCATTAATTCATGCGGAAGTAACTATTAATTCAGGTATTAATTCATGATTATTCATGTACTGTTATTATAAAGTGTTACCTACAAATGTACACAGGAGGATCTTGTGATGAGCTCTCAGTTCTTAGGAAATAACAATCTCAGACATTCAGAACACTAATTTAAAAATCCAATGACACATTCATTTAAGAATTCGATTAGTCTGTTTAATCTTTATGATTTTCATCATGCATGGCAAAAATGATTCTTGTGAGAATCATTGTCATTCTCAGGTGAAATATAACCCCAGTCACTGCAGTCATTAAATAAACGGATGTCCATATTCATATTTTATTAGCTCATATTTCCATTGCACATTTTATTGGTAAGAGTTTACATTTTGAAGGCTTGTTCATCTTCAGAAGGATTTTTAACATTTCATAAGGTCTATATGTACAGTATGTCTATAGGGTCTAAGTATGTCCTGAGGTCCATTAGGTCTAAATGTACTGTATGTATTGTCTTATTATATCTCACTAGTGTTTTGTTGCATCTAAAATGCAATAAATGTCCTAAGTGGGACATTGGGGTACAGTAGCAGCCAGACAATAATTTTTATAGTACACTGAATGTACCACATTTATATTACAACACAATATACACAGTATAAATTACAATAAATTCACAAAATTAAACATTATTGGAAAACAGTGAACATTATATGACAACACATTATGTGCAATGATTGCAAAAAGTAGCCTATTGCACATGTATTATAACCAAAACATTTGTGAAAGACAAAGCCAGATGTTATGACAAGCATCTTAAATTTGCAATGGTTTGCTTGTGTCAATATCTCTGATGGAAAGGACATTCCACCCATCTGTCTTTAGGACCCACCTGGAATGTAACCAGTTTTCAGCAAACTGCTTCAAAGCCTTATACTTCACTTGCACGGATAATAACAGCCACGAAAATCAATGTATTTATAACAACTAGTTCTACAGAGTGTAACGATGTTGGCAACAGGCAGATGAAGAGACGATGGTGTGAAGATGAACCCAAGTGCAGTTTATTTTACAAACGTGTAATTCAAAAACCCTAACTAAAAACGTGAACATAAACATGAATTAGACTTGACAAAAACTAGACTTGACATGACATGACATGACATGACATGACTTGACTATAGACTTAACTTAAACATAACATAACATGACTTGACTATGGCTTGACTAGAACAAAACAACAAAGTTACATACACAATACCTCACACCAGACAATGGCAAACATGAGGGCTTAAATACAAGGACATGGGTAACAAGTAAACAAGACAACCAATCACAAGACTAAACTAATAAACAAGATAACAAGACTAAATGAACTTAAACCAATGAAAAGACAAGACTAATAACAAAGTAATCAAACAAAGAACCAATGAAAACAAGACACATGAACAGGGGAAACACATGACAAGATAACATGAGGGAACAGGAAATCCCATGACATGAATAGGAACTAAACTTGAAAATAAAAGACATGAAAAACATGAACCAAAACACAAAAACGTGCCACAGAGCTATAGAAATACAATAGAAAAAAAAGACTTGTTAGTCAAAGGAAACTGAGAACTGAAAGTTGTTGTATATGTGCAGATTCTCCTGATTTATTACGAAGAAAAGCAAAGTAACAGATAGAAAAACAGCTATAAAGGAATAGAACATTATCTGACTTTTAATAAGGTGCTACTGTATTATCAGACACATTCTATATTATGAGAATTGAATGTATACTTTGTAGGGTGTTTCAGGGGACATGGAGACGGCTGTTAAGAGGTGTGTGGGTCTCTGTGTTATATGTCTCTGTGCTTCCCTGGGGAGTGCAGGACGGTTGATTGGATGGTAATGAAGGAAGAGAGGGGAACAAGAGAGAGCCGTGCTGACAGTTACTGTGGGTGAGAATTACAATGGTAAAACCCAAACAAATACTCTCTCACCTTCAAAACCCTTGAGTTATGTATTTATACATATCTTAACCGGTCACATCCACACGCAAATTTGTTTCCTGAAACAAATTAAGTGTGTCATAAGGACTGTGTTAAGACAATCATAAAAAAAAAAAGACAGACACACACACACACGCACGCACACACATGTTGGTGCGGCTATCCTTATGAGGACTCTCCATAGACATAATGATTTTATACTGTATGAACTATAGATTCTATCCCCTAACCCTACCCCTAAATCTAACCCTCACAATTTGTTTTTACATTTTCAAAAAAACATTGTTTAGTATGTTTTTAAAGCAGTTTAAATTACGGAGACAATAGAAATATCCTCATAAACCACAATTAAAGCATAATACCCTTGTAATTACCAGTTTGTAACCTAAAAAAATTTCCTCGTAAACCACCCAAACCTGCCCACACACACACACACACACACACACACACACACACACACACACACATATTGGTGCAGCTATCCTCATGAGGACTCTCCATAGACATAATGATTTTTATACTGTATGAACTATAGATTCTATCCCCTAGCCCTAACCCTAACCCTAAACCTAACCCCAACAAAAAAACTTTCTGTATTTTTACATTTTCAAAAAAATATCATTTAGTATGTTTTTTAAGCGATTTGAATTATGGGGACACTAGAAATGTCATCATAAACCACATTTATAGCATAATACCCTTGTAATTACCAGTTTGTAACCTAAAAATAGTCCTCGTAAACCACCCAAACCTGCCCACACACACACAAACACACACGTTTGTTTCACTATATAAGTGAGGACATCTCATAGTCATAGACTTCCATTGATTTCATAGCAGGCTAATGATATTTCTTGTCCCCTACCCCTGAACTTAACCCTCACAGAAAACTGTGCACATCAGTAGATTTAAAGCTAAACATGATTTGGTCGATTTATGGACCTTTTTTTTACTAGTGAGGACCACATAAAATGTCCTCACAAGTGGGTTTTCAACAAGTTTATCTATATTAGTGAGGACATTTTCAAAAACTTGACACACAAATATAGTGAAACATGTACACACACACACACACACACACACGGTTTATGCCCTTTTCTGTCTTCGTGGCATAGTATTTGTGAAGAGGGCTGCAAAAACTACTTTTATGTGATCAACAGCTGAAATAACAACTTGTGTAGACACTAATTTGATGGAAGCATATAACACTAAACATCATACCAGAATTGTGAGTAGAAGATCCACCACATTTTTTCTTACTTTGTAGAGTAAGAGTCAAGTTTATTATTGCCAAAACAAATACAGAATGTATTTGGGTAATTTGGGCCGTCCGCTGCTGTGCAAGTACCAGCCCGTCTTACAGGCAACATAGGCAGCCGCCCTGGGCTCCAACATGCCTGCACGGACCTCACAACAAAGCAAAAATTTAGTAGGGGTAAAATCTTTCCTGACCTGTCACCACCGCAGGCAGCTTTCCCTTGACCTGCCCCCACCTTCCCGGAAGTGCATGAGGAGCTGTGATTTGCTTTGATGGATCTAGGTGAGAGCTGCGTTTTGCGTTGATGGATCTAGGTGAAAGCTGTGTTTTGCTTTGACGGATCTAGGTGAGAGCTGTGTTTTGTGTTGACGGATCGCATGTGACAGTTGTGTTTTGCGTTGACGGATCACGTGAGAGTTGTGTTTTGCGTTGATGGATCACATGTGAGAGCTGCCTGTGGGGTTGACGGATCTAGGTGAGAGCTACATTTTGCTTTGACGGCTCTAGGTGAGAGCTGCGTTTTGCATTGATGGAGCTAGGTGAGAGCTGCGTTTTGCTTTGACGGATCTAGGTGAGAGCTGTGTTTTGTGTTGACGGATCGCATGTGAGAGCTGCGTTTTGCATTGACGGATCTAGGTGAGAGCTGTGTTTTGCTTTGATGGATCTAGGTGAGAGCTGCATTTTGCGTTGACGGATCTAGGTGAGAGCTGCGTTTTGCTTTGATGGATCTAGGTGAGAGCTGCATTTTGCGTTGACGGATCTAGGTGAAAGCTGTGTTTTGCTTTGACGGATATAGGTGAGAGCTGTGTTTTGTGTTGACGGATCGCATGTGAGAGTTGTGTTTTGCGTTGACGGATCACATGTGAGAGTTGTGTTTTGCGTTGGCAGATCACATGTGAGAGCTGCCTGTGGGGTTGACGGATCTAGGTGAGAGCTGCATTTTGCTTTGACGAATCTAGGTGAGAGCTGCGTTTTGCGTTGATGGATCTAGGTGAGAGCTGTGTTTTGCTTTGACGGATCTAGGTGAGAGCTGCATTTTGCATTGACGGATCTAGGTGAGAGCTATGTTTTGCGTTGACGGATCTAGGTGAGAGCTTTGTTTTGCGTTGACGGATCTGGGTGAGAGCTGCATTTTGCGTTGATGAATCGCGTGTGAGAGCTGTGTTTTGCATTGACGGATCTAGGTTAGAGCTGTGTTTTGCGTAGACAGATCTAGGTGAGAGCTGCGTGTTGCATTGATGGATCTATGTGAGAGCTGTGTTTTGCGTTGGCGGATCCAGGTGAGAGCTGTGTTTTGTGTAGATGGATCTAGGTGAGAGCTGCATTTTGCATTGATGGATCTAGGTGAGAGCTGTGTTTTGCGTAGATGGATCTAGGTGAGAGCTGCATTTTGCATTGATGGATCTAGGTGAGAGCTGTGTTTTGCGTAGATGGATCTAGGTGAGAGCTGCATTTTGCATTGATGGATCTAGGTGAGAGCTGCGTTTTACGTTGATGAATTGCGTGTGAGAGCTGTGTTTTGCGTTGACGTATCTAGGTGAGAGCTGCGTTTTGCGTTGATGAATTGCGTGTGAGAGCTGTGTTTTGCGTTGACGTATCTAGGTGAGAGCTGTGTTCTGCATTGACGGATCTAGGTGAGAGCTGTGTTTTGCGTTGATGGATCTAGGTGAGAGCTGCGTTTTGCATTGGAGGACCTAGGTGAGAGCTGTGTTTTGCATTGATGGATCCAGATGACCAGATGATAGCTGTGTTTTGCGTTGACAGATTGCATGTGAGAGCTGCCTGTGGCATTGACGGATCTAGGTGAGAGCTGTGTTTTGCATTGATTGATCCAGATGACCAGATGATAGCTGTGTTTTGCGTTGACAGATTGCGTGTGAGAGCTGCCTGTGGCATTGATGGATCTAGGTGAGAGCTGTGTTTTGCATTGACGGATCTAGGTGAGTATTTGAGACTTTGAGGCTTACTTTGTTTAAAGGATAGCAGAAACAGTGCTTGTCAAAGCATTGGGCTTTTCACTTTTTCTTAAGAATAATCTGGGGAAGGAATTAAAACTGCTGACATAAAGGCACAACAAACTCACATAGAGGGAAAATACGAGCAATTAATCTGCAAAATATCTGCAAAGATCTGCACTTTAAGAGGTTTTTTTCTTTTCTTTTCTTACATATATTTATATTTGTATATTTATATATGTACATATTCTGGCCAAATTTGTTTTCACTGATGTTTTTTTTTTTTTTTTTTAAATAAACATTTACACATAGTTATGTGAGTAATTGACATTAAATTTTAAGCATTGTCATCAGCGTCCTGCTGTGTGTCACTTTCTTCATCATTTTAAACCACATTTTATGATCTGGTACATCTATAAATACATACACTAAATGGCCAAACGTTTGTGGACACCATATGTGCTTGATTAAACATTGATTTAAAACCTTAGGCATCAATTTCCCCCTTTGCTGTAATAACAGCTTCCACTCTTTTGGGAAGGCTTTCCACTATACTGTATGTAGTAACATGGCTGCAGGGATTTGCTCTCATTCAGACACAAGGCTATCAGTGAGGTCAGGAACTGATGTTGGTCGATGGGGTCTGACTCACAGTTGCTGTTCCAGCTCACCCCAAAAGTGATCAGTGGGGTTCAGGTCTGGGCTTTGTGCAGGCCAGTCAATTTCTTCCATGCCAGACACAGTAAACCATTTCTTTATGGACCTCACTTTGTCCACATGGGCATTGTCATGCTGGAACAGAAAAGGGCTATCCCCAAACAGTCGCCACAAATTTGGAAGCACACAAAGCCTAAGCCATTACATAAAGAAACATTAAGAGTTGACTTTACTGGATTTAATGGAGTAACCAAATTCGTTAATTAGAAGGGGGTGTCCACAAACTTTTGGCTATATAGTGTATATAATATATCATTATTATACTTGTTGTTTCCACAACCTCATATTAACTAAGACAATAGTTTATCTGCACTTCTAGAAAAAAGTTGAAAGGTGATTAAGATCTTTAAAAACTGCTGACTTGTCACAGCACCTAAAATACACATTTTCCCTTGAATTTTCATGTACATTTTAACCTAACATCTGTATGTTGGGGAAAAAGACATGTTATTTGTCTGATCTATAAAGTACTTATTTTTAGTGCTTTCTCTAAAGAATCCACTCATCACATTTACAGTGGTCTTATATGTTTAAAAAATGCTTTTTCACTGGTGGGGCCCATTATCATGACTAGCAGTCAATAGAAATGTATTTTTTCAGCTGGTGTGTTATAGTGTGGTGTGTTGCGGGCTGGGTTTGGTGGGCCACTCTGGGCCAGAATGTCCAGGGACACTTTTTAGTCCCAGTCCACCCCTGCATACAACCCATGAAAATGAGGCAAAAATTACTAACAATACAACCTTGAAGTGATTGGAGCTGCTCAGAATTCTCTTTAAATCCCTTCATAAAGGGCAGTCTGGACAAACTCTGTAAATACCAGTGTTTGCCCAGATATTATTTCCATAATATCTGTCTCTGATTTCAAACAGTGAAGTTAGTAAACATGCATCTCTAGGCATACAGTTACATAATTTATTGCAATGGCAAAACCTCACCTGCTTTAGTCCTACAAAATATCTATCTATCCATTCATCTATCTGCCTCACTCTTTCTCTCTCTCACTTACACACACACACACACACACACACACACACACACACACACTTTGTTAATTTAATCAGGTGCTAAATCTGGTTAATTCCATCGGTATAATGAACTTTAACGAATTCACCTAACACGCTCCTGACAAAGGCACATGAATTCATTTTCATACCATTTACAGACGAAGTCTTGAAAATATACAGTAATTAGAGAGATCCACAGATCAGTCTGAGACTCAATGTACTGTAAGTGACAGGAGAAGGAGGGCAAATAAAAATGGGGATGTTATTTCCCTTGGTTTTTTTCCACCCAGAAGAATATAAAGACTCAAATAAAATATGACAAAGTGGCCCCCACTGACGCTGTCTAACTCACTTTTCCTTTTTCTCTTCATCTCTCTACATAAATGTCTCTCAAGATTCAAAGGACCTATATTAGAATAATGGGTTTACACTGAGAAAACATTAATAATCACTACATATAGTACTGTTTGTAGAGATTCATCATATATATGTACAGCAGACAGCTCACCCTTTCTCTCAATATGTATGTTGTTGAATCATGCAATGAGATATTGTTTAGTAAAGCAAAGATAAGAACATGTCAAGTATTATTTACATAAGTGGCTTCAGCTTTATAAAACACAGACATGCAGATAATCATTTCAGTCTGCATTATAACATCAAAACACAGGTGTGCTATTACTCTGTGTGCATGCGTGTGTTTGTGTGAGCATATGTGTGTGATAGCCACTGCTGTGGGTGGATACTGATAGCTTTTGTAATATACTAACAGACTGAAAACAGCCCTGATACATTATTCATCACATCACTTTACCCTTATAAAAAAATAAAAAAATAAATAAAATAAAAAAAGGGTCCATGATTTGAGGCCATTTGTGTCGAGGGTAATTTGAAATCAAAGATGGTCTCCTATAGCAACAGAATGACTGATGACATCAAACTAAAGTTTCGAATAGAAAGCACCAGAGGAAAAGAGAACAATAAGATTGATTTTAACTATCCAATTAGTCCAGAAATTGCTCTCTTATTCTTTAATTGTGTTTTCCTTTTTGGCCCCTGACTCTGCTTCTGAGGAATCTCACAGAGAGAATTTTACTGATTTTTGTTCCTCATTGAAGTGGCACATATTACAAAGTGAAGACATTTTTAGTCGCCCTTGTCAGCTTTACATTTTTGGTTTGAAGATCTGTCTAGGTTCTTTGTCCACAAGAAAGAAGAGAAGGAAATGAAAATAAAGAAAGATGGGGGGACAAATAAAGAAGGAGAGCAAGAGAATTCATAGGGGATGAGAGGTGGTTTGAAGAAGAGAATTAAGTTTAAGGACAGAGAGTGTTGCCATGGTGTTTTGAAGAGGGCACTCAGGCTATTTTTTTCACACTCAGCCCGGATAAACTGAAAGGATCTTTTTCACAATGGACAATGGAGAGAATCAGATGTTTTCTTTGTGTGTATGTATATTTGAGTGTTGAGAGAGTGAACGAGAGAGCGAGAGAGAGAGAGAGAGACAGAGAGAGAGAGAGAGAGAGAGAAAGAGAGCGAGAGAGAAAAGACAATTTGTGTTTGTGCTCAACTCCATTTAATGAAGGAGTCATGAGGGACATCATAAGTAATACAATGTAATTCTTATGCTTTGTTATTGTTAGCATCTCCAACTCACTCTGAAATTTAACCTGGTAATTTCGGGGTGAAAGTGATTGTCTGGAAAATATTACATTTACTAGAATTTGTGAACTTCAAAGCCTGCACAGCATTTCAGATTTTCACAGTATTTCAGTACAATGCACACATCATGTTTATATAATACCACTGTACAAAAAGACCAAAGATTACTATGGGCTTTTCACACTGTGCTTAACCCCAGGTTATCTTCATTCTAAACCCTGTTTTTAACCTGGGGTAAAGCAACATTTCACACTTGTAATTTTGAAAGGGGGTTAGCACTGCTTTTTACCCAGGTTTATAAAATCCTGCTCCAGAGCAGGGTTAGCCCCGCATTTGCGGGGTTAAACCCTTGTTGCGGTGCCAAAGGTATACAGTGTGAAACGATGTGGAGTTACAATGTTTTAGAAAGTTGTTGAGCAACAGACAACCAATCATATAAAGCCTCAGTACTTACCTCAATAAGTATTCATGTGCTTTATAATGTCTCTGAAACTTTCACGCTCTGTTTATGTTCTCCGTCTGAGGGAAACCGGTTAAGTGATGAACAGTGGTGGTGGTAAACTCGATAACTGCCATGATGAAGACACAGTATTACATGTTTTTGTGACATATCAGAAGATGAAAGACAAACTAAGCTGATTTGCTTGGCCACATTTCCACAGAAAAGCAGAGCAGCTCCATTGACAGGTTGTGTGTCCATCGTGAGCTGTATTTGTCCAATCATTGTAACTGACACCGCAAATATGCAATTAATAACGTTAACCTGGGGTTTACGAATATACAGTGTGAAACATCGGAACATGATTACCCAGGATTAATTATTAATCCAGGGTGAAGTATGAACAGTGTGAAACATGAAACAGGATAACCCAGGATTCTGTTTACTTGGGGTTAAGAATAACCTGGGGTTACCATTTTCAAGTGTGAAAAGCCCTTAAAAATTGTGGCTTTGTCTCAAAACACAGTGAGCTGATTTACTGTCTGATGCCTGCAACTATGTCAACTAGCGCTCACAGCTAATTCTAATGTTAGCATGTGGTTAAAGCTAATGTGTCCAAGTCCATACATGCTGTACAGTATATATAGAACAATTTCTTATCAATGCTTTTCTGTACTGAAGAAAAGCATACATATATTTATGCTAATCCCTTTAAAAAAAAAAAAAAAAAAAAACAATATAAACTCTCACAGGAATTCTAATGGTTATAAAGGTTAAAATGGGAATTATATTGGCTTTAATGTGAAGTATAATAATCCCTGTGGGTGTCTACTAGTAATGTGTTGGCTTCTATTGGTGGCCATTTTATTTCTCATGGATACCATTAGGGACCAATACATACCATTAAACCCTAATGGAATATGGCCTAAAACACTACAACAATACGACACTACAACGGTTGATGGTTTTTAATTGTATTTGTAATGGGAACCATTAGATTCTATATTTTTTTATTTTATTTATTTATTTTATTTTATTTCCAGCAGGGATAATATTTCTCAGCTCCATTCACCATCCTGGATGGAAATGTTTAGCATAATTCAATCCCCTCGTTACAGTGTACCTAATTCACTTCTATATAGTATGCCAAAAGCAGTATGTCAAATGACTAGGATGTCCATATCCTCAGTAATAATAAAAGTGTAGCTAAGAAATACCCAGATGATCTACTATATCCGCAGTACAGTGTGCATTCACTGTACTATCTCATAATATAACAAGAGCTGAGATGTCAAAATTATCAAAAAAAAAAAGAAAAAAAAAAAGAAAAAAGAATGATGGAGATCCTCAAATGGGGCTGCCCTTTTCAACTGTAAGTGCAATGTACACCAAAAATGTTTTTCCTTGTGATTAAATTATACCTGTTGAAAAAAACCAGAATAAATTATTTCATGGTTGTTTTTCCTTCGTCATATATTCGGGTCATAGGACAATGCCCACATTCCCTCATCAAAAATGTCTGGGAATATATTTATACTTTTCACCTGCATACCTAAAGAACATACTTTTTAATGGCAGAGAAGAAGGCTACATTCTTCATCAAATGCAGTTCATACTCTGACAGTTCTTACATTTTGACGAAGCTAATGTTTTTGCATAATGCAAATTGTATTGTAGGATTGCCTTATGCAGGAATGAAATATGTGATTTGGTCAAAATTAGGTATCTTAGAAGGTAGCATAATTTCACTTCTACAATTTGAGACATCCTTTTATGCTGAAAGTATATGGTGATGAAAAAAGCTTGCTAGTTTCTGAGACCCAATTTGTATTAATTCTTTTTACAGAGAGACACAACGGACAAAATAGACAAATTGAGACTAAAAGGACACAAAAAAGAGACGTGTGAGCGACTAGCTCTGCGCACTTTGCTAGTTTTTGAAGTATTTTCATGTTATAATCCGGTGAGATTCGATACACCCCAGGTAAACATGGCAAAGAAGTCAAAATCCTCAGACTCTGGAGACATTAAAAGACCCTTACATGTTCAAGCTGAGGCCTCTGACGGGACTGCGAGCCGGGGACTCGATTTAGACAGCACGTCAGGAGATGAAATCCAGTGTCAACTGTCCAACATCTTGGTGATGCTGACGAAGGTTGTTGCTGACTTGGAGGATCTCGCTGTAATACGTCAATCGATTATGGTGATGGAAAGAAAATTCTCTGAATTGGTCACAAGAGTGACAGAAGTTGAAAAACGAATCGATTATCTGGAATCTTCGGAAAAGGAATTATCCGCTAATCCGCCTGCGTCCAAAACAGACTTGGAACACATTTTGGAAAAACTTGAATATTTCGAAAATATGAACTGAAGGAATAATATACGAATTGTTAGAATTCCTGAGCATGAAGAGGGCAGAGATATGGTGAAATTCCTTGATGAGCTCTTCCCGAGTCTGCTCGACATAACAGGCCATAAACTGGAAATCGAGCGAGCTCACAGAGTCCCGGCTCGGAGATCTGCTGAGGGAGACAGGCCCCGATCAATCCTGGCCAAATTTCTGAGATCTTCCTAAAAAGATCAAATCAAATCAAAATCAAATCACTTTTATTGTCACACAACCATATACACAAGTGTAATAGTGTGTGAAATTCTTGGGTGCAGTTCCGAGCAACATAGCAGTCGTGACAGTGATGAGACATATACCAATCTACAATAAACATCAAATTTACACAACACAGTTTAAAATCTAATATACACATAATTACACAAAACACAATATACAAATAATAACATACAATGTACATATACAATACACACAATATAGAATACACATTATACAAAAAAAAAAAATAGTATATATAGTATATATAAAATGTACAGTAGTAGGTTGTATTGTACTGTACTGTCATTCAGGCTGTTGGTTGATAGTTAGTTGCCAGTGTGTTGTTAAGAGAGAATATAATTTATGACAGTCAGTGTTAGATATAAGATTAATAAAGTGCAGTGCTGATGTATATTGATCGTGAGAGATCAAGAGTTCAAAAGTCTGATTGCTTGGGGGAAGTAGCTGTCATGAAGTCGGCTGGTGCGGGTCCTGATGCTGCGATACCACCTGCCTGATGGTAGCAGTAAGAGCAGCCCATGGCTCAGGTGGCTGAAGTCTCTGATGATCCTCCGAGCTTTTTTCACACACTGCCTGGTGTATATGTCCTGGAGAGATGGAAGCTCACCTCCGATGATGTGTCTGGCAGTTCGCACCACCCTTTGCAGGGCTTTGCAGTTGTGGGCGGTGCTATTGCCGTACCAGGCAGAGATGCAGCCAGTCAGGATGCTCTCTACAGTGCAGGTGTAGAACCGTGTGAGGATGTGGCGGTTCATTCCAAACTTCCTCAGCCGTCTCAGGAAGAAGAGGCGCTGATGAGCCTTCTTTACAACGGCCTCAGTGTGGATGGACCATGTGAGTTCCTCAGTGATGTGGACACCCGGGAACTTGAAGCTGCTGACTCTCTCCACTGGTGCTCCATTGATGGTGATGGGGCTGTTTTCTCTTTCTCTTCTCCTGAAGTCCACCACTGTCTTACTGAAATTGAGGGAGAGGTTGTGCTCCTGACACCAGAGTGTGCACCTCCTCTCTGTAGGCTGCTTCATCATTGTCAGTGATCAGACCTACCACCATCGTATCATCAGCAAACTTGATGGCATTGGAGCTATGTGTTGCCACACAGTCATGTGTGTACAGGGAATACAGGAGTGGGCTAAGAACACAGTCCTGTGGGTCCCCAGTGTTGAGGGTCAGTGATGAGGAGATGTTACTGCCCATTCTAACCACCTGGCGTCTGCTTGACAGGAAGTCCAGGATCCAGCTGCACAGTGAGCTGTTTAATCCCAGAGCCCGGAGTTTCTCATCAAGGTTGGAGGGCACCATGGTGTTGAATGCTGAGCTGTAGTCTACAAAAAGCATTCTCACATAAGTGTTCCTTTTTTCCAGGTGGGAGAGAGCAGTGTGTATTGAAGATGCAATGGCATCATCAGTGGAGCGGTTGTTGCGGTAAGCAAACTGCAATGGGTCCAGTGATGGAGGCAGCACAGAGCAGATGTAATCCTCTATGCACTTTCTGATGAAACACGTTATGCTATCAGCGTACACCTCGATGTCGTCATCAGAGGTGGACCGGAACATCTCCCAGTCCGTGTGATCAAAACAGTCTAGTAGCATAGAGTCTGATTGGTCCGACCAACACTGGATCATTCTGAGGGTGGGTGCTTCCTGTTTCAGTTTCTGCCTGTAAGCGGGCAGAAGCAGAATGGAAGAGTGGTCCGATCTGCCAAATGGTGGGCGGGGGAGGGATTTGTAGCCATCCCGGAAGGGAGAGTAGCAATGGCCCAAAACCCGGTCCCTGGGGTTTGATTGTTGCATTAATGGGAAATGTGGTCTGTATAATCTTGCTTTTGACACACAATTTTTTTTTATTTTATTATATCAATTTGTCAGTTGTTAATATGAGTGGATTGACTCTCTCCACATGGAATGTCAATGGATTGGGGCACCCCATAAAAAGAAGGAAGGTTATTTCTCTTCTTAAATGAAGGAAATATGATATAGTGTTTCTTCAAGAAATGCATCTTTCCCTGCAGGAAGCTGAAAAAATTGGGAAGATATGGAGTGGACATGTTTTCTTTAGTGCTGGCTCAAGTAAGAGCAGGGGGGTCATTATATTGACAATTCAAATTTCTCAAACAGATTAAAGATAAAATAGGAAGAGTCATTATTGTTTTAGCAGACATTCAGGGGCAAAGATTGATTTTGGCTAATATTTGATATTCTGTCATCATATAGTTGGCATTTTAATGTATCCCTTTTGCAAAATCCTGATTTCCATCAAATGTTAAAGACTGAAATCAATGTTTATATGGAGACCAACTGGTCCTTATTATCCTCTGTGGGCGTGGCTTGGGAGGCACTTAAGGCGGTTCTTAGGGGTCGGATCATACAGTATGCCTCATTCATCAAAAAATCCAAAGCACGAGAACTTGTGGAGTTGGAAGAGAATATTAAAAGTGCCAAGGCAGAGCTGAAGTGCCGAATGTCGTCTGATGGCCTCAGAGAATTGATCCGACTGAAATATAGATATAATTCTATTTTGTCGCAGAAAGTGGAGCTTTGGTTGTTCAGGGCAAGACAGTCATACTTTGAGTCAGGGGACAAAGCAGGGAAGCTTCTGGCTAGATATATAAAACAGAAAGAGTCTTTTTCTACCATTCCCTCAGTGAAATCTGCTGGTGGTGAAATTTGTACCTCAGCCATTGATATTAATAATGCTTTTAAAGAGTACTATCTTGATCTCTATAGTTCCACATCTTCGTCTACTGATGAATATATTAGAACCATTTGTGGAACCATTAGAACTTCCTCAATTGACGACTGAGCAAAATAATTCTCTTGAATCTGAGATAATCTTGGAGGAGCTTGACGAGGTAATTAAGGCCTTGCCTTCAGGCAAAGCTCCGGGGCCAGATGGTTTTGCTGCTGAATTTTTTAGATCTCACGTTAAAGAACTGGCTCCACTTTTGCTAGAAGTTTATACAGAATCATTAAAGAACGGAAAGCTTCCCCCAACCAGGACACAAGCCCGGATCAGTCTGATCCTTAAAAAGGACAAAGAGCCAAGCGAGTGTAAGAGTTACCTTCCAATTTCCCTGATCCAGCTAGATGTAAAAATACTGTCAAAAAATTTAGCTAATCGATTAAGAAAAGTTATGACATCTCTTATACATATAGATCAGGTGGGGTTTATTAGGGGCCACAGCTCTTCTGACAACATTAGGCGTTTCATCAATACCATGTGGTCAGTGGCGAATGATCAGACTCCGGTCGCTGCCATCTCACTTGATGCCGAAAAAGGCATTTGATATGGTAGAATGGGATTATCTTTACAAGATTTTGGAAATATACGGGTTCAGGAGTACATTTATTGGTTGGATTAAGTTACTTTATAGATACCCTGTAGCGGCGGTACAAACAAATGGATTAATTTCAGATTATTTTACTTTGAATAGGGGCACTCGTCAGGGTTGCCCTCTTTCCCCATTATTGTTCTGTCCTGCCCTGGAACCATTAGCAGCTGCGATAAGAAAGGAGAAGGACTTTCCAGGGGTGGTGGCGGGAGGTGTGGTGCATAAGCTTTTGCTTTACGCAGATGATATTTTATTATTTGTCTCTGACCCTACTAGATCTATGCCTTGCCTGCACAGAATTATTAATTCCTTTTCTAAGTTTTCAGGATACAAAGTCAGTTGGTTTAAATCCAAAGCTTTGGCTTTGACAGCGTACTGCCCAGCGACGGCTTTCCAGCCGGGCGCTTTCCAGTGGCCCAAACAGGGCATTAAGTATTTGGGCATTTTATTCCCAGCAAATTTGTGTGATTTAGTTAGAGTTGACCCCTTAATAAAATGGTTTTCGAGCGATGTGGGCAGGTGGGCTTCATTGCGTTTGAAAGTTAATGTTATTAAAATGAATTGTATTCCAAAATTCAACTACCTGCTACAGTCTCTCCCTATAGATGTCCCTCTCTCTTATTTCAAGCAATTTGACAACATAGCGAAGTACTTCATTTGGAATGGTAAGTGTCCCAAATTACATTTCAATAAGTTACATAGGCCGATTGACAAAGGTGGGCTAGGCCTACCCAAGATTTTATTTTATTATTATGCATTTGGTCTCAGACATTTGGCTCATTGGTTGCTTCCACCTGAGAGAGCCCCTCTCTGGTTCTGTATAGAACAGGAAGTTCTTGCCCCTATTTCACCATTACAGAGCCTTTCTATCAAATTAATCGGAGAAGTTATGTTAAATCCCGTTATCTCACATTTGAACTCGGTATGGACAAAAGTGTCCAGAGTGTTTAATTCAGACATTTATTTAAATGTTGCCTCGAGCATATGGCTGAACCCCAAATTATGCATCAACAAGTCCCCTTTTTGCTGGTCAGAATGGATTGGGAGGGGGGTTACTACACTCGGTGACCTATATGAGAGTGGAGTGCTGAGATCCTTTCAATATTTGGTTCAACATTTTGGGATTCCCAGATCTCAGTTCTATAAGTATTTACAGTTGTGCCACCTGATTTATACTGTTTTTGGGAGTGGTTTACACCCCCCTAAAGCGGCAGATACTCTTGGAGTGGTGATTACTGCTTTCGGAAAAGGTCATGAGGCATCGGTGTATTACTCCCTGTTAATTCAGAGTCTTGGGGATGGAGCTTCAGCTTCTCTTAAGAGATTGTGGGAGAAGGATCTTGGCTTGGTATTGAGGAGGGAGTGTGGGCTAGGATTCTAAAAAATGACAAATCTGCATCTAGAGATGCAAGGGTTCACCTTATGCAGTTCAAGATTTTACATAGAGTCTATTGGACCCCCTCTAAATTGTATAGGCTTGGTCTTAAAGACTCACCCACCTGCTGGCGATGTCAATCAGAAGATGGAGACACAACCCATGTTTTTTGGGGGTGTCGTAAGATTCAAGAATTTTGGCTTAAGGTGCAACGTTTTTGTGTGATGTGTTGGGAACTCGGGTCTCGTTCTGCCCCAGACTCTGTATTTTGGGAGATGGGAAGGTCATGGATTTGGAGGATAAGTACATGAAGGACTGGGTTTTGACCAGTGTGATGATTGGTAGGCAGGTTATTTTGAGGAGTTGGAAGTCAGATGGAGCACCCTCGTTCCCGGAGTGGTGCACGGAGATGGGGAGGGTGGCTGTCTTTGAGGAGGGGTCAAGCAGAATGATGGGAGTTAGGGATTTTTATAATAAGAAATGGGGCAATTACCTAGCATTTCTGGGGGAATCTTGAGGAGAGGCGGTGGAGGGAGTAATTTAGTTTTTATTTTTTATTTTATTTTTATTATACTTGATTATTGTATTTTCTTTTTGTTGTTATTGTTGTTTTAGTTTGTGCTTTTTTTTTTTTTTTTTTTTGTGTGTGTCTATGTTCAATTGACCACAGGGGTGTTCGTGGGGGGGGTCAGGGTGGGGTGGGAGTTTGGTAGGGGGAGGGGATATGGTAGGGGTTTAATGTTTAAAGTGATTGATTCATTATATATATGTTGTTGTTTTTTTTTGTGTGTGTGTTAATTTATGAATCAATAAAAATGGTAATAACAACAAAAGGACACAAAAAATATTACTATTGGTTTAAAAATGGACAGAATGAGATTGAGTGAGAAAAAATGTCTTTTGGCACTACAAGATAGGGGACAGATGTTTAAACAGTGCCCTCTAGCCTGTATGTGCAGATGTGTGAATGTGTTTGTGTGTGTGAATGTGTGTTTGCGCAAAGGGATTGGAGTGTTTAAAGCAAACCCTGTGTTTGGAGATTAGGGATGCACAGAGAGCATAGAACAGAACAGCACACCATGAACCAACGAAACAAAACTATCACACAAGATTTGCTGCAGAGAGAAAATGAGAAAGAGAAAGCAGGAATCTGGGGAAACAGGATAAGGGAACAGAGAGGAACTCCAGGTATTTTTAATTTCTCAGGCACACGTGAAGAGGAAATAAGGATAGTGGAAGACAACAAAAGAACAGAAAGAAGGGAAAGAATAAGAGGATGATTGAGGAGGGGAGAGAAGGGACAGATTTATTTCCTGGAACTCCACAAGAAAGTAATCAGAGAATTCATGATGTATTTTTTTGCACCACGCTGCTTCTCATTTTTAACTTTTGCTGCCTCTGAGCCAGTTCTGACTGTTCAGTAGCCGGTTCTGTACTCCTTCTGATTGGCTCTGTCAAATTGTTACTGTGAAAACCCAATAGAGAGGTGTGGAAAGGAGGTGGCGAGAACCGGCTTGACAATATAAATAATAGTTTAATAATAAACTTAAAAAGACACGAACATAAACATGCAGGGCAGCTGCCCATAACTCTCTCTCTCTCGAACTGCCACCTCCGGTCGCCTTTATCCCTCTCCAAGGCTTGACTGGGGCTGGGTGTGCAGCATCATGACCCGGCCCCGCCCTCCTTCTTGCCACAAGAGGCCATTTGAGAAAACAGCTGGTAGGTGCTTTGACCAGATAAGTGTTGCATATTTTTTATCATCAAAGTTTAGAGGCTTATTTTCACCTTTAAGGGAAAGATCAGCCAAAAATGATTTTACTCATCCTCATGTCGTTCCAATTCTGTATGACTTTCTTTCTTGTGTGGAACACAAAAGGAGATGTTAGGCAGAATGTTAGTCTAGGTCACCATTCAGTTTCATGGAAAAAAGATACCATGAAAATAAATGGTGACTGAAACTAACATTCTGCCTAACATCTCCTTTTGTGTTCCACAAAACAAATGAACTCGCACAAGTTCGGGATGGTGAGTAACCAGCCTGATCTCAGGAAATTTACGCGAACATGACAACAGTTTTGCAATTCAAAGTTTACATTCTGTATAACACGTTTGGCTGCAGTTTTCCACTGAAATGTCCAGCTGAGGGCACCAAAAGCGAGTAAAATGGTGTCTTCTGATGAGGTTTTAAGGAATTTTAGATGGATGTTTTTAAAACATACCTCCCTAACCTAAAACTTTTGCCTGAACCTAACCAATAGTTTTTTAAAATATAAATGAGATGTTTAAAAAGACATCCTTACCAAATCAATGCCTAAACCTAACCATTAATGTTTTAAAATATAAATGAGACATTAAAAAAGACATCCCTACCAAATCAACACCTAAACCTAAGAATTAGTGTTTTAAAATGCAGAAGCGAAATGAAAAAGCACATATTCAGAAGCAACCACATTATTTTGTGCCGCTTCTATGACTCTGATGTGTCACAAATCAGCTTGAGTTCATGGCTGAACTTGAACCTTGGTCCTTCAAATCAAAGTCCAGTGCTTTGTCAGGTGAGCTATGATGCAAGCTATTCATGTTGAAATAATTTTATATATATATATATAGGTAAGTCTGTAATACAAGAATTAAAATGTATCGTTTTTCAAAAAATGCATTAGAGTAAAAGTGTGTCAAAGCATAAAATAGCAGGTATTTATAAAGTCATTATCAGCCATTAAAGTCGTGATTTGAGTGAAACTGTATAAAACACACAGTTGTTGTAGCGCCTCTAGTGTTCATTTCACCTGGAAACTTCAGGGAATTGTACCTGGAGACACATACGTATAACAAGTTTTGCAAAAATGTTTATAGAGTCACGTTTTCACTATGAGATCAGGAACGAGTAACTGATGACAGAATTTTCATTTTTGTGGTGAACTATCCCTTTAACAGTGTTTAAATGTGCAACATATGCAAATCAGTATCATTGGTATTATATATTTAAGGGTACTTTTCTTCATTTTTTGTTTTAAAGCTAAATCTAGGTTCAGGTGAATGTTTTTTCCCAGTTAGTCTTTTCAATAATTAATGAACGATATTTAGCTAGTATCTTGGAGGTTTGTGTTTGGCTACCACCTATTGAGAAAAAGGAAGTCTGCTCTCTTGCCCTTACAAATATAATTTGTTTCAGCTTATTTAAGATGTGCATATCTTTGTCTGTCTGTTTGTGTGTGCGTGCATATGCATTTGTTCATGTTTTGGCAGATGCAATCATGGATTTGTCAAGTGGATCATCTTACTTGCATCATTTTGAAGTCCAACTGCTCAGTGAAGTGTGTCTATTTCATCTCAAGTGTTTACACAAACCACATTTTAGTTTCTGAAAGAAAAGTCTTAAGATTTGATGATGATTAGGAATCGACAAAGTGGATTTGAGAATTTTCAATGGATTTGCTCATAAAGTGAAGCACCTCTAAAACTTTACATCTATAACACAGTCAGCAATGCTCTCCACTTCAAGCAAAAATCAAGTGAAAATCAAGAATAAAACTGAGGCACTTTCAGCACAAAAGTAAATGAAAATTAACTTTACATTCTGTTGTAATGCCCTTTGTGAGGGTGCGGCTGGGCCGTGAGGACACACGCCCGACCCTGAATCAGGCTAATCAGCGGGGAGGGGGATAAAGACGAGCCGGAGGTGCCATTTCGGGAGAGAGAGAGCCACATGAGGCCGCTGTGTGTGTGTGTATGTGTGTGTGTGTGTGTGTGTGTGTGTGTGTGTGTGTGTGTGTGTGTGTGTGTGTGTGTGTGTGTGTGTGTGTGGGCAGGTTTAAGTGGTTTACGAGGACTTTTTTTTAGGTTACAAACTGGTAATTACAAGGGTATTATACTATAAATGTGGTTTATGAGGATATTTCTAGTGTCCCCATAATTCAAATCGCTTAAAAAACATACTAAACAATATTTTATTGAAAATGTAAAAATGCAGAAAGTTTTTTGTGAGGGTTAGGTTTAGGAGTAGGGGTAGGGTTAGGGGATAGAATCTATAGTTTGTACAGTATAAAAATCATTATCTCTATGGAGAGTCCCCCCCCCCCCCCCCCCACCAACCAACCAACAGTGGTATCAAAATTACTCTGTATTCTGGAACAGATTTTCATAGGTAATTTGTTTTTTTACTTAATCTTGTACTTATTTATTAATGTTACTTATGGTTAATTTTAAAAGATTTAATGGTGTGCTTGCTTTAGCAATTATATTTTTTTTTATCTCACACTATCTGAAACTATTAGTTTAAGGTCTGGGGTAGGAAGGTAGGTTTTGTTGATTTAAAACTCGTTAGAGCATTATCCTTAAATACCTATTCTCTTTGGGAGAACATTTAACTCGCTTTTAGTGCCACACAGTGGATATTTAACCTCAGAACGTCCGCAAAACGTGTAATGAACCGTGTAAATAATTTTCATGGTAATTAATTGCACAAGGAGATAAGCACACATAAGAAGCTTCAGTGGATGGTTTGTGATTTAGCCTAATACAGCAGTAAAGGAACACCATGTGCTGTACTCTTCTGACTCTGCTATCTCAGTGTTGCAGAGTTCATGTTCATGGAACATATCTCCAGGTCTGAGAGATCTTCTTGGAACTATAGTCTGTGCAGCTCTAATGTGCTTTTTTCATTGATAGATGCCAGTTCCTGCATATTCCAGTACATTTTGGAATTTGACACATGAGGAATGGTTGTTTAAATCCCACTGATTTATGGCCATTACTGCCATTTAGCAAACTTTCCTCAAACTTTCCTCAAAGGTCTGAGCGGATGATACATCTGCTGAGGACATCTGCTGACTAACTAAAAATATATAAAAAAGTGATCTGTCCTCCTAGACTGCAAAAGCTCATAATTTGGAGGAGCACATTATGTTCAGTCTTTGATGGGTTTTATGTTCTATTCTAAACTCCATTGTGGTTTTCAGTTTATATTAGTGAAGATGGCTGCTTGTGGTGGTGTCTTGATATGTTTTATGTGATTTACACAATTAGGACATGTTCTTGAATAAACATCCAATATTGCTCCTGGAACCAAGACTCTTAAATTCACAGACCTGTGACATTTTTATGGGTAAGTAGGCAAGTTTTACCTACTGGACGATGGAATAAAAAAAAAAAAAAATGTTAACCTAGAAAATGTGCTTCATGTGGTAACATCTAAATTTACTGGTTTTTATTCAAAACAAAAATGTATTTAACCTTACTGAATCAACCTGAATGCATTAGGTTACACAAACACACACACACACACACACACACACACACACATGCACGCACACACACAGACACACACAAATTAATTTTAAGGATTAAATCAGGTAGAAACAGCTCCTTAAAGAATTGTTCACCCAAAAATGGAGATTCCTTCATCAATTACTCACTGTCACCATGTTCACTGTTAGGGGAAAGGAGGAAGTGGAAGACGGCGAATCCAACTCAAATGGTATGTTTATTTTAAACTCAAAATTTACACTTTTCAGTGGACACACTCAAAAACCCGCTTTTCAGCGGACACAGATCAGTACAGTCTCTTCAGCTTGTGTCTCGTAACTCTCTCTCTCTGCTCCCTGGTGTACGGCTCGTCTTAAAGCCTGTCTTCACTCTCACTGCAATGACAAAGAGCTGTTAGAGACAGTCATTGCCAGGTGATGATCCTTACCATTCTCATCTCCTGAACTCGCTCTCCATTCACAAGCTGGTGCTCAACCACGCCCCCACCTCCACATAACCCCATCGCCTGACTCAGGCCAGGGAGCCATCTGGCCTGCCCAGTACTCCCCCCCATTTCTGGAAAGAAAGTCTGCAACAGCAATCTGCGCCCCCGGTCTTTGGACCACCTCGAACTTAAAAGGCTGAAGAGCCAGATCCCAACAGGTGATCCGCGCATTGGTATCCTTCATGCGATGGAGCCACAAGAGCGGGGCATGGTCCGAACAGAGGGTGAAAGCCCATCCCGGGAGGTAGTACCGAAGGGTGAGGACCACCCACTTGATGGCCAGACACTCCTTCTCAATGGTGCTGTACCTCACCTCTCTCACCAAAAGCCTCCGGCTGATGTACAGCACTGGGTGCTCATCCCCCTCAACCTCCTGTGACAACATTGCTTCCAACCACCTGTCCGAAGCATCGGTCTGTACAACAAAAGGGAGAGAAAAATCAGGAGCATGTAACAATGGCCAGTCACAAAGCGCAGCTTTCACCTGCATAAAAGCCTGTTGGCATGGCTCCGACCACTGGACCGTGTCTGGGGCTCCCTTTTTAGTAAGATCGGTCAATGGGCTGGTGACATCTGAATAATTAGGCACAAACCTCCTATAATAGCCAGCCAGCCCCAGGAATTGTCTCACCTCCTTTTTGGTCTTGGGTCTCAGGCAGGCCACAACTGCTTTGGTTTTTGGATTTTTTTTGGGGGGGTGCACCTGCCCGTGACCCAAGTGGAACCCCAGATATCGTTCTTCCACCCATCCAGTTGCACACTTCTTGGGGTTTTCCATGAGTCCCGCCTGTCACAGCGACCTCAGAACCGCCCTCAGATGCTGCATATGCTGCTGCCAATCATTACTGTATATAATGATGTCATCCAGATAGGCAGTGGCATACGCAGAGTGCGGTCTGAGAACTCTGTCCATAAGGCGCTGAAACATAGCTGGGGCCCCAAACAAACCAAATGGAAGGCCAAACGGTGTGGAGAAGGCCATTTTCTCATGGGACATTGGTGTTAAGGGGATCTGCCAATAACCCTTCATTAAATCCAGTGTAGAATAAAAGCGAGCCATGCCCAACCGATCGAACAGTTCGTCAATATAAGGCATTGGATATGAATCAAATTTAGACACCGCATTGACTTTTCTATAATCCACACAGAAAATCGCTCTTCAGAACCAGTACCAATGGGCTGGCCCAGTCTCTGTGGGATTCTTCTATTACTCCCATATTGAGCATGGCCTTTAATTCTTTTCTAACCACTTTTTCTGTGCTCGGTTAATCGGTAGGGACGACTGCGCACCACTACCCCTGGGTCGATATGGTGTTTTATAAAGTTCGTGCAAAAGGGAAGGGGCGAGAACACATCCGAGAATTCTCTTTGCAACCGGGCCACATCCGTGATTTGTGACAGTGAGAGGTGGTCTCCGCAAGCCTGTAGCAAATTCTCCTGTGATAGCTGCCCCAATGTGTGGAGTTTTGCTCTCAGGTCAAGAACATCTTGAATTTCATTTTTGCTGTTTGAAAGTCCCTTCTCCCAATTTTCTCTCACAACATCTAAGACACTTCGAGGCTTACGCCCATACAATAATTCAAATGGGGAGAACCCCGTGGAGGCTTGCAGGACCTCTGGAACTGCAAATAACAGGGGTTCATCCCAATTCTGAGCATTTTCGTGCACAAACTTATGAATCATGTTTTTCAGGGTTTTATTAAACCATTCGACCAAGCCATCTGTTTGTGGGTGGTAGACGCTTGTCCGAATCGATTTAATACCCAATAATTCGTACAGCTCGGGTAGTGTACATACCATAAAATTAGTGCCTTGATCAGTGAGGATTTCTTTTGGAATCCCCACTCGGAAGATAATTCTGAAGAGTGCTTCAACAACACTACGTGCTGAGGTGTTGCGCAAAGGCACTGCTTCCGGATATCACATTGCGTAATACACCAGAACCAACACAAAGCGATGCCTGTGTGTCGTACGCTCTAATGGCCCGACGAGGTCCATACCAGTTCTTTCGAAGGGGACCTCGATCAAAGGGAGTGGGAGCAAAGGTGCTCTTGGGGTGGTAGGAGGATTCACCAACTGATATTCACAGCATGCCGCACATCATCTGCGAAAAGGTTACCCCTTTTACAGTGTACCTGGAACAGCCCTCTTTTCAACCAATCACTGCCATCATGTTTTAGCTGTAGGATAAGAGTTACAATGTAAAAAAGTGGAAATCTGCAATCATACCTTAAGGATCTATTTCTAATTGATCTAACCCTTAAAAAAAACATTTGTTGTGTGTAACCTAATTTAGTTGTATAATATTTTTGACTTAAAGTTACCTGACACAAAAAATGTCACAGTGTAGGGTTAGGGCTATGATTGGTTGATAAGAATGTTGTTCCAGGAACAACAGTGGATTTTCCAGGAAAAACAAACTACTTGTGTAAACCATAATAATGTTTTCTTAGCGGAGATCAGTGATGGTCATTGCTTTAAATTACTGTATCTAATGAGAAATGATGTCCACTCACCTTAACTACTCATAAACACCAGGGACGGCCAGGCTGTAGGGTAAGGCATACACACCAAAAAACAAACACAGCCAAAAACATTCATACACTCATTACACACATGCTTAAATAGCCAGGAGGATGCATACAGCTCACAGAGCTCTGACAAGGTGTTCACTTCATAGAACAATCTTGTCACTCAGTGCAAAAATGAATAAGAACAGACATTTTGCGTATGGGTGGGGCGGCGTTTTCGTATCTGTTTGTGTATACTGTATGTGTGACACAGTTGATAATTCTGGAAAACTTTAGAAAATGAAGCCAAACACATACGAGTTCCCGCAAATGTTCACTTCAGAACAAAGTGTGGTTTTGATCTAAATTAAACTGTCAGCTTTTGCAATGTCCAGGAAAGCATGCACACATTTTTTTTTCTCTAATATGTTTGTTGTCATTTTTTTTCTCCAATATGTTTGTTGTTGTTAAATCTCATCTTATTTTAAACATCTAACTAGGGGGACACGTGACGCCATGCGAGAAGCAGACGTGTGAGTGACTAGCTCTGTGTACTTTGCTAGTTTTAATTATTTTCATGTTATAATCCGGTGAGATTCGATACACCCAGTTACATACTGGCTTTTTGAGGTAAACATGGCAAAGAAGTCATAATCCTCAGACTCTGGAGACATTAAAACACACTTACGTGTTCAAGCTGAGGCCTCTGACAGGCCTGCGAGCCGGGGACTCGATTTGGAAAGCACATCAGAAGAAATTCAGCATCAACTGTCCAACATATTGGTTATGCTGACGAAGGTTGTTGCTGACTTGGAGGATCTCGCTGTAATACGTCGATCGATTTTGGCGATGGAAACAAAATTTTCTGAGTTGGTCACAAGAGTGGCAGATGTTGAGAAACGGATTGATTATCTGGAGTCCTCGGAAAGGGAATTATCCGCTAATTCGCCTGCATCCAAAACAGACTTGGAACACATTTTGGAAAACTCAATATGAGTTGAAGGAATAACATATGGATTGTTGGAATTCCTGAGCATGAAGAGGGCAGAGATATGGTGAAATTCCTTGACGAGCTCTTCCCGAGTCTGCTCAACATAACAGGCCATAAACTGGAAATCGAGTGAGCTCACAGAGTCCCAGCTCACAGATCTGCTGAGGGAGACAGGCCCGATCAATTCTGGCCACATTTTTGAGATCATCCAATAAAGATCTGCTGTGCCAGGCAAGGAGCAAAGGAAAGCTTTCTTGGAAGAATCACAATATTTTCTTTTTCCCGGACTTTGCGAATTCGACAAGAGAGAAACGCGCTCGGTTCAAGGAATGTAAGAAACTCTTACATCAGCAGAAGACCGCTTTTGCACTGATGCTTCTGGCCAAGCTGAGAATAGACATCAAGGATGGCAGTAAAGTATTTACATGTCCCAAAAAGGCACTCTCTTTCATAAATACATTGGAGCGAGTAAGCCATTTGAGGTTTTTTATATTAGTGGACTGACTCGCTGTCCAGTGACTCGATTGTCTGAGGAAGCTGGGCGCCATTTTTTTTTTCTATTTGCGTTGGCTCCACCTAGCGGCTGGTGTTTGTTTTGTGGAATGACACTTCCTTCAAAAAACTTTTGCATTGATGGAAGATCGTTTTTTACACTGAAGTTCCCAGCCAGATTGAGAATGGACACTATGGATGACCGCAAATATCTACATGCACACATAAATGACGTTTTTTTATAAAGTTGACGGGCTGAGTAAGTCATGGTGTATTTTGTATTTTTTTTTACATGGCCTCTGAGTGAGTTTGGCTCTTGATCATCCAAGGAACCGGGATGCCTGTTTTTTTTTATTTATTTTTTTTGTGTGTGTGCTGGTTCCGCCTAGTGGCTGGAGCTTGTTTTGTGGAATAACTCTGCTTCGGGACAGTTGGGGATGAATCTGTTCGTTCCTTGTGCCTATGCCTCCTGTTGGCTGTAGTTTGTTTTTGTGAAGTATTTTTAAAGGACATTAGAATGATTATGTCATCTGCTGAACTCATAACAGCCAGCTCACTGAACCATTGTTTGTCTGTCCGAGGAAACTGAACGGCTTTATATTGGCTGGAATTTGTTTTGTGAAGGAACACACCTTCGAGATAGTTCTGTGAATGAATCTACATGTTCTTTGTGTTTATTCTGCCTGTTGGCTGGGGTCTGTTTTACAAAGTATTTTCTGTTATGTAATTTTGCCTCACAAAATTTGTGCAGAAGCTCCGGACTTGAGAAATCCGATAGCAAAGTTGTCACGGGGCTCTCATAGACGTACATGGTCTTTTTAAATTTAGAGGAATTGATGCCGGTTGGCGCTGTCATGCGCAGGGTTAATGCGCATGTTTTCCTTTTTCTGTTTGTTTTGTTGGGGGGGATGTTCGGGTTTGATTTTTGGAGTAATGGGGAATATGGACTGTATAATCTTGTTTTTGACACACAATTTATTTATTTTATTATATCAATATGTCAGATGTTAATATGAGTAGGTTATCTCTCTCCACATGGAATGTGAATGGGTTGGGGCACCCCATAAAAAGAAGGAAGGTTATTTATTTTCTTAAGCATAAGAAATATGATATAGTGTTTCTTCAAGAAACACATCTTTCCCCGCAGGAAGCTGAAAAATTTGGGAAGATATGGGGTGGACATGTTTTCTTTAGTGCTGGCTCAAGTAAGAGTAGGGGAGTCATCATACTGATAAATAAACATCTACAATTCAAATGTCTCAAACAGAGTAAAGATAAATTAGAAAGAGTCATTATTGTTTTAGGAGAAATTCAGGGGGCAAAGGTTGATTTTGGCTAATATTTACACACCTAATGCTGATGATCAGGGCTTTTTTATAGATCTTGAAGGGATCTGCAAGCCACTGGCATACCTCATGTTATAATACTTGGAGGTGACTTTAATCTTTTGATGGACTCAGTCCTTGATCATAGTGAAGCAAAAGTGTGTAAGCCCCCTAGAGCAACATTGACACTTCACAGGATGTGTAAAAATCTTGGTCTTGCAGATATTTGGAGACTTTTGAACCCATCTGGTAGGGACTATACATTTTTTTCACCAGTCCATAAGATTTATTCTAGAATAGATTTATATATATATAAGTCCCTCATTTCATCAGTTGTTGACTGCTCAATTGTCTCAGATCATGCCCTGGTGAGTTTAGAGGTGTTGCCACATACAGAGAAAAATAAATCATATAGTTGGCACTTTAATGTATCCCTTTTGCAAAATCCTGATTTCCAACAAATTTTAAAGACTGTAATCAATGTTTATATGGAGACCAACTGGTCCTCAGTATGCTCTGTGGGCATGGCTTGGGAGGCACTTAAGGCAGTTCTTAGGGGTCGGATCATACAGTATGCATCATTCATCAAACAATCCAAAGCACGAGAACTCGTGGAGTTGGAAGGGAATATTAAAAGTGCAGAGGCAGAGCTGAAGTGCCAAATGTCGTCTAATGGCCTCAGAGAATTGAAACGTTTGAAATACAGATATAATACAATTTTGTCATGGAAAGTGGAGTTTTGGTTGTTCAGGGCAAGACAGTCATATTTTGAGTCTGGGGACAAAGCAGGGAAGTTTTGGCTAGATATATAAAGCAGAGAGAGTCTTTTTCTACCATTCCCTCAGTGAAATCTGCTGGTGGTGAAATTTTTACCTCAGCCATTGATATTAATAATGCCTTTAAAGAATTCTATCTTGATCTTTATAGTTCCATGTCTTCGTCTACTGATGAAGATATTAGAAACTTTGTGGAACCATTAGAACTCCCTAAACTGACGACTGAGCAAAAAAATTCTCTTGATTCTGAGATAACCTTGGAGGAGCTTGGCGAGGTAATACAGGCTCTGCCTACTGGCAAGGTTCCGGGGCCAGATGGTTTTGCCACTGAATTTTTTAGATCGTATGCGACAGAACTGGCTCCACTTTTGTTAGAAGTTTATACAGAATCATTAAAGAATGGAAAGCTTCCGCTAACCATGTCACAAGCCCGGATCAGTCTGATTCTTAAAAAGGTCAAAGATCCAAGAGAGTGTAAAAGTTACCGTCCAATTTCCCTGATCCAGCTAGATCTAAACATTTTGGCAAATATTCTGGCTAATCGATTAAGTAAAGTTATGACCTCTCTTATACATATAGATCAGGTGGGGTTTATTCGAGGCCACAGCTCTTCTGACAACATTAGGCGTTTCATTAATATCATGTGGTCAGTGGCGAATGATCAGACTCTGGTCGCTGCCATCTCACTTGACGCCGGAAAGGCATTTGATATGGTAGAATGGGATTTTCTTTTTAAGATTTTGGAAATATATGGGTTGGGAAATACTTTTATTGGATGGATTAAGTTACTTTATAGATGCCCTGTAGCGGCGGTACAAACAAATGGATTAAATTCAGATTGTTTTACTCTGGATAGGGGCACCCGGCAGGGTTGTCTTCTTTCCCCATTATTGTTCTGTCTTGCCCTGGAACCTTTAGCAGCCACGATAAGAAAGGAGGATGATTTTCCAGGGGTGACGGCGGGAGGTGTGGCGCATAAGCTTTTACTTTACACAGATCATATTTTGTTATTTGTCTCCGACCCCACTAGATCTATGCCTAGCCTCCACAGAATTATCAATTCCTTTTCTAAATTTTCGGGATACAGAGTTAGTTGGTCTAAATCCGAAGCTTTAGCTCTGACTGCATACTGCCCAGTAAGCTTCTCAGTAGGCTTTTCAAGCAGGCGCCTTTCAATAGCCCTAACAGGGCATTAAGTATTTGGGCATTTTATTCCCAGCAAATTTATGTGATTTTGTCAGAGTTAATTTTGACCCTTTAATAAAAAGGTTTTCGAGCGATGTGGGCAGGTGGGCTTCATTACATTTATCTATGATTGGGAAGGTTAATGTTATTAAAATGAATTGTATTCCAAAATTCATCTACCTACTACAGTCTGTCCCTGTAGATGTCCCCCTCTCTTACTTCAAGCAATTTGATAGCATAGCAGAGTCCTTCATTTGAAATGGAAAGCATCCCAGGTTACATTTCAACAAGTTACATAAGCCGATTGACAAAGGTGGGTTAGGCCTACCTAAGATTTTGTTTTATTATTATGCATTTGGCTCATTGGTTTGGCTCATTTGGCTCAGACATTTGGCTCATTGGTCGCTTCCACCTGAGAGAGCCCCTCCCTGGTTTTGTATTGAAAAGGAAGTTCTTGCCACTGCAAAGCCCTTCTATTAAAACAACTGGAGAAGTTAAGTCACACCCCGTTATCTCGCAATTACACTCGATATGGACAAAAGTGTCCAGAGTGTTTAATTCTGACATTTATTTAAATGTAGCCTTGAGCATATGGCTGAACCCTAAACTATGTATTAATAAGTCCCCTCTCTGTTGGTCAGATTGGATTGTGAGTGGGGTTAATACACTTGGTGACCTATATGAGAGTGGAGTATTGAGATCTTTTGAAAATTTGATTCAACATTTTGGGATTCCCAGATCTCAATTTTATAAGTATTTACAGCTGCACCACCTGCTCTGCACTGTTTTTGGGAGTAGCACTCACCCCCCTAGAGCAGCAGATACTCTGGGAGTGGAGATTGCTGCTTTTGGGAAGGGTCACGAGGCATCAGTGTATTACTCCCTGATAATTCAGAGTCTGGGGGACGGAGCTTTAAATTCTCCCAAAAGATTATGGGAGGAAGATTTACATTTGTTGTTGGAGGAGGGAGTGTGGGCTAGGATTCTAAAAAATGTCAAGTCTGCATCTAGAGATGCAAGGGTTCGCCTTATGCAATTTAAGATTTTACATAGATTTTATTGGACCCCTTCTAAATTGTATAGGCTTGGTCTTAAGGACACACCCATCTGCTGGTGATGCCATTCAGAAGATGGAGACACCACCCATGTTTTTTGGGGGTGTTGTAAGATCCAAGAATTTTGGATGAAGGTGCAAAGTTTTGTATGTGATGTGTTGAACATTCAAATCTCATTCTGCCCCAGACTCTGTATTTTGGGAGATGGGAAAGGTCATAAATTTGGAGGATAAGTATATAAAAAATTGGGTTTTGACCAGTGTGATGATTGGTAGGCAGGTTATTTTGAGGAGATGGAAGTCGGATGGAGCACCCTCGTTCCCAGAGGGGTGCGCGGAGATGGGGAGGGTGGCTGCCTTCGAGGAGGGGTCGAGCAGAAGGATGGGAGTTAGGGATCTTTTCAGTAAGAAATGGAGCAATTACTTAGCATTTTTTGGGGAATCTCGAGGAGGAGCAGTGGAGGGAGTAATTTAGAGTTTAGTTTTTTTTTTATTATTATTATTATACTTGATTATTGTATTTTCTTTTTTTTTTTTTTTTTTTTTTTTTAGTTTTGTGTTTTTTTTTGTGTGTGTCTATATTCTATTGACCACGGGGTGTTCATGGGGGGGTCAAGGTGGGGTGGGAGTTTGGTAGGAGGAGGGGATATAGTTGAGGTTTAATGTTAAAAGTGGTTGATTCACTATATATATTTTGTTTTTTTCTTGGTTAATTTATGAATAAAATAAATAAATAAAAAAAACATCTAACTAGAATTTCCACTATTCTTGCAGAAACTTTTATTTGAAAACTGGATTGTGATGTCAGATCACAAATAGGCTTAATTATTACCGGGCCTGAATCATGAATTTATGATAGGTTCAGATAATCAGGCACGAGAGCTCCAGTCCACTGATGGACTCTACTGTCTTACTGTCCAGATGAATCCTTCTCCATCATCCGAACTTTCAGAGAGTTTGACTGTTCATGTCCTTTTCTCTTCTTTTACCCTCGCAAGTTCTACTAAAATTTTAATGGCAGAGGTATTTTTATACCAGCTGCTGTCAGCGTTATTAGTCTCCTCAACTTTTAGACAGTGTGAGAGATGATCTGGAGAAAACTGTCATTTCTGAATCTCAGATCTGAAAAGATGAGAAGGGTAAAATGATGTAGCCTGGATATTCTCAGATGAATGGAGTTCTGTTCTCATCAGACTTTTTTGATATCCTTCGTATAAAGATTTGGAATAAAAGGACATGATTCTCTGTAGCTGTTAACATCAGTGTTTATGCACCTGATCAATTCATTAGTAAAGATGGAATACCTACCATTTTAAAAATATAACACAAGTGATGTGTTCTATGTTCACTATGTCCATTTGCTTACATACAGCATGTACTAATTCAGCCATCTATATATTTAAGCATATTTACAGTTCTTGCATTTCGCCGAGCAACGTACAGACAAGCAGCCCAACTGAAATGATCACCTCTGAATGTAATGCACCCAATATCAGCACTCACTGAAGGCCACTCGTCCAATCAGATTACAGGACTAGAACTGTTTTATAATCACATACATTCAAGCAAACGGACACTCCCTGCAAAGACAAAATGCAGTAACTACAAATGTTGTTAAAATTGAGTTATAACAAAATGGGCTCTCTTCAACAACACAATCACACAGGAAATCGACCTGTTGCTCCCAGAAGTTCATGTACCCTGAATTCAACCCCATTCAGCTGAGTTACTGACAAGCACCATTTCCCATCAGACATTTTTGTATGAAAACATTCCCTCTAGCACTGCTGACCTTGAGTTCTGGTCTCATGTAAACCAGGAAGTAATCACGTTCACATAAACAATGGTGAGCATTTTCGCTTAAAAACAAAAATTTTACTCCAGGTATGGGTGATGGAACAGAATTGATAAAATATGCATTCCTGTTGACTGCATTACAAAAAAAAAAAAAAAAAAAAAAAAGCTTGTGTTTGGTGCCACTCTGTGAACTGGAGCTCACACTTGCCCATACATTCAACAACACTTCCAGCTTCGTCCACTGGGGGCAATGATTTAAATTTTAATAAGCATAGACCAATTTCAGCATCAAAAACTTCAACCTACTGTTGCCGAATTCACAGTGTAGTCTGTCTGCACTTGGACTACGATTTGTACTGTACTGAGTGAGACTATTTCATAATCCACATTTGGTTGGATAGTCAAAAAACATTGAAGCAATTGTTTTTGGTTTCAGTTTTGACATAGTTACTGCATTTTGGTTTTGTAGGGCAGTACTGCTCTGCCAATTTCACCCCTCTCATCTCTCAGCTTTTCCTCTGGTTGTCTGTATTTCATTCCCACCTTTAAGCTCTCAGTGTGTCTCTGCAATATGTTACTTGGCAGCAGAGGCGCAAAAACCATATATGCAAGACTGGGGTAACAAGATAACAAGATAACCAATAACAAGACTGAACTAATAACAAGATAACAGCTTGACAGAGACAGAGAAATGGGGCACAAAATGTCATTTTGCATACCCACTTGGAAAAGTGTAGTTGCGCCCCTGCTTGGCAGTTAAACCTGAAACACATTCTCTATCTGAGCTCTGTCTGTGGAGACCACTTTTTCTCTCTCCGTTCCTCTTGTTTTTCAGTTTTTACCTTTTAACCCTATTCATTGTCTCCCCAGCTTTTCTCTCGCAACTATTTTCTGCTGAGCAGAGGTGCTGGATGGACACACTTTCTTCAATCAGACTGTGATCAGAGAGCACTGTCCATGGTGCTGAAATCACTTTCTTTCTTTCTTTCTTTCTTTCTTTCTTTATGTGCTCTTTGAGAAGTGCCTGACTCATCCCTTCCTGTCTGACCTGATGACTCCTCTAATTAGTTACTCTGTCAGCCAATCCCATCTCTTTCAATCACCAGCAAAACACATAATGATTATCCTCTCAACCAATCACAGCAAAATGTCTTAATGGATCGTTTGAGGACAAAATGGGCATTTAATGTCTTTCTTTCTCACCATGGGTAATGATTACGGCATTGGAAGTTCACCCCACGCAACAGCCAGTAAGGTGACAGAAAGATTGTTTGAATTTGAATATGTCACCAGCCTAATGATTACATCCCTGATAGCAAGCTGAAGTATTAGAATTGTATTAATTGGTGGAATTAATTAAATCCATGTTTCGATGGAAGTTGTTTCTTCATTATTTTTGATTTTAGGTTAAAGATCTTCAAGAAGTACACTGTGTTCATCCAATGAGCTAATGAGTTTGTCTTTGTCATATAAGTTCTCTCTCTGCCATTGGCAAAATACGATGGTCATTAAACATTTCAATAATTAATTAATTTTTAATTACAGTAGAATATTCTATTGATTATTCTTATTCTACAGTTATTATTTCTGAATAAGCTGTTCAGCTGTTGAAATTATTAATTCAACATAATGCAAGTAACACAATGATTTTTATGTGCTTAAAAACCTCACAAGAGAGTGGTTTCTAGTCTAAATTATGAAGATGGGTGAGTTCAATACAAGTTAAGCTCAATCGACAGCATTTGTGGCATTCTTAAAAAAAATATATATATATATATATATATATATATATATATATATATATATATATATATATATATATATATATATAAATTCTGGGCTATACAGTGAGGCACTTATTTTGTAAGTGAATGGAGCCAATCCATAAATGTTAAAATACTCACTGTTTCAAAAGTATAACCACAAGATGAAAACGTTTTAAGTGTTACCATGATTTTAGTGTGATAAAATCACTAACCTTTTCTGTGTAAAGGTATATCTAATTTTACAACTTCGTAGCCATAAATCCTAAAACGACAGTAAAACAATGATTTAAACAACTTTACATCTCAAATACAGTTTTAACATTTTTATTTATTTATTTATTTATTTTTTTAAGAAAAGGAGGGATGAGTCAAAAATAATTTTTTTGATAATCAACAATTTATCACAAATGCTGTCAATTGAGTCTAACTTGTATTGAACCTGGAATATTCCTTTAAAGGGATTATTCAACCAAAAATGAAAATTCTGTCATAATTTACTCGCCCTCTTATTGTTTCAAACCTGACTTTCTTTCTTCTGTGGAACACACAAGGACATTATTGGCAGAATCTTACAGAATAACACCCTCAGTCACCATTCATTTTCATTGTATGGAATAAGAGCAGTGTCAAAATTCTTCATGTTCCAAAGAAAAATAAAAAAGTGAAATGGATTTAGATCAACTTGAAGGTAAGTTGATGATGACAGAACTTTCATTTTTGGGTGAATTCTGTTTAAGACATTAAACACAACTCAAACGTCCAGAGTCCAAGAAACAGACACTGATTTGTTGCTTCAGAAATAGAATTTAATAATTTTAACTAGAAATAACAGAGGGTTGTGTAATACTTGTACGCATGCACATATTGTAATCATTGTGTGTATTTGTGACATTGCTAAGTGTGTGAATGAGACACACTGGGTGACCACTGCCACCAGTAAACAGCTAAAGAATTAAAATCAAAGTATTCAAGCTGGAGTTTTGTGCTTTTTTTTTTTTTTTTTTTTTTTGAAGAAACAAAAACAGACAAATCAGCTGATATAAATTCCATTTCTCATGCTTTCTAATAGTTCTACCTCCTACTAGTTCTCTTTCCAATGCAATCATTCACTTATTGTGCAGTCAGGAAAGCTTTTTACCAAAAGTGCTCATTCAGTTCATAACAAAACATTTTTTGCTCCTAACCTGGGAGCAGTTGTCCAATTCCATCTTGACCATGGTCAAAAAACATTTAAAACTGGTCTCAGATTAGGAGGAAGTTCTAAATGCACTTTCAGGTTAGCGATCTGCATTCATCCTCCGTAATTTGGCAGGGAGGTTGTCTTCTGGCCGGCCTCCACTGGAGGACATATTTATGTGTGGAGGGGCGTGGGGGTGTGTGGGAATGGCTGCAGGGGTGGGGGGCAGACTCCTCTGGTGGAGATCTCCAGTGGACATGGCCATGGTCTGGAATCCCACCTTGATGGCTTTGAGGTGGAATCGTGCCTCTCCGTCACCCTGGCCAGGACTGGATCCAAGGCGCTGCAGTTTGAGAGGAAGGTCCCCTGTGCTCGAAGCTTTGTCTGATGGATGGGAGCTCAGATGCAACACCTTCCTCTGCAAATCCTCCCTGCCATATGAGCTCATTTTCTGAAGTTTATTGGGCAGTTTGCAAGAAGCACTACCACTTCCTGGACCGGCCACTTCATCACCTGCTTCCAGGCAGTCTACTGAGAACACTCGGTCATGGTACGGAGTGAGCAGGGGAGAGGAAAGCGAAGATTTCTCTTCATATTCTTTCACGCTGTAGGGTGGCGTGGGGACCTCAAAGGTGCTGTGGAACTGTGAGTAATCCACCCGAAAAAACCCCTCTTCCAGAGACATGACGGGCAGGAAACGGTGACCCCACAACACTTCATCTTCTGTATATGAAGTACGTGCCTGACATGTCATACCTACAAGAGATAATGTATTATAAACAAGCATTAAAATGGACAGAAAAGGTCTACTGTCAAAATGTGTTTCAGTTGTTAGGTTTGCCTGTATGTGACTTGAAGATGTGAATGATTTTCACTGTCCCATTCCTCCCTCTTCCCCCAGAATCTGATTTACTGTCACATGTTTGTGTGTTTTTGTTCATTTATATGTTTTCATGTTTTGATTTCTTGTCTTTTATTTTGAAATGTAGTTCCTGTTTCATGTGACTACCTTGTCTTGTCATGTGACCCTCATGTTTCATGTGTTTTTGTTTTCATTGGTTTTTAGTCATTGGGTGCTTCTAATTTCTGAAATTGTGCATCCTCATTTCCTTTCCTTGCTTCCTTTCCTCATTTCCTTGCTCCACCCACTTAGGAAATGAGGAAAGGATGGAAGGAAAGGAAATGAGGACAGAGGAATCGAAGGAAGATGTTTTTGTAAAATGGAATGTCCTGCTCACTCAGGCGTCACTTCAGAGTGCCGTCTCTGCGCAGCTGCATTACATCGGAGAACTTTCCATTATATTATTGAAACTTGATAAATTCATATTTTCATTATAAAACCTAATAATTCAAGATGCACAGTTAAAGTATGTGATAATTAAAGTTTATTTAAACCACAAAGGTGAAGCATGAATTAAAACTGTTGTGTCAGATGTGAAGGGGGAGGAGAATTTGAGCGTGATTCAGGTGTTTCGACCAAAAAGTCTGCCGCAAAGGAAGCACCTGTGTTTCCTCGCTCAAGCGTCCTCTGTAAGCTTCCTCGGTCCTCGGTGCATTTAGCGAATTGATATGTCCTTCGTGATGCCGGACTTTGATTGGTTTCCAGGTCACGGGCTTGAGGACGGAGGAGCGAAGAAACGAAGAAGCTAAATTTAGGAAATGAGAAGCACCCATAGTCTTGTTATCGTGTTCATTAGTTTTGTCTTCTCATTGGTTTGTTTATTAGCCTTATTATCAGTTCTGTTATGTCATTGGTTCATGTGTTCATTGTCTTGCTAACTTGTTATGTCTGTGTATTTATAGCCCTCATGTTTGCCTTTGTCTCTTGTCGAGCATTGTGATTGTTTAATCTTGTAATGTTGTTTTTGCTTCTAGTTCACGATTTAGTCATAGTCAAGTCAAGTTAAATTCATGTTTTGTTTTGCTACTTTCATGTTTTTGGATTTCACTTTACGTAATTAAATTGCACTTGGGTTCTTTTCATCTTTGTTTCAGCTTCGTTCTCGTTCTGTTCCTGCCTGCTCAATGTTACATTTACATACTCTCAGTACATAATGTGTGTGAGAAGGTCAGGCAAGGAAGAGTTTTAAGACTCCTGCAGCCATAATTCAAACAGGGGGATGCTGAGTGATCCATAAACACTGCTGTGCTCTTTTGCTGGTGAACCTGGCCACAGAGAATGAAAATCCAATTTGCTCCTCAATAAAATTACAAATAATTAATAGACCAATCACTGAATGCTTTGTCCCATTAAAAAGCATGCATTGCTTTTCTTATTTTTTTTTTTTTTTTTTTTTTGTATCATCACAAGAGGGATTATGCCATTTTGGGGGAAAAACAATCAATAAAACATGAAGGAGAGATGAAAAAACAAAACAAAAACAAAAGAGCAAACTAAGAATTAACCATTCAAGAAAGAAGATTAGTAAGATTAGAGATAATTATCTCACAGAATCTTGCTCACTGAGGAAGTGAACATTTTAATTTGTCTTAAATTATATTTTAGGTGTCTGCTTGCCACATTGTACATTAACATAATTAAAAAGAGTAATTCTGGGCTCAATACAAGTTCAACTCAATTGACAACATTTAAGGCATAATGTTGATTACCAAAAAATAAATAAATGAAAATTTAAACTGTAACTGTAACCCAGATTTATGCAATTTTTTAAAAGAAAAGGAGGAACAAGACAATTAATTTTGTGGTAATCAACATTAATGCCACAAATGCTGTCAATTGATCTTAACTTGTATTGAACCCGGAATATTTCTTGAAGTAATCTTGAGTAATATTTAAAGCGATACTGTTAAAGGGGTAGTTCACCCAAAAATGAAAATTCTGTCATCATTTAATCACCCTCATGTCATTCCAAACATGTGTTTTTTTTTTCTTCTCCTGTGGAACACAAAGGAGATCTTAGACAAATTGCTAGGCTCAGTCGCCATTGACTTTAATTGCATCTTTTTTTTTTTTTTCTCCACAAAATGAAAGTGAATGATGACTAAGGCCAACATTCTTCAGAAGAAAGAAAGTCATATGTGTTAGTAACAACATGAGGGTGATTAAATGATTCATTTTTGGGTGAACTAATCCTTTAAGCTGCACTTCAGTACCATAATTACCATTTGTGTTAAAAAAGGCTGCTGTTTAAAAAACAAAACATATATATTCATATCATTAACTGATGACAAAATACTAATCATTTAATAACTAGCAACTAATTAGCAGCACCTAATATAGAAGGAGAATGAGTTTTAGTTTTAAAGTACGAAGGATGGAAATCACAATAAATCACTCTCTGACAGTATTTTTGATGACTCTACATTATGCAAAACAAATTATAATAATAAAAGTTTATGTGACATTAATCATACAGAAAATCCCATATTTTGCTACTGGAGAGATCGTACTGAGCAGGAGCAGTGGGGTGGCCTGCCTTCATTTAAAGGCTTAAATTGTGGATCAATGCTGGAAGAGGTTTTGCAAATGTATCAATGGCTTCACAGCAGTTCAGCTGGAAGTAGCTTTTTAAGTTCTCATTTAAAGCATGCATGCAAGACAAATCTCACAATCTTCGCATTGAAACTCTTGATTGGGCAATGCTCTGTCGGCATATATAATTAGAGTCTGTCTGCCATCTCTTTTTTATCCATTTTAACTGAAATGTTCATATACTGGATCTCTTCCTTTATGGTTTCCTACTGGGGTGTAGAAGAAGCGCAGATGCAAATTAAAACTAGACATACATTTCAGCTCTGTGAGCTCTAAGCTACAAGCACCTAAAAAAATAATAAAATTAAATAATATGCATGTGCAGTGGAGCCATTATCTGTATTTGTATCTGTATCTGTTCATATGATAAAATTATTTGTATCTTTCTCTGTATTCGAATAGAACCGGGTGTGGGCAGAGCTTAAACCGGAAGTGTGTCAAAACTAAATGAAATGCCCATTTTTAAGTATTACTCTTACATTTATAGTTTCTATTAATTAAATATGCCTTGTATATGCCTTTTCATAATAATAGCCTAATAATAATAATAATAATAATAATAAATATAATAACATACAATTATTATTTAAAATATATATATATATTTTTTTTTTTTCTTACCAGATGAAGCTGAATTTGTAGGCTACATTAACTGTGGAATATGTTGTGGTTTCTCCTGGTATTTCAGATATTAATATCAGCATAAAAAATAATTTTCATTTGTCTGTGCATGTATAACAACATTATTCTGGAGGCAGGAGGTGTCAAGCAAATTGTGAAATGTCAAGCACATATTTTTGCAGTGAATAATAAATACAAATTCAAACATTAAAATAAATTAAAATAAAATCAATATAGAGGTTAACCCTAACCCTATCAGAAATTTTTACGATAGGACACCATTATTTAGTTAAATAATAATAATAATAATAATAATAATAATAATAATGTTAAATTTATATTGCGCCTTACCAGAGTTCAAGAACACTTAACATTCTAAATTTAGCACAGTTTAAAGAAGAAAAAGAAAAAATACGGAGCATGTTTCAGTTTCTTTATTTTACATGAGCAGGAATATTCCAAACAGATGAGTACTCTATGGAGCATTTAAACCTTTATGGAGCATTTTAACTTTTTTTCGGAATAAAGTCTTAACCAGTTAATTACCTTAATCGCTGATGTAAATATAAATATAGTAAACTTTAAGAGACGGATAGACGAGCTCTGACGTGAAATCATTACTTCAGGTCAGGAATTTAACATTGTGCTCAGGTTTAGGCTATAAATAAATACTCATGTGTGAATCGTGTGATACATTAAAACAGACATTTCAAGAAGTGGAAAGTGTATATGTTGTTTCTTAGTATATTACACTTGATAAGCTCCAAACGCGCACAATTAACAAAGACCGCAAACGGAGTTAAGACTGCGCCCATCTGATTTGAAATAACAATGTGCTAATATTCATTCATAAGGTTTACACTTTAGAAATATTGGCTGCACAGATTCATAAATTAATTGCAATTTTGGATATGTTTATTTAAAATGTCACCTTTTCCTTGTTCTTTTTGGATAATCAGTCAAATGAATATTTGTTTTATATTATTCGGATGAATATGTTATTTGTTTTGAAGTCATTATCCGTGCCTTTCCGAATAAGGTATTCGGCTTCGGGCACATCCATATTAAAAAATAAATATTAGCTGCTAACATTTTAACATAATAATAATACAATTATACCATGGGTCTGTTGAATGCTTGATTTTGATTGGTTGACAAGTTCTAAGGTGTGCAATTATTTTTCAAGTAAACGCACAGCTATGAAGTAGTTCCAGGTCTTGACCGCATAATGGTTCCATTTCACTTTATTTAAGTGAAAATTATTTAAATTTATTTAAGTTATTTCAAAGAGCCCTACATGCTACCACAACAAAATAACCAATTAAAACATAGACACTGGTTAAGTACATCAGATAAGAATGACAAACAATATCTATAATATCCTAAATCTATTTCAGTTTCGATTGAAAAGTGTCCTTGGGCTACCTCTCTTTCTTTGTTTCTTTCTTCTCTCTCTCTCTCTCTCTCTCTCTCTCTCTCTCTCTCTCTCTCTCTCTCTCTCTCTCTCTCTTTCACTCTCATTTCAACTTACATCTTGGCAATTTTGAAGCGATGTTACTTCTGATGAGAGCTGCAACAAAAAAGGTAATTCCAGAAGCGAACTCTCTCGATTCCCTCAAAAACAAACTCACAAACACACACACAAACACACTACCTTGTTACTCCAGTAAGTGCTCCATTAAAGCAGCGCAAGCCTCACTATCCTCCGTTGCTATTTCTAAAGTGACGTTCTCAAACTAGCAACAAAGGCTCGAACTGTATCAAAGCAAGATGCTGAATCCATGGCGGAGGGTATTAGTTCCACTCACAAGAGCGTTTTCGGGACGAAAACCAGAAAATGTCTTGAGATAAAACCCTGAACAATGTCTTAAGGTACAGTAAGTTAACTATTACAATAATTGACTCCGGCCCATTGGATTATTGAAAAATAATGCACACCCGAGGTATAAATCCACTGCACGTCATGACCGCATTATTTTCCAATAATTCAACGGTCCATCGTCAATTATTCCTCACATAATCTTGTGATTTATTTATTTATGTATTTATTTATTTTGTAATAAGCAGATTAACACTTTTGGTTACTTTTTGAAGAAAACAGCGACAACAAACTGCAACACTAGGTAACGTTAACTTAGAGATGGAATCCAGCAAACATCCGGCTCCAAGCACAACACCGACTACTACACAAACTCAGAGTAATCCAAAAAAAAAAAAAAAAAAAAAAAAAAAAATTTATCTACTGAATCCCATCTGGCTAAGTGGGAACGTGATCGTGGTCGAACGAAAACTAGAGTGAACATCGGCAGGGCATTTGATTCCTGGAGGGACCTTCGTTCAGTTTTGGGGATAAAAAAAAAAAACCTGAATTGGCATTCTTCTTATTGGACAGGTATCTGTGTAATTTTAGCTAACTTGATCTAGCCTGCTAACGCTGACGAGCTACCTTGCTATGTAACTTTCAAATAATTTCAACGATCTTCTCTTTATACTAAAAGTCAGTTATAGAGGATAAATTTAACCAAATACGCTGGTTTCTTGATCGTAGTACAACATATGACATACAAAACATACAATAGTGCAACATAACAGTGCAGTGCAACAGTAAACTGTCGGGTATAGTTCTGTAGTATTTAGCTGTATGTGTGTATCAGTACGCTATGTTAGCTGATAAGTAGTTTTTGTTTAGTCTCAAAGTTTGTAGTAAAAGGTCCTGGTTACTTGCGTAACCTCCATTCCCTGATGGAGGGAACTCGATGTTGTGTCGATGTAGTGACACTAAGGGTCACTCTTGGAAGCCCGAAACACCTCTGGTCTTTGAAAAAAGGCCAATGAAAATTGGCGAGTGGTATTTGCATACCACTCCCCCGAACATACGGGTATAAAAGGAGCTGGTATGCAACCACTCATTCAGATTTTGTGCTGAGGAGCCGAGACAAGGTCCCGCCCATTTCAGCGGGTAGTCCAGCGTTGTGGCAGGAGGGACACAATGTCTCGTTCCCTCCATCAGGGAACGAAGGTTCTCACTCGACGTTGTGTCAATGTAGTGACACTAGGGGTCCCTATACAAAATGCCACAACTGGCTGAACTGTGTTACATGAACTGGCAGTGTGTGATGGGCAGACCACTGTGTGCCTCGCAGCCAGCACACCAGGCCGACACGTAACCTCCCCCAACGCTGTTATGAGTGTCGAACGGCCCTTTGGGGACAAGTCGACTGCCCAAAAGATAGAGACAGGCTAGCCCAGTCGTGGCCTCTTATCCTCTCTTTTTTTCTCCCCAAAAAAAAGAGTGAAATTTGTTAAACGACTGGGGCCACAGGTCTACGTCGGGGGGGTGTCACTCCCAAGTATTTTGAGTGGAAATATGTCACATGGTCTTGCGGAGCTTTGTCGGAAGTATGTCATGTGGAGAAGTCCCATGGTTGGTCCTAACCTATGGGGGAGGAGTTTCTACAAACATGGTGACTGGGCAAGGAAGATACAGTTTACCAACAGGGAAACAAATTAGCAGAAGATATATGTTGCATGGGGTTACTTATGGGAAACCAACACATGCGGAGCACCTACCCCAGTACAGGGCTTAGTTAGCACAGGTACTGAGCCGGCAGCGAGTTTCTCCACAAACTCGTCTGCCACAGGGCTCGGAGGAAGTCATCCAGGGAACACAGTTTGTGAACACTACTGAGAGTCAACAGCGTATGTCTTCAGCTCAGGGGAGGTGAAAGGCGCTATGCGCAAGTGATACACCCGGCCAGCTGTCCCAGACTTACCTGATTGTGCCTGCCACTACATGGGAGGAAACCGGTTCCACCCAGAGATTGTAGAACCTCGCAAAGGTGTTGGGTGTTGGGTGTTGCCCAGCCCGCTGCTCTGCAAATGTCTGTTAGAGAGGCACCACTGGTCAAGGCCCAGGAGGCCGCCACACTCCTGGGCAGCATGTCCTGAGCGTGATATGCCATTGCTATTGTGTCAATGAGCCAGTGGGTGATCCTCTGCTTGGAGACAGCGCTTCTTTTCCGCTGTCCACCAAAGCAGACAAAGAGCTGCTCAGAGACTCTAAAGCTCTGCGTGCGATCCAAATAGATAAGTAAAGTGCACATTGGACACAGCAATATCAGGGCTGGGTCTGCCTCCTCCTGGGGCAGCGCTTGCAGGTTCACACCTGATCCCTAAAATGGGTCGTGCGAACCTTGGCACATAGCCCGGTCGGGGTCTCAGGATCACGTGAGAGTATCCCGGACCAAAATCCAGGCACGTTTCGCTGACAGAGAACGCTTGCAGTTCTCCTACCCACTTGATGGAAGTGAGCGCAGTCAGGAGGGCAGTCTTCAAAGAGAGTGCCTTAAGCTCATCTGACTGCAGGGTCTAAAAGGGGGCTCCCTGTAGACCCTGAAGAATTACAGAGAGGTCCCTTGAGGGAATGAGGCACGGTCTGGAGGGATTCAACCTCCTGGTGCCTCTCAGGAACCTGATGATCAGGTCGTGCTTCCCTAAGGACTTATCTTCCACTGTGTCGTGGTGTGCCGCTATAGCGGCTACATACACCTTCAAGGTGGAGGGGGACAGCCGCCCTTCCAACCTCTCCTGCAGGAAGGAAAGCACCGATCCGACTGCACATCTCTGGGGGTCTTTGCGTTGGGAAGAACACCACTTAGCAAACAGATGCCACTTCAAGGCATACAGGTGCCTCGTAGAGGGAGCCCTAGCCTGAGTGATCGTGTCTACCACTGCGGGTGGTAGGCCACTTAAGTCTTCCATGTCCCGTCCAGGGGCCAGACATGGAGATTCCAGAGGTCTGGTCGTGGGTGCCAGATGGTGCCCTGCCCCTGAGAAAGAAGGTCCTTCCTCAGGGGAATTCACCGGGGGGGGCTGTCGCAAGGAGCGTGAGGTCCGAGAACCACGACTGGGTGGGCCAGTAGGGTGCTACCAGGACGACCTGCTCCTCATCCTCCCTGACCTTGCACAGGGTCTGTGCAAGTAGGCTCACTGGGGAAACGCATATTTGTGTAGTCCAGGGGGCCAGCTGTGTGCCAGCATGTCTATACCGAGAGGTGCCTCAGTCAGGGTGTACCAGAGCGGGCAGTGGGAGGATTCTTGGGAAGAGAACAGGTCTACCTGTGCCTGCCCAAATCAGCTGGACCACCTGAGGGTGGAGTCTCCCCTCTCCCCTGAGGGTAACCTGTCGTGACAGCATGTCCGCTGCAGTGTTGAGGTCACCCGGGATGTGAGTGGCTCGCAGCGACTTGAGGTGCTGCTGACTCCAGAGGAGGAGACGGCGGGCGAGTTGTGACATACAATGGGAGCGTTAACTGCCTTGACGGTTGATGTATGCCACCGTTGCCTTGTTGTCTGTCTGAACTAACACATGCTTGCCCTGGATCAACGGCCGAAACCTCTGCAGGGCTACCAGAATTGCCAACAACTAGAGGCAGTTGATGTGCCAATGCAGCCATGGGTCCGTCCAGGAGCTGGCGGCTGCGTGCCTGTTGCATACAGTGCCCCAGACCATTTTGGAGGCATCTGTCGTAACCACGATGCACCTGGAAACCTGCTCTCTGAAACAATTTCAGTGGAACCGCTGTCTTCTGTCTGAATGCCTTCAAACAGGTCAGCACCGACTGTGCGCACTCGTTCATGAGGCGCTCCGTCATCGAGACTGAGTTCAACTCCAAGCCGAGAAAAGAGATGCTCTGAACCGGGAGGAGCTTGTTCTTTCCCCAGTTGACCCAAAGCCCTTGTCGGCTGAGGTGCGAGAGCACCAGGTACCTGTGTGCACACAACACATCCCGAGAGTGATCTAGGATTAGCCAATCTTCGAGATAGTTGAGGATGTGAATGCCCACTTCCCTTAACAGGGCAAGGGCTGCCTCTGCGACCTTCGTGAAGACGCGAGGGGACAAGGACAGGCCGAAAGGGAGGACCTTGTACTGATACGCCCAACCCTCGAATGCAAACCGCAGGAAGGGTCTGTGTCGAGGTAGAATCGAGATGTGGAAGTACACGTCCTTCAGGTCTATCGCCGCGAACCAATCTTGATGCTGGACGCTTGCTAGAATGCGTTTTTGTGTCAGCATCTTGAACGGGAGTCTGTGTAAAGCCCGGTTCAGTACTCGCAGGTCCAAGATTGGCCGCAACCCACCGCCTTTCTTTGGTACAATGAAGTAGGGGCTGTAAAACCCCTTCTTCATCTCGGCTGGAGGAACAGGCTCTATCGCACCCTTCCGTAGGAGGGTAGCGATTTCCATGCGCAAGGTAGCGGCGTTCTCGCCCTTCACTGAGGTGAAGTGGACACCGCTGAACCTGGGCAGATGCCTGGCGAACTGAATCGCGTAGCTGAGTCGGATGGTCCGGACCAGCCATCGCGATGGGTTGGAAAGTGCAAGCCACGCGTCCAAGCTCCGGGCGAGGGGGACCAAGGGGACAATCTCGTCGGACGTACCAGCGGGTGGGGCCTCGCAGCGGGGCGGAGCCTGAGGTGCCACGTCATTTTGTGGCCATGCTGAGTTCAGGGACATTGAAGCACTTACCTGGCTCCTTGTGACCACCCCCGGAACAGCCTGGGAGAGGGGAGGAAGAGGCCTGTCCTCGTGACCCGTGGAGATCGTCACATCGGGGGCGGATTTGTGCCACAGCTGGGCACGCAGGGGCGGGGAGATCGCTGCTGGAGCGCCAAACCTGCCAAAATGGAATGATGGACGGTGGTCGTAATGACGGCCTTTGCTGAACTCTTGGGTACCGCAGCCACTTGGGCATGCGGCGAAATTAAATGAAAAGGTAACAAAAGATTCTCCTCCCGGCCCTCCACCGGGGGATTGAGTGGTCTGTTTACCAGCTCCAGAGCAGCATGTTTCCTCATCCCTGGGTCGCTCGTCTCAGGGGCGCTTCGAAGCCTTTCTCGAGTTCTTGGCAGCCAGCCATGAGACAGTTGGTGTCTGCTTCCTGTGTGGGCTCCATGCTGGGGCCGGACCACAGGGGGTGTGGGATCTTGAGCCGTGCCGGGGCAGGATGTGCTGGATAGCTTCCTTCTGCTGCTTCACTGCCTAGAACTGCTGGGCAAAGTCCTAGACGGTGTCGCCAAACAGGCCAATCTGGGAAATGGGGGTGCCAAGGAACCGTGCCTTGTCGGCCTCTCCCATCTCGACCAGGTTGAGCCAAAGGTGGCGCTCCTGGACCACCAAGGTGGACATCGCCCGCCCGAGAGTCCGCGCCGTGACCTTCATCGCCCGGAGAGCGAGGTCGGTTGCCGAGCGCAGCTCCTGCATCAATCCCGGGGTGGAACTACCATCGTGCAGTTCCTTTAGCGCCTTGGCCTGGTGGACTTGGAGGAGAGCCATGGTATGCAGGGTGGAGGCGGCTTGTCCAGCGGCACCGTAGGCTTTCACCGTCAGGGACGATGTAAACCTACAGGCCTTGGACGGGAGCTTTGGGTGCCTTATCCACTGGGGGGATTGCCGAATAGCCCTTGGCTGCCCCACCATCGAGGGTAGTGAGGGCAGGGGAGCTGAAAGATCGGGACTGGGCAGTAAAATGTGCCTCCCACGACCTTGTCAGCTCCTCGTGCACTTCCGGGAAGAAAGGAACTGGGGCGGGGCGTGGCTGTGAGCGGCACCGTGAGCCCAGGAACCAGTCATCGAGCCGCGAGGGTTCAGGGGAGAGTGGAGGGTTCCACTTTAGCCCGACGCTCGTGGCTGCCCGGGAAAGCATGTCCGTCATCTCCACGTCAGCCTGTGACTGGCTGACCGTACCCGGCGGAGGTGGTCCCATTGGGGTCCCAAATCGCCCCCAGTGCTAGCCGCGCTGGCCTCATACCCGTAGGCAGAAGGACCGGGGCGGGGAGCCACTGGGGTGGCTTGCTTTGTTACGAAGGCAAGCCATGACCGCATCGTTGCCATGGAGATGTTCTCACAATGAGTACATGACCCATCCACGAATGCTATCTCCGTGTGGGCAGCACCCAGACACGAAAGACAGTGATCGTGACTGTCAGAAGGTCAGAGATAACGACAGCAACCAGGAATAACACACAAACGGAAAGGCATCTTTAAAAAGATGCGTCTTTAAAAAGACGTTTCGTTTGTGCCGCTCTTTTAGAGAAATATACTCTTTTTTAGAATATACTCTTTTATTTCTGCCGAAGCGCCCAGGGGCGTTCTCTGCAGTGCACCAGTGCAGAGGGGGGAGAAGCCGCTGAAATGCGCTGTCAGGTCCAGCAGAGGTGAATGAACAGCCGTGGGAATTCAGCTCAGTGAGCAAAATCTGAATGAGTGGTTGCATACCAGCTCCTTTTATACCCGTATGTTCGGGGGAGTGGTATGAAAATACCACTCGCCTATTTTCATTGGCCTTTTTTCAAAGACCAGAGGTGTTTCAGGCTCCCAAGAGTGACCCCTAGTGTCACTACATCGACACAACATCGAGTGAGTGACAGGTAGGGAACAATCATAACTGTGTAATTTTAATTATACTACCTCATCTGTCAGCATTATGTCAGTGAATCACATTCAGCCTCTTTGTACATTACGTCATTGTTTTGGCTGATGCTCGCTCGCTAGCGTCCCTATGGAATGTGTGCACGAGCGTGAGCACGAGCAACAAGTAGCTGGCTGCAGTTCACTTAACAGCCACAGGTGTCATTAATAACAAGGGTTTCAGAATCTTACATACTGCATCTTTAAGGTTTAAATTGTTTCCCACCTGAGATGATAGCAGACTTCAACCACTTTGGCGGCAGAAATAAAGGTTCAGGCTCAGACTTGTCTGTATGATGCGCTCATGCAGCACTCATGCTGCTCTTCGCTCGTACCGCGCTTCTGATGTGCTCTAGTGATGGGTCGTTCATGAACAATTAATTCATTTTGAACAAATCTTTTATGTGACTCAGAAGAACGAGTAGTCTCAGAGAGTGATTCGTTCATTTTGTGTTGGCCACACATGCGCATTGCGCAACCTCCGTTCGTTTGTTACGTGAAAACCGCATAGGCGCAGTACAGGAAACAGAAATGATTAGTTCACCTTTCAACTCTTTTGGTCCAAGTCGTTCGTTCTTTTGTCACATGACAGCCGTATACACTATGCATTGCTCACACAGGAAACAGAAATGATTAGTTCACCTCTCGAGTCGGTCGTTCTTTTGTCATGTGACAGCCATATACGCTTAGTGTAACTAAGTCAGTGCTTAATTTGGTTGCACCACTTGCTCTTAAGGCAAGACTTAACAAGTAGCCTAGGTCCTAAGCTCTCCGTAAAGTAATGCGTAGTCACATAATATGATGTTTACTTGTATTGATCCAATAAGCAGCCTTCAAATTTGTATACAGAAGTGTTAAAAAGCCGTGAATTTCAGTTTGATCTTTTTACGGTTAATGTTCAAACCTTATTTGCTCATGTAAATGTCAATTGTAATAAATGATATCCCCATTGAAATACGATACGTAATGAAACAACATTTAATTAATGGCATATTTAGCCTATGTAAATAACAACGTTTAATAACTGTATCTAAAAGGGGCAATAAGTAAATAATACTACAACAGGCTGGAAAAATAGACATTTATTAATTTTAATATGTATTTCGTATATGTTGAAACTTGACACCGGATGATGCACCCTGAAAACTGCACCGTTAGATCAGTTTCATGCTGAAGATGCACTTAAAAGTAATTTTTTTCTCTCTCATAAATGTAAACTAGTGTAAATGTCAACATCGTAATACATGGGGATTTGGCTATTGAAAATTGAAATTTTTTAATTTATTCTGCTCAAATGAATGAAATGACTTGAATAAAGCTTCGTTCATTTTGCTGAATGAGACTCAAAGATCCAAGTCAGTAAAATGATCAGATTTTCCCATCATTAATGCGCTTGTGATGTGCTGCATTCGTGACACCTGCATGTCAACTTTAAAATTGAGTGACAGTCGAATGTAACATGAGGAAGGCGCAATTTAAAGATTAATTTTATCTTGCCAAGTTTATATGATGCAGTGTAAACATTGCCAATTCTTTCTTAATTAAACTGATTTGGGTTTTAGAAGATTTCAATGGTATGATAACCATCCATATATTGTGAAACCTTGAAACCATTGCATCCCTAGTCTCAACATAGTGTGAAAGATGGTGAACTTCAACAAACACAAGAGTGGGGCACATAAAAGCAAAATGCAAAAGCTAATAGCTAATGCGTGGAAATAAAACGGGCTCTGTAGACAATCAGGACATGATCACAACGTGAAAAACAAACCCTTCGGAAAGTGATTAAAGACTCACTGCCCTAAAGGTGAGAGAACATCTACACCCATCATGGGCCTTGATAATGTCTGTAGTGCACCTACTAATGTGCAGATGGAAGACATGGTGCCTGCCTCAGCTAGCCTAGAGGAGGAGCGGCGGAGTGAAGACCACACCACAAGCCCTACTACTGATACCTGTGATGAGAGCTCCATAAGTGATTCCTACAGTACTGATCAAGGTTGTTGGGATAAAATAGAGAGTAATGTTCCAGCATATTGGGCCAAAAAAGGACTGGAATCTTGTCAAAATAAAACGTGGACGTGAGTCAGCTTCAGGATGCCAATAAAAGCACCAGAAACTTTGCTTTTCACAAAGTTATTTCTGACGTGAACTTGGAAATGGAGAATGTGTGCCAAGAGATTGGGTTTTGTATTCACCTTCCAAAGTAAAAATATTTTGCTTTGCTTGTAATATTTTTTGAGATAAAACAAATGTATTTACTATTGGTTAAAGTGATTGGAAGCACGCAAGAGAATGCATGGTTGAGCATGAAGACTCTGAGATGCATCGTAAATCCATGCTTACCTATTTAACAAACTGCAGAGAAAGGACACATAGACTATTGAGTTGAAGAAACCATTAGAAACTGAGTGCAAGTACTGGACTGAAGGGTGGTAGCAGTTGTTACATTTTTGGCAGAGCGTGGCCTTCCTTTTAGGGGTCATAGTGCCATTTGTTTCATCCCAACAATGGGAATTATTTAGGGTTTTTACAATTAATTAGTCAGTTTGATCCCTTCTTAAAAGTGCACATTGACAAATGAGGCAATGCAGGGAAAGGATATCCTTCATATCTTTCTCATGGGATCTTTGAAGAATTTATTCAGTTGATGGGGCAGAAGGTTCTCTGTTAATATCCTAAATCAAATTAAGATTGCAAAATATTTTTCAATCAGTGTCTACCCCAATGTGGCACACACTGATCAGCTCACGTTCATTTTGTGATATGTTTCAGATGGTTGCATTGAGGAACGTTTCCAAAAGATTTTGTCTATCACAAGTCATACTGGGGATTCTCTTTGCATGTCTGTGGTGACTACTTTACATGAGGTAGTCTTTAATAATTGCAGAGAGCAATGTTATGATAATGCCAGCAACATGTCCAGATAACCCCTTTAGTTGAATGGGTGCCTTGTGCCGCCCATATGCTTAATTTGGTTGGTGTAAATAGTGAACTGCTGCCTTGAAACAGAAGACTTCTTTACTTTTGTTCAGATACTTTTAAATTTTTGCTCAAGATCTCCAGCACAATGGCAGACCATCGTAGCCGGCTTACAACCAAATGACAACAGTAGGATCAAGACCCTGACAATGCTCTTGGATACAAGGTGTTCTGCACATGCACAAGCCACCAAAGCACTATGTACAAATTACACCAAAATCCAGGAATCTTTTAGAATGATAGCCGATGACACTAACCAGTAGTTAACCACTCCTGATGAAGCCAGCCAGTTAAATAAGAAAATGGCCAAACTGCAATTGCTTTACTGTGTAACATGTGGAACACAGTTTTGCAATAATTTAACAAGACAAGCACATCCCTCCAGACTGTTGATTTTGATTTGTGTGTTGCAGTAAATGTGTAAAGATCGTTGAGGGATTTTGTGGCAGAGCTCCGAAATCAGTTGAGGCAACGGCAAAATAAATGTCTCCAACTATGCCTGCAGTGTACAAAGCAGGCTCTCAATGTCAGAAAAAGCACAAAAAGTGCAGAGATGAATTCACAGAGCCAGACCATCACATGTCAGGCTGGGATCTGTTTTCATCAAGCATATTTATACTGGTGATTGACAGACTGGTAGCTGAGCTGGACTGGCAGTTCAGTCCATATGACAATGTAAACCAGCACTTTGGCTATTAAATAGCATTCTCTCCCTGACTCCAGAAGAGCTGCGTTGTCTGGAACAACATTGAAAAATAAATACTGCAAAGATTTGAAAATTGACTTGGTAGATGATCCTTAATGAAACTGATACCACCGCAAGAGCGCTCATAAAAAAAAATAAAAAAAAATAATAATAATTGATGTCGTATTTCCAAAAATAGACATCACTTTCCGGTTGTTCTTCACACTGCCAGTAACAAATAAGTGTTTAGTGCCTTCTGTAACACCTGTAATAATGAGCATCACTGGCAAGACTATGCAATACCATCCCTTTCTTTGTCTCCACCTCATTTCCTCTTTTACAAGAGAATGAGAGAAAGGGAAAGATCAAGTGCAAATAGAAAGGACCCCTGGGGTTTCATAAATATGTCCATTTCATCAGAGATAATTTAAAAGAAAACAACCAACAACACATTACTGAATGTGATGTGGAAAGTATGTTGTTAGTGGTCGTCAGGGTGTTATTGCAAAGGTGTTCTGAGGGTTTTTGTTTGTGTTGCTATTCGGTTTTGCCAGTGTGTCCTTGGAGGTTTCTTACTGGCCCAAGTCAAAAGAGAAGGCAGAACCATGGTATTCTGATCCATAGATATGGCTCGAGTCACTCCTGTGATGTAAGTCAATGGGATTTTTCTGTTGAATCATCTGCCCGGCAAAAATCATAACTGTGAACACCTAGAAAAGTCATAGCACACCTATCCTCAACAAGCCACACAATTTGAGGCATCATTCATGTCAATTAAACAATGAAGTTACTTAGTGGTTTAGTAATAGTAAGGCTTGCTTTAGCAAGTACCACTTAAAATTAAATGAGAATTTAACCAAGAATATATGAGGAATAATCAAAGACAGAGAAGGAGACACAAGATTATATATTTTTTTATTATTTTTATGTTTGTGTAGTGAAAGACTCTCATTTAAGCAAACATAAAAAAAGAAATCTGTCTTTTTCCTCCTCTTCTTGCGTCCACAAAAAGAAAATCCCATCCTGCCTGCCACTCAGTTACTTCTTCACTCTTTGCCTGCATGCAAAATACCAGGAATGGATCGAACTGGAGCAAGGTTTGAAGCTCATACTGTACATCAAAATGACAAGCATGTGACTGAATACACTTATTATGCACAGGGCACTGCTAAAAGCATGGCTACAGCACTGGCCTGATAATTCCATCCAAAATCCACTCTTTCAAAATCCACTTGTCTCCCCTGCTGACCTGACTGAAGCAAATACATGAATTAATTGAGAAAACCATGACTGAGGGCTATGAGGGAAAATGGAGATAGTAATTATAGTTTACGAGATAAGAAAAGACTGAGGGTAAAAAAAGTGAAATGTTCGGTCTGATCTAATAAATGAAGGAACACAATTTGCACTATTCCACCATCTGGCCGAACATTTCTGAGCATGGTGAGGAACGTTTCAAGTGCATTTCCACTTGAGCACGGTTCACATCCGTACACTTATAAGCCCTTCACCCTTTTCTCTCTGCTTTCCTTTTTGCTAACTTGGCCATGTCTTTCCTGTGCGTAAGCAGAGTAAAAACCAGGTACCATACGTCATACGTATGTGGTCATCTTCCAAAGTGCACTTGGCTCCAATGTTTACCTCTCAAGCTGTCACTAACTGCCGTATTTGTTTTGTACATTCTAATCCTGATTTTGCAGCACCATAGTGGAAAAAGAAACCGTAACCTTGCCAACTGTCCCAGATTGACACAGAACAGCACGGTTCTGCAACGAGAATCTTTCGGCCCTAAGGGTGGAAAAGATTATGACTGGAGGGATGCAATCAGTGTTGTGTTGCAAAGCCAGTGTTAAACAAGTAGTTATGCAAATTAACGCAATCTCCTAAATTCCTGCATTCAATCAGTTTTAACCACCACGCAAACCATGCAATTGCGTGTGGCCCCAGATGTCCCTCGCCCCGGTAGGAAAGCTCAGTAAAAACCACTAGAGGGGAGACATGCTGTTCTGTGTCAGCGCTCTCAGAGCAGAACTTGATTCACTCACAGATATGCACGAACGGATGAGTTAGGGGCCATTCACACCAAACATGCTTTTCCATTCATCTGCTCTGTTTTTCCATTGTTTTCCTTTGTAAACACACACTGGACGAACATCCTCGACTGCTGTACCGCGTCTCGCTGTTCCTTCAATGTCTCACGCAGGACCGGCACATTTTTAGACACTGTGTCAAGCTAAAAAGAACTTCAGGTCTCAAAAATGCACATCGAGATACCTGCATTCTGTTTCATTCATTGCGCTGTATCCTGATTGTTTTTAGTGCAAGTGTCACAAAGAAGAACAAGTTCAGCTTGCAAATAGGTGACTGTTACAATGTTTAATATGATTCCAGATTGTTCTGCACCAAGCAAATTTTAGCGCTTGCTAAACGGCAATGTTTTTTTTTCTTCTGCTCTAATGTGCTGAGGAAGTGCTGTTTATTGTTACAATACTGTTACGAATGTTGCCTACGATGCTTACATAAAATACTGCCTTTTTCAACATGTTGAACAGTACACTGCAGCCTCCAGGTGAAAGTAAAAAAGACAGAAATATAATCCTATTGTATACAACAAATCATCAAAATAATAATAATACTACTATATCATATTATAATTGGGTTGTAATAATAATAAATAACAACTGAATTCCAAAATGTTAGTGAAGTAGTAGTAGGTTTTGCACACCATGTTCATTAAAGAAATAAAAAATAAAAAGTGTTTTGTCAAAATATACACTCAGAAGTTTTGAAACACTTACTCATTCTTTATTTATTTATTTATTTCACATTTTACAATAATAGTAAAGTCATCAAAACTATAGAATAACATAAATGGAACTATGGGAATCATGTTGTGACTAAACAAAATCCAAAATAAATTAAAACTGTGTTATATTTTAGCATTTTCAAAGTAGTCACCCTTTGCCTAGAATTTGCAGACAAGTACTCTTGACATTTTCTCAACCAACTTCTTGAGGAATCACCCTGGGATGCTTTTTAAACAGTATTGAAGGAGTTCCCATCTATGATGGGCACTTATTGGCTGCTTTCTTCATTATTTGGTCCAAGTCATCAATTTCAAAAACTTTTTTTTAAATAAAATTTTAGTTTTATAATGAAATCAATTAATATGGTGGCAATATTATATTTTTGTCTACAAAACTAATTTAAAATATTTAAGCATACGACCTTTGGATCAAAAGATTTTTAAGATCATGAGAAACATTTCAGTCAAGTGTTTCAAAACTTTGACCGGTAGTGTATATAAATGTAATTTTGTATGTCGAAGATTCTAATGCATAGCCTTCATTCTGACTTATGCAATGCAGGAAGTGAATCATGTTGACTGTTCTTGAGCTACATGCGGGTGCAGCCATGCTGATCAGAGTCTAAAAAGAGAGGGAGCAAGATATTATTCTATTTGCCCTCAAAGTATGCATCTACATAATGGATTGCGTGAAGGCAAGCTTTAAGAGAGGCTTGCTTTTGACTTAGAAACACTGGAATCGGCACTCGATTAGGAGCTTGGTATCAATAATGGAACCAGCGTGGCAAGGGAATTCCAGGAAAGAGGAGAAAATTTTAGAACAAAGATTATGTGTTTGAAATGGATGGCAAGATTTATATGCTAACATTTATACGTTTATAACATTTATAGGTAACACTTTAGAATACTGTTCCTTCATTAACAGGTAACTACACGGGAACAAATGAGTTGCACAACAAAGACATTTGAGTTACTACTATTAACTAACAAGAAACAGTGATTAACTAATTAGTAAGTAATAGCACACAGATGAATGCAATAGTTCACTATTAGGTCATCAATAACTACAATTTTTCATACCTCCTGGAGAACTACTAAGTAACTATACTGTTTCATAATTAATGCTAAACTAATCAAGAACTAATGCAGGACAAATGACTAGGGCAACATTAACATCTTAAACACTACTGTTAACTAATACACAAGATTGTTTACCTAATTAGTATGTAATAGCAGACTGCTATTGATTGAGGTAAGCTATTAATAACTAGTAAATGTTGTTACACCTCCTACAGAGAACTATGTACTAAGGGGTCATTTTAAATAAATGGCCTTCTTAATGCAAGTTCGAGAGGTTACCTCACTCCTGTATCAGTTCTTTCAGCATCCCACCATTGAAGTTTACATTATTTCTATACTGGACCAAAAGGACTCTTCAGCCAACATTACCACAAAAGCCATTTAAACAGTCACTATAGTGATTTATTTTCAGATTTTTTTTTTTTTTTTTTTTATTCAGGGAGTGGGGGCAAAGTCTTTATGATGTCACCAATTCCAGCACTGGAATGACTAAATGTAAATTATTATATTTTATTTAGTGACAAAAATAGAGTACATCTTTAAAGAAGCAGGACAGTGTCCCTCGTGTGCTCTTTAACCAGGAATTAACTTAAAGAAATAACCTCTCCAAATTATTACATTACCTGTTAGAATAGTATTACTAGCCAACTTACCTCACCGAAATATATGGTTCTTTTGGATATCTCTCTTAACCATTACAAATGAGTACACTGTTTCTGTTTTTAGGGGTTATAGGTTTCTATTAATAACTACTTTGAAAAACATGGTAACCCCCTAGTAATGACTAAGGTGTTATCACATCATTCTGAAGGAATTATTTGGCATTTGGAACAGTATTCTAAAGTGAAGATCATGGTAACTCTCTAGTAATGACTGAAGTGTCACTACATCCTTCTAAAGGAGTTATTGACCATTTGGAACAGTATTCAAAGTGAAGATCATTGTAACCCTCTAGTAATGACTAAAATGTTACTACATCCTTCTAAAGGAGTAATTGACCATTTGGAACAGTATTCAAATTGAAGATCATGGTAACCCACTAGTAATGACTAAAGTGTTATTACATCCTTCTAAAGGAGTTATTGACCATTTGGAACAGTATTCAAAGTGAAGATCATTGTAACCCACTAGTAATGACTAAAGTGTGACAACGTCCTTCTAAAGGAGTTATTGACCATTTGGAACAATATTCAAAGTGAAGATCATGGTAACCCACTAGTAATGACTGAGGTGTTATCACATCCTTCTGAAGGAATTACTTGCCATTTGGAACAGTATTCAAAGTGAAGATCATTGTAACCCACTAGTAATGGCTGAAGTGTTACTACATCCTTCTAAAGGAGTTATTGACCATTTGAAATAGTATTCTAAAGTGAAGATCATGGTAACCCACTAGTAATGACTGAGGTGTTATCACATCCTTCTGAAGAAATTACTTGCCATTTGGAACAGTATTCTAAAGTGAAGATCATGGTAACCCCCTAGTAATGACTGAAGTGATACCACATCCTTCTAAAGGAGTTATTGACCATTTGGAATAGTATTCTAAAGTGAAGATCATGGTAACCCACTAGTAATGACTGAGGTGTCATCACATCCTTCTAAAGGAGTTATTGACCATTTGGAATAGTATTCAAAGTGAAGATCATTGTAACCCACTAGTAATGACTGAAGTGTTACTACATCCTTCTAAAGGAGTTATTGACCATTTGGAACAGTATTCAAAGATCATGGTAATGCACTAGTAATGACTGAAGTGTTATCACATCCTTCTGAAGGAATTACTTGCCATTTTGAACAGTATTTTAAGTGAAGATCCTTGTAACCCACTACTAATGACTAAAGTGTTATTACATCCTTCTAAAGGAGTTATTGTCTATTTGGAACAGTATTCAAAGTGAAGATCATTGGAACCCCCTAGTAATGACTGAAGTGTTACTACAACCTAGAAGTGTTTCTTCATAACTCTTCTCTTATTCATCATCTCTTATTTGTCATTGACCCATATACAGATACCAGACACTTCTTATGTTACATTCATAAGTTGATCCAGTTCTGTTCTGAAGAAAACAGAGGCACAATCATGCTTCTCTAAGATGCATTTTCAATTTGACAATAAAAATATAATTCTTCACATTTAAGACACTGGATTTTGAGGAGTTAATGTGGTGATGAGTAATTAATTAGTAGTTAATTTTATTTAGCCCTAGTTAGTCATTAGTTCTCAAAGAGGCAAATAAAATTCAGTAATTATTGATTAGCTTATAGTAAAGTACCACAGTCATCAGTTAGTAATTACTTACTGATTAGTTAATCGTGTTTCCATATTAGTTAATAGTAGTAACTTAAGTGTTAATGTAGACTCATTTGTCCTGCATTAATTCCTGCATAGTTACCTGTTAATGAAGGAACAGTATTCCAAAGTGTTACCCATTTATAACATTAACAATGTACATTGTAATCCCTTTTTAATGTAACTGTGGTTTATGTATGTGTATCTGTTTTTAGATGTTTATAGATTTAGGTGTGTTGCTCTGATAAGGTCCTTCCACAAATCTGCGAAGAGTAAGATAAGGTACTGATGAGGGTCTTGTAGCACCATGATTTATCTGGGAACACTTTACAATAAGGCTCTATACATTAACATTAGGGAGACCCAAGCATTGACATTGATGAAAAAAATAAATAAATAAAACACTCCAAAGTGATAATAAAAAAATTGTGGAAGTTGTGAATTCATAACATAATTTAACACAAAAGTATATGAAAAATTGTTTATTACAAACATTGAGGTTAAATTCTTGAACATTTGACCATTTAAAACTAATAAGCACTATTGATATTGATAATATATTGTATATGCTGGTATAATCAAAATAAATATCTCTATGTACTGTTGTATATTTAATATAGTATATCATGAATACCATAAAACAAATATTATTATTTTTTTTATTATTAATTATAGAACGGCACAGAAAACAGATGCAAATCATTTGGAATAGTTTATAATTTACTGAATAGGCTCTTTTGTGTAAATATACATAAACATATATTATTTGCTGCGCATATAAGAATTGTTTCAAATTTATGAAAGTTGATATTTTTGGGAGATGTTATCATTTTTAAATCAGTAAACATGTTAGGTATTTAGGAAAAATATTACAGGTCAAATACTTACTTGGACAATCGCTACAATTGTTCAAAAAATGATAGCAATTTTGTCAATTAGCCGTGACAATTTTAGTGTGGCTTTAGACAATAATATTTTTTTTTTCCTGCCAAACATCTGTTACAACACAGTTCAGAGTGTCCTCTATTGTTATGTGTATTTTCTACCCATATTTAATCACTATTAAATATTATTTAATTGTTTTAAACAAATATGCCAATTCCGCTTTGCTGGGTCTCTGTGATTTAATGCATTAAGCATCATGAACTAACCATGAACTATATTTTTTAACATTTATTAATCTTGGATAATGTTAATTTATTCATACTGTAATGCATTAAATGACCAGAGTTCAGCCATGCAACTCTAAAGCTATGTTCAGACTGTCAGTTCAAATCAGACTTTTTCTGTATCCAATCGGAATCCAATCTTCATGATCGACTGTCCACACTGTGTATCGCAACTGATCAGATCCGATTTTTGTGTCCCGTTGCTATCTTCATTTTCTGACATGTCTGCAATGGTTGCTATAGCAATGCTGTTGTGTCAGTTTGCAAAAAAACAACACGGATGGGAAAGGAATAGAGATTTTAGCAATGGCAATGTGTAGCTGCAGCACTGGTGTAACTGCACCTTATGAGGCAGAGACGGTGGAGGCTGGCATGTGCTGCTTTATTTCGTGCTGCTGTTTCCGCCGGTATCACAGTTCAAAGCGGTGTGTGGTCCAGACAGACCTTTGTTGAAATGATGTGACTGTCAAACTTCAGAATGTGCGCTGGAAGATTCTATTAATAATATTCTCAGCTAGATAAAACTATTAATATTCAAATTGTTTTAGCTCATGCAGAAATACAAATTAAGATTAATAAATGCTGTTAAAGCATCGTTCATTGTTGGTTCATGTTAACTGTTGTGTTATCGAATGTTACTGTAACACATGCAATCTTAATGTAACGCCTTATCATTTACCTTACAGGAATATTACTTTATGTGACTTACAGCTTGTGCTCAAAAAGACTGAGGTGGAAATTGGGTGGTATTTGGATATTCTGATTTGATCAATGGTGGTTATTGGCCTGAAAAATTCCACTGCCATAAGCAGGGGCACAGCTACCCATTTAGGGAGGTGTGTACAAAAGCAACTTTGGCACCCCTTTAACATTGCCGCTCCCTTGAACATTTTGCGGTCCAAGCACATTGTGCCACTGTTAATAAGAATTAAGTGTTTATGTTAGGGTGGAAGATGCTACCCACCCGTTGTCTCCACAATGCCCTCCAAGATGACGACGATCTCAAACTGCTCGTTCTTGAGTGAGCGCTGGGACAGGTCGAAGAATGGGCTCTTGGGATTGATCTCATGGCAGATGGTGAGCGGAGAGACCAGGAAGAGCTGGTCAGCACCCGTTCCAAACCCCACGTCCAGTTCACACTGATCCAATGGCAGAAACTCACCCTCCGGGGTCTGGCGTGACTGGGAAGAGACACTGATATCATCATCACCATTATCGTCACTCTTGTTATCATTATAGTCATAATTTTCATCAACTTTACATTGAAAAAAATCTAAACTTTAATTTTAGTCTATGCCCTCCCATTTCCGAGACAAATTACTGTAAGAACAATCAATCTGGAAAACAGAAAATCAAGGCCAGATAAAGTACGGTCGGAAATAGAAAAAAAAAAAAAAAAAAAAAAAATATATATATATATATATACATATAGCATCATAATCAAACCCAAAATAACACAGAATATATTGAAACTGAAGGACAAATTCATGCTTTTAAGTGTGTGAGGGCAATATTCCTCTCTTGTCAAATAGAGAGAGAGAGAGAGAGCAAGAGAGAGAGTTTGTGGCTAACAAGGAACGAGTGGGGAATTCTGAGAAGCATGAGTGCTCAGAGCAGTGAAATAAAACACAGATGGAAAGCACAGTGTCATGTGTATTTTGTTGTTTCATGTTTTTCATGTCTTTTATTTTTAAAAGTTTAGTTCCTGTTTCCTGGTCATGTGATGTACTGTTTTCCCTCCATGTTCATGTGTCTTGTTTTCACTGGTTAATTGGTTGATTATCTTGTTATCAATTCTGTCTGTTTATTGGTTATCTTTGTCATGTGTTCTCCCATGTCCATGTATTTAAACCCTCATGTTTTCCATTGTCCTTTGTCAAGTATTGTATGTGTTTGGTACGTTGTTCATGTCATGTCATGTCATGTCATGTCATGTCATGTCATGTCATGTCATGTCATGTCATGTCAGGTCAGGTCATGTCAGGTCATGTCAGGTCAGGTCAGGTCATGTCATGTCACTGCACCGTCAGGTCAGGTCATGCTATGCCAAGTTTATGTTTATGTTCCATTCACATTTGTAGTTAGGGTTTTCACTTCTATTAATAAATTGCACTTGGGTTCTTCAATTCATCATCATCGTCTTCATCGTTGTCAGCGCCAGCAGCACATCGTTACACACAGAGAAAAGGTCGGTGCAGTGAGATTTAAAAAAAAAAAAAATGTTTACAAAGCATTATGTCATTTCAGCCATGATTTAAGATGATAGAAAGTGTCTGTTCACAGAGCCAGAGAAATTTAAGACCTCATGATTAACAGAGAGATGTCTGACCAAATAAGAGAAGGAAACCCCAATGTGAAGAAAATGTTTTCCTACAGAGCACAGGCTAGTGAGGAGTTTGTGTGTGTGCCACAAATTCTCTCCTTTATGGTGTTACTCTGAAGAAAAAGTGGAGGAAAATTCCTCTTACATTCAGCTAGTTAGTGGATGTCCTCTGCTTCCAAGTCCCCACATCATCCACTAGCAATGTAAAAGACTCACTGGAGCTGTTTAGGCTAAAAGCATCCCTAAAGGGCTCTACAGCAAAAGATCAGGAATGTGAACCAACAACCCTAATAAATAGGTCCATTACTTAAAACATTAGAGTTCAGCGGAGCATTAAACAGGGGATAGATCTGATCATATTCCATGCAGGAACAGTGCTCAACTGGGGAGGCATTTCAAGACTCTAAATACAGCCAAAGTGTATTAAGACCGACAAGGCCAACTGCACAATAACTTCATCATAATCATTTTATTCTGATTAACCTTCAAGTGCTTTAAAATGTTCCTTTACTTTAACATGGTGCCATTTGCACATGGTAACAAAAAAACATAATTATCTTTCCATCCCTTCTAATGATAAAATGTATTTAAATGAAAAGTCCACCCAAACATGAAAATTCATACGTTAGTTACTCTGTCTTTCAAAACATGTATGACTTTCTTTCTTCCTTGGAACACAAAAGGAGAAATTTACAGCAGATTGTTCTAGCTGTCCTTTCCCATACATTCAAAGTGAATGGTGACAACGGTTTTAAGGTAATATTTTCAGTGAATAATGACTGTTATTTCATCTGTTCCTCACACAAAGATATCATATGGCTTCAGAACACATAGAAAATAGTGCAAGAATCAAACCGGTCTCGAGATGGAAGTCGTAATAATAGTAAATGATGGTGAAATCGCATTAAAGTTGGCTCATACAAAAACGTACAAATTTTACTCCCAAAAAAATTAACCAACAAACAATTTAGTTTAACCACTAGTTTAACTCAAACCTAAACCTACCCATAATGTGAAAACCCCTTACAGAAGCCCTAAACTTAACCATGACTTTAATAGGAAAATAGCTTTTGTGTACAACAAAAGAAAGAAAGCATCAGGTTTAGAATGAGACGAGGGAAGCATATTACTGTTTATTGACATATTGACATCAGTAATTTGTATTGCATAAATATGGACCAAGTAACCAAATTAGTTCACTGACGTTTCCTTTCTTAAAGGTGCAGACAGTCATTTTTTGAATATACTGTGTTGGACTTACACAGACCCCTAGGGGAGTAGATGCAGCATCATTCAAACACAGTAGTTTTCAGTAACCAATATCATTGCAGAAATTCACTGTTCACAACATGATTAAATGAATCCACGAGTGAGTATCTAATAATAGGGTGGTTACTGAGATTAAGTGAGTAGTTTTTCGATTTGGTCATGTGATCCTAACATGGCAGCCCCCATGAGGGGACCCTCTCCATGTAGAATAAAACAGCTTTTATGAGGTTACTTATATGACTGGAGTCTTCATCTCATTTGAGTGGTCATGATTTTATGCATATACAACATTTATACAAAATTACAATTCTTTTCTATAGGAGTAAATGTATTTTAATAAGGGAAAAATTACTGAGTGCACCTTTTAAAATAATTGTTGGATGCGAGGTGAACTAAAATTTGATGCTTGTATTGTATGGATTTAAAAATGTGTGTTGATTGGTTGTCTTGACTGAAGTAAATATGGACAGTTAGGTGAATATTCATTTAAAAACTGTGTGATGAATCTATAGAGTTGCTAGGTGAGTTAGTTTGAACTCTAATTACAGGGAACACTGGCTGGACAGGGCCTATCACTCCTACAACCAGTGCATCCAAGCAGAAAAATTTAATAGTCCTCATACAGACACAGTATGACATTTCTCTATCTCTCTCATCCCATTATTCTCTACTTCTCACTCTTATCTCTCTCTCTCTCTCTCTCTCTCTCCTTGTCTTTTACTTTCTCTTACAAATTCTTGACCAGAGTAAAAAACTCAGTGACGCAAATTACACCATAAGAGGACACAGATTCACAAATATTGTCATACACTCAGAGATAAAACCTGATGGTCTTAATGGAAGATCTAAAAATATATCTGATTTGCATGGGTCGAATAGCATGTTGGGTTTTTTAGTGATGTCATGATGAATTGTGTCATAGTGACTGGATTAGTCATTTGTTTTGGATTGTCAATCAACTTGATTTAGGCTATAATGTGTGATAGATCCAGAAACTGGTGGTTTGGCTGGTTGATTTATTGATTGCTCATATTGATTATAGCATACAAAATAACATATCAACAATTTGCTAAATTGCACATTAAATTCTAATTGATATTTAACTGTTCTGCTTATTTTGTTGAACTGATAATAACATTTTGTCTGATGTTTTTTAGGAGTAAATCGAGTATGATGTTCAAGGAATAGTTCACCCCAAAAAATATATATATAATTCTCTCATGATTTACTCACCCTAATGCCATCTCAGATGTGTATGACTTTCTTCTGCTGAACACAAACATATGTTTTTAGAAGAATTTCTCAGCTCTCTTGGTCCAAGTGAATGGTGGCCAGAACTTTGAAACAAAATCAAAACAAAACAAAAAACAATCACATAAAGGCATCGTAAACGTAATCCATATGACTCCTGTGGTTAAATCCGTATCTTCAGAAGCGATATGATAGATGTGGGTGAGAAACAGATCAATATTTAAGTCTTTTTTTTATTTTTTTATTTTTTTATAAATATGCATGTTCAAACAGCCCTCCTAGGCACTCTTCTCTCCCAATAGTTCGTCTTCTTTTGTTTTTGGCGAGTCGCATTCTTTGTGTATATTTGTGCTACCTACTGAGCAGAGTGGAGAATTAATAGTAAAAAAGGACTTACATATTGACTTACACCTATCATATTGCTTGAGAATACATGGATTTTATTACTGGAGTTGTTTGGATTACTTTTATGCTGTCTTTATGTGCTTTTTGGAGCTTCAAAGATTTGGACCCTGTTGACTTGCATTGTGAGGACCAACAGAGCTCAAAAATTCTTCTAAAAATCTTTGTGTTCAGCAGAAGAAAGAAAGTCATACACATCTTGAATGGCATGAGGGTGAGTAAATGATGAGACAATTGTCATTTTTGGGTGAAATATCCCTTTAAAGCATGTTCCAGGTCTTATTGTGAACAATTCAGTGGTGCACATTATTACAGTGTTTTTGTTTTTTAATCTTTAATCATAATGTAATAACTTGCTTTTCCTTTCAGACAGCTTTACTTTTCCACTGACATCCCTTCACAATTGAAATTATTTAATGGCCAAATGATTATTTAGGCATTTTTTTTAAGCAAACTGGCATTAAAAGCTCCGTTCTGGTATGGAATGCCTCCTTTTCACAATCCAAAAATTCCCTAAGCATAAAACCAAGTATCAGCCTAGTATTTTTTTTTTTTTTTTTTTTCACATTGAATATCATGTTTCACTTGGAAATGCATTACAGAAGTAAAACGTATTCTGAACAGGGATTCAAAATTGACTTTAACCTCCTTCTACAAACACATTTCTACACATGCATTCCCTTTTGCACACTTTTCCGGAAAATATAAACATACTTTTTAAAATCACACCATCCCACATACACACACACACACATACGGATACACAACCTTCACCCACACAAAGGTTCTGGAGTAACAACATTAAGTGTCTCCTCAACTCTCTTTCAGCCCACAAGGAGCACTTCCACTGTAAAGTCTCATCACACCGGCTACCTATATACAGTATCTCCCTGCTCACACACAAAAATGTCTGCCAAAAACTCGACTTGCCTACTGCTTCTTTTTTAGCAGTATCTGCTCTTCCATCCCCCATACATCAATCGAATACTGCCTAGATATACAGGAGTGTTTCTGCCTACAAAAACTTAAAGGGATGTTTCACTTAAAAATGAAAATTATGTAAAGTAAAAGTTTAGCTGAATGTCCAAGCTGTTCTTTTCCAGAAAATGAAACAGGGGCTGTCAAGCTCCAAAAAAAAAAAAAAAAAAAAAAAAGCAAGTTGTAATTAATTTAAAAGTGTGATCACCATTGACTTTCATTGTATGGAAAAGAGCAGCATTCTGGACATTGTGCTACAGTATAAATAACTTATTTTGTGTTCCACAAAAGAAAGAAAGTCATAAGGGTTTGAAAAGGCATGATGGTGAGTAAATATAGACAGAATTTTCATTTTTTGTGAACTATCCCTTTAATACCATATTTTCTATTCTTTTGGTAGTTAAAAGGTTGAAACTGTGTTAGCCGTAAGCTCACCTCAGAACGTGTTTTGAACACAGATGCTGGGGAAGAGAGATAGTGGTTGTCATGATAACAAAGAGAAACACACATATGTGAACTGTCATAATTTGATGTAACTGCAGAAAGAGTCAAACACATTACCTCCCATAGCTCCTCACCACCAAACCAGTCAAACATTCCTTTGACTGTTGCTCTGATGTTTGGTTCCCCACGGGCTCAAACCATCGGCAAAAAAAAATAAAATAAAGAAAGAAATCAAAACCTGCTCAAAGATGATGCATGAACATGTAACTAAACACAAACCAACTTGCTCATGATGTGAGGTTCATTGGAAGGTTTGGGGTATTGTGGCATGAATGGGATTACATTGTTTTCCAGCAGGCTGTGTTGGAGTACAAACATTCTGGTGCTTTCTTCTTCTTTTTTAATTCACTCGAGGCGATTGTGTTTTTCTTTTACTCCTGTCTCTTCGTCTTAAGCTTGAAAAGACAGATTACCGAGTTCAAGAAGGAGACAAGCATTGCAGAAAAAAACAGCCAAATACAGATATTTTTACAAAATCATAGTGGGCTGCACTGATTATCTTAAACTGCTTAAGTGGAGGAAGTTACTTAATTTGAGTAAGATGTTAAGTGATTGCATGGGTCTGACGAGCCCTTTCAAATGCTAATATTAATGCTGATTGACGTTAAGCAAAAGGCCAGACCATCTTAAAAATTCAGTGTCCACTGGCTTTTAAAGCAGATGACGAGACAAAGACAAAGCAATCTTAAAAACAGCACCTCCAGGATTGAAGTGAAAAACCTATTATTCAAATAGCCTTTTGAGTGTGTCACTTTTAGACCCAAACAATGTCTGAATGTTCATCAGCATGTGTGTGTGTGTGCCTTGTAGAATAAAGAGCTGCCAGATCAAACCTGTCATTCTTCCTCATGTCCCACAGGAAAGAGGGAGAGGGGGAGAAATAGAAAGCAGAGAATAAGAGGGCAGAGGAGTCTTAAAGAAGAGACAAAACAGGAGGACGTGGATCGAAACCTCTTTCCACTGCACCAGGTACCATCAGCCACCCGTTTGACTCAGTCATGTGCATGGGTGAATTAAAGCTAGAATTTCATTGCTATGCTTTCCCCTGACTCACAGTGGCTTTGACAGCAGAGCTGTGGGGAGGGATGGATAGTTACAGGCAAATAGACATGACTCAGTTTTTCACACTTCTTTCACTCTGTTAATAAGGTGCCACTGCACCCAAAATTGAACTCTTAAGATGGAAATGTATGGTTGCGCACTGGTATGACCAGTGAAATCTATTCTATTCTAGACAATATTTCTCTACGTTTCATTGTTACAGAACAGAATAGAATTCTAACAGAAAACATATTCTATTCTATTGCATTCTATTCTAGGCAAGATTTTACTACTTTACTGCCAGAATTAAATACTAGCACACAACAGAATGAATTAAAATAGAACACATCTGTTTTATTCTAATCCAGGCAAGATTGCTCTACTTTTCTATTCCATAGTAGAAGAGATTGAAAAAAATAGGATAGATTAGAATAGAACAGAACATATCTGTTATATTCTACTGAAGGCAGAATAGAATAGAATAGAATAGAATAGAATAGAATAGAATAGAATAGAATAGCACACAACAGAATCAAGTAAGAATTAACACATCTGTTCTAATCTGTTCTAGGCAAGATTTCTCTACTGGTTTCTTCCAGAATATAACAGAATAGAATAGATTAGAATTGAACACACCTTTTCTATTCTATTCTAGGCAAAATCTCTACTTTTTTCAGACAGGATAGAATAGAATATACCTCTGTAGAATAGATTTTTCTTTTTCCCAGTATAGAATAGAATAGAATAGAATAGAATAGAATAGAATAGAACATAATAAAGTAAAATATAACACATCTGTTCTATTCTAGGCGAGATTTCTCCACTTTTCTCTTCAAGAGTAGAATAGAATAAAACACATCTATTCTATTCTGTTCTATGAAAACTCTCTACTCTTTTCTATTTCATAGTACATTTGGTTAACCCTTAAATGCATGGTCATTTTCACAAACACTCTTACATATTTGGGTCTTTAGAGACCCGGCACTTATGTCTATCAAATATGGATGTACAAAATGTCCACAATTAGAAAAAAATGAAATAAAATATATTTTGATCTATTTTGATGTTTTATTTTTCATAAATTATAGAGATACTGGAACAAATCAGGACAAATCAAGAACAGGATTCATTGTTTTGACACTGACATTTCATGAGGCAACTGGCTGTCAAACACATATTGAGCTACACATAACACATAATATACAGTACACATGTGTAATCTATGTGTAAATGACGTGTAGCTTATGTGTATCTTATGTGTATTTTCACAGGCACTTTTTGAGTCTAAATAGATGCACAGCTTACATTATTCATTAGTACACCCAAATGACAATAGTCATATCATACTGTTGTACTTGCTGTAAGTTTACTTCAGTGTTGCTTCTACATCAAATAGCAATGTCAAATGTAAATCAAGTCAATCACTGAAACAACAGCGCCACCTTGAGTAAGAAATTGCATGTATATTATGTATGTGTAAATGCATATAAAACATTGATAATTCACCATTGATAATTCATTGTTGCACAAAGTCAATGTGATCTAGTATTTATTTGTATGAATACAGTACTCATTTCTCTAGTAAGACACAAAGAAATACTGTAGATATCCTGTGATAGTAAACTTAAATAGATATGAAATAATTATAAAAAATATAATTTATGGAAGTGCAAAAAATAAAAAATAAAACAACACTCTAACATACCTCATTTGGTATTTAAACCACTATTAAAAAAAAAACAATAGTGTGTGCAATTTTGCCTTTTTGTGTGTGTGTGTGTGTGTGTGTGTGTGTGTGTGTGTTACACTATTTATAAGAGATACATTGAGGAATACTAAAGAGGTGTGGGCACAACTCCAAAACATGGATGAGGTACAGTGGGGGAATGAGGTCCCGGGTCTCTAAAGACCCGAGGTATGTATTTAAGGGTTAAATTAGGATAGAAAAGAAAATAATAGTACAGAATAGGACACGCCAGAACAGAGAAGAATAAATCTATTCTCTTCCATTCCATTCCATTCTATTCTATTTTATTCTAGGGATGGCTTATCTACTCTAATAGAGTTTAAAAGAATAAAATATAACAGAATATAATATTTACTAATTAGAATTAGACCGAAATGTGGCTCCTATATTTCAATGTTCTTTCTCTCCACTGTCTTGAACTCTGTGACATCACACAATTTAATGAACATGCGTATATAGACAGTGTAATGTCCAATCTTAATGTGGTCATTTACTTTGCTGAAGGTCATATGCATATAACCCCACACAGTGCTTTATGTTTGTCTCTGACAAACTCATCCATCCACCGTATCACTGCTGGGTCACGTGACCTCAATACCTGTCAGTGACAAGACAAATTACATACTGTCCACCTCACATTTCACGCATCACTGCCAGCGGTGTAACACGCGCAGACACAAAATGTACCAGAAGACAGATATTCAGGTATAAATAGCTCCAAGCATGCCTTTGACCCAATGTGAACACACACTCATGGGGTTTGAGTTATATGAACATATATGCACATACATGTCATTCAAAATCATTCAAAATCTTTTTAATCTGTCAAACATATTGTGTGCCAAACATATATAAAGAGACATAAAGTCAATCCCTCAACAAAGAGAGCAATGCCTCATCAGTACATGAAGATCTTAACACACTACATGCCAATGCACTCAACCTTCAGTACATGCAGACTCTTGAGTGAACGCCTGTCTCCTGTAGTCTACTTATCAGCAATTAACTCATTCATCACAGCGCACATGTGACTGTCTCTGCAATAGCAAACATCCGTTCATGCTGTAAGACACACTAACTGAGATCAAACAAACCCAACTGAACTGCAACACAGGAGCATGTTTCTCCTCAGCTTCTGGGGTTACTAGCACAATTAGCGCTTTGTGATAATTTATGACAAAACTCTTGTGTGTGTGTGTTTTTTCATTGTGCATGGGGTTTCCCTCCCTCTGGGTAATCACATTACCTAATAAATGTATTTAATATGCCACTTGCAAATCTGTATATGCAGACATGTCAGGTACTGTATCACTGTTTTTTACACCTCCACAGCTGTTGACATTCTTTTCCAAATTAAGTTAATATTCAGGTTAAGAAAAAGAAGTTTACAAGTTCCACAGATATGGGAATATTGGGGAAAATCCTGTATGCATGGTAATCAGCATTTTCCAAGTACACTGAGACATACACATTCTTTTCTCTTCTGAAAATATTGGAGACCATTTATTATAATGCATTTTTAGTCATTCTGCACAGTAGTTTAATCAACTTTTAAATTTCAATCAGAATTATCGAACATATGTGCAGGGATAAGGGTGTTTCTTCAACTTCGGACACTTTCATGTCCCAGGGGTGTAATTTTTATTCAAATGAACAGATTTCAACTTCTGTCTTTTTACTATATGAAACTCTCATTAAAACCACACTGGCAACTTTTTACCAGGCCTTTATCATTCATTTTTGATACTTTTCAACTGCCTTTTATGCAGATTTCATTGTTTCAGTTTTGTAGTAGACGAAGACTTTCAAAATTGAACTTTAAAATTCATAAAAAATACCATGAATAGAATAGAGTAGAATCGAATCTATTCTATTTGAGGCAAGATTTCTCTACTTTTCACTGTTCCAGAATAGAATAGAACTGATTAGAATATAATGGAATAGAACAGAATGGAACACATTTGTTCTATTCTATTCCAGGCAAGATTTTTCTACTTTTCACTGTTCCATGTTAGAATAGAATAGAATAGAATAGAATAGAATAGAATAGAATAGAATAGAATAGAAAAAATATTCTAGGAAAGAGTTTATATGTTCTCTTCCAGAATAGAATATAATAGCACACAACAGAATGAATTAAAATAGACTACATCTGTTTTATTCTAATCTAGGCAAGATTTCTCTACTTTTCTCTTCCAGAATAGAATAGTTATAATTTATAAATTATCACCTCATGCTCTAAAACAAAAAATCTGAGGACAATGCCATCCTATTCTCTCTTATGTTTGCATCTGTGTTATTAGAAAAGGAGGGAAAATCTATTCCTGTGCACCCGACCCAACCTTTACCCTCATTAAGACAGAAACAGACTGACTGACGGACAGACAGACAGATAGTGTTCCTTATTTTTACCTATTTGAATTGGTTTGTGTTCTTCCTGAAACAAACTCTCTATCTCTCTCCCACTCTATTCTCAACTTATGCCTTGTATTTTCTCTATTTTGTCTCTTGTGATAACGATCTTTGACTCCTTTCATCTCTCTGCTCTTTTCATCTGTTCTATTTTATCTTCTCTGTACCCTCTCTCTGTACTCTTTGTACATCAATTTAAAATCAATAGAGACACAGAGTTAGAAGTGAGATTAGGTGAGAGGAAGGTGATTTTTAATATTTCATTTGTTTTGCAATACACAATAAAATATGGGGGAAAAAATCAGTGACATTTCGTTCAAATTAGAGGACATGGGAAGGCAGATGGAAAATAAAACAAGCGAGAAATGGAGAAATGTGAGGCAAAAGATATTAAGAGAGATGTGGGGGCAAGTGAACTGCATTTTAAAGGGAATATTTGAATATTGGATAAACCATGACAGGGTTCATTCTGGTGTGACTCTTTGTGGTATTTGCACCTCCAGGATATGCTGTACTAGTTTACACTCACACAATACACCTTGCCTTTTGTTCAGTGTAAATGCTAAAAAAAATTTAAAAAAAAAGTCAAAAAAGTCCAGTGTAAATGCTAAATCATGAAATTCATATGTGCCTTTTTATTTTTCACAGCTATAACTTTAAATGCATAATATTAAATTTCTCAGGATCTGACATGTCTTCCGACAAAAGATGACTGTGTATAACTGAGTCAGTGTGTGTGTGTGTGTGTGTGTGTGTGTGTGTGTGTGTGTGTGTGTGTGTGTGTGTGTGTGTGTGTGTGTGCGCGCAGGCTGGCTGGCGAATCAATCTAAATGGCCTGGTTTGCTGCATATGCCGACTTCAACCGAAAATTGGCAGGTGAAAGAAACAGATAGAAAGTAACAGACAGAGTTCATTCATATGTAATTAAAGCACACACAGCAAAGACAGCTGTGACTGCCTGTCCCTCAAAATAAGAGACAAAAATCACACACAAGGTACGTCTTGTGGTATTCTCAAGTCCTTCAGCTGTTATTGTATAGACAAGTCTCTATGACAGACAGGGAAATTAAAAAGGAACTCCAGTGTACATCTAGCAAACACTTTTAATACACAAAGCCAAATCATTTCTGCTTTCTTTGTTGTTTTGTATGTGTGTGTTTACCACTGTGCTTTATACACTTTTATATAAAAACATAATATAAAAAAACAATATGCTTTTGCTGCACCTAGAAGTCCAGGCATAGGGTAAGAATTAGTTAAATACACACTGTATCGCTTCAAAAACCACTTGAGTGATATGGATTACCTTTATGCAGTCTTTATGTCCTTTTTAGAGCTTGAAAGTTATAGACCACATTGACTTAAATTTTATTGACAAAAACACATCGTACATTCTTCAAAATATCTTCGTCTTTGTTCTGCAGAAGAAAGTCATACGAGTTTGAGATGGCATGAGGGTGAGTTAATGATGGAAATGTATTTATTTATTTATTTATTTTATTATTATTTTGTGAACTACCCCCTTTAAGTAATCCACATTATGTGACTAACATACTGCTCTCTTGTCTTGTTTTCCAAAAATTAGGGAAGATATTTTAGCATTCATATTAAGTATAAATTGTTGTTGTTCTGGCTGAGGTTCTTTAAAGATTAAAAAAAAAAAAAAAAAAAAAAATTTAAAATTGCCTGCTTAAATAGCCCTGAAGCAGAGTTGAGGTTGTAAGAGAGAGAGAAGATATCTTCATTCCAATTTCTGTTCACATTTCTTTGCTTTCTCTTTATTGCTGCTATTCCTCAGTTTTCTGGCATTTTATTTTTTTCCTATTTACTTCAAATCTAATTCTCTTTCTCTCTGCCTAATTTGTTTGTGCTCCCTCATGCCTTCTCACCTGGCTATTATATTTCAAACATCTCACTATCTTACCTTGCCTTCACTGTTTATTCTCTCTTCTACTTTATCTTCTTATTCTCTCATCGAGAGAAAAATTTCTGCACAGCTTAAACTGACAGTCTGCTTCAATATATCAGACACCATTGACCAAAGACTCTTAATCAATCACTACATTCATTTGCTACTAGATAATTAGTGTGTGTCCAGTGAAATATTTTTGGAGTGGGTCTGAAAGGTCATTCATGCGTATCTTTGAAGAATATTAACCTGCTTTAACTTTATAATTTTTAAGAGGACTGAGATCACTTATCCATACATTATTATACCAGAAAGAATATGGGCCATTGAAGTGTTCAGTTGTATTACACTGACTTCATTGTTCACCTTATTAGGAGTCTTTGACTGAGTCCAATTAGTTACAGGAATAAAGTGCTATTTATTAATTCTACCCAGTGTTGGTGAATGAATATGTGTTTTTGTGTGGGTAAATTTTCCATGCCTTACTCCTTTAATTTTTAGCCTTTTCAACCAACAGTGATGTTAATCTGGAACATCAGACAGCCATGCAAACTCATACACATAGTAGCATCAAAAAGTGTGTAAAAGTATGTTTATAATGTACCTGGAACAATATTCCTATCAACCAATCAGATTTTTCAGGTTTAGAGAAAGGGTCAATCTTAGGACTAGTGTTAGGGGCTTGTAAACCATTCTTATCAATTTACCATTTCACTCTGATTTTAAGGGTAGTTCATAAAAACTTAAACACCAGTTCTTTGACAGGATGTTGTTCCAGGATTTTCAAAATATGTTGATACAGGAATACTTGGGAAATCATGATGACCTTGTGTTCAGATACATTTCCTACCAGACCTATTATGCACTATTCTTCCAGAAGATAAGTGTCCATTGAAAATAATGACTCCTCTACCCTTCAGAATACATTTTTCACAACTCCAGCATGAACATCTGTAAATTATTCTGCTAAATTTTCATAAGGTTCTAGAAGACTGCCCGAGGCTGCAGCCCACAATAATCCTCCTTTACAAGTGTGCAAATGTGGATTTTCCGGCATTTCTCTGCCTCTGACCTCAGCTCCCGCAGGAGTCTTAGAAAGGCTTATGAACTCAAAACCCAGAGCAACTGTCTTTTCTCTTCGCATTTTGGCAAATACCTGCTAAAACCGGCAGCCACTTAAGCTTTAGAAACATCACTGGCGTGGAACCGATTTCCAATTAGCGAGCAGGTTTGTTTAAATGTCACTGGTTACAGAGTGACAGATGTTAGACAGTTATCTGTCTGTAAAGCTTGCTTATCTAAGACTTTTGTGATTGTAGTCTAATCTTATTCAACTGTGATGATGGCTGTCCGTGTCAAGATTACAATAATACATTTAAAGCCCATTCATGTAATAGGTAATCAGTAGTGAAAGGGGTTTTGTTTCGCCTCAAATTCTCAGCAGTATTTCCATCCTGCTAAATTATATTTCACAGGTCCTTTGATTGTAACTTATGCTCAAAATTCTATGCTCTGCATGCTTTCTGTGAAAGAGAACAGTACATGGAAATGGAAATCAGTCAGTTCCTACCAGTCCACAACTCAGTATATCAATGAGAAAACAATTTCAATTAAAAATACCTCCCATTAATTCTGAGTCCATCAAGCATTGAGGCACTTTAACTGACTCTATATTCATCCTTTTGACTAGCATGCACACAACTACATCATAACAGAATGACAATATGACATAAAAATCCCCTGACACTTATGTAACTGCTAAACTTCAAGTGGGGAGCTGACAAGTCTAGTTATTCTTATACATTATTGATTTGAGAAATGCAAAATATGCTTAAAGATATTTGCAAACAACCTCCTCCTTTCTCCCTGATATTTATACAGTTTATTTTTTTAAAAGACACCAAACACAAGTATGCGATCTTCCAATAAACAATTTACTGTACTAAATAAAATCAACTTTTTATCATTGTAATGGTGCTTCACTATCAAAGTTTGTCAATGAGAAATACATAACATGTGAGGAGGGCAATGTTGAACCACAACCAGGAAGTGCTTCACCACTGAAAATTCATCAAATGATGCTCATAAAACCTACCACAGGCAAAAAGAAGGATTCCACCACACAGTACATTTAAAGAGATACCACATTTTGTACATTACTTAATTTGACTAACCTAGTCAAGTAAAAGTCTAAGTAGGTCTTAGTAAAATGTGAGCAGTTCTTTATAATTTAGAAATGTCACTTAACTGGGTGCAAACGCTAGAGAACAATGTTATACAATTAGTTATACACATTATCACATGAAATACGATTTGATGTTGATTGAATTTTATGGGTAGGTGTCTAAATATTCAGATTGATAACGTTTGTTAATTAATTGATTAAGTTGAAGTAGTATGTGAATAAAAGGATCACACATGTTTAAAAAAAAAATAAAAAAAAAATGTAAATGTCCTCATAAACGTAAACAATGCCCCAGAAAATCAAAACCAATTGCCCTTTTATGGAAAAGTTGATTTGTGACACTGTTAGAGAATAAAATAAAGCACATTTAAAGAGTTGAACACCTGTTTATGCACACTTGTCACTAAGAACAATCTAAAATATAAGAATTAAAAGTGTTCCCACAACTGAATCTTGGGAAGATAGAACCTGTGAATGAATTAACGTAATGTAAACTGAAATGAATGCTTTCCAGACAGCTTGGTGATGTAAAGAGGCAAGCAAGATCTCTAACTTATGAAATTGTTTGTATGTGGCTCGGGTTAAAAAAACGTAACCTAACAATAATAATAATAATAAAAAAACTTTTTTTTAAATAAAAAAAAAAAAAAACAATTTTAAAAAAAAAATAAAAATTAAAAAAAAATTTAAAAAAGGAGCGAGAATGATACAAGCCCCAAAATTAAAAAAAAAAAAAAATAAATAAATAAATAAATAAATAAATAAACAAATTAATTGTTTCTGGTATGTATTGTCTAGGGTCTTTATAATTGTGGGTCAACTAAAAGCAAATAAATGCCCAATTAGCGCAGTAAAAGTGCAGCGACTGTGCGTGTGTGTTTTTTCACCTTTATGAGTTTACACCTGATTTGCGCTGACACCATATGGCTGTTCCTCAGATTGCCCACGCGGAACATTAAGCAGAGTTTTCCGTCGCGCTGTGAGATCACCGAGTCCTGACTGAACATTAGCGTCTCTGCGCGCTTCTTGGGCTGCGACATCTTAATGAACATACAGCCGATGAGGAACGCGTCCACTATAGAGCCCAGCAGAGACTGGAACAGGAACAGAATAATGCCCTCAGGGCACTTCTCAGTTATATAGCGGTACCCATAACCAATGGTCGCCTCGGTTTCAATGAAAAAGAGGAAAGCTGATGGGAAGTTGTAAACATTGGCGACGCAAGGAGTGTAGGAAGCGTCGTGGCCATGATTTAAGTCCCCTCTTATATATGCAATGATCCACCACATCGAGGCCATGACCAGCCAGGCGATGGTGTATGTGAGGATGAAAATGAGAAGGTTCCAGCGCCACTTCAAGTCTACCAGCGTGGTAAACAGGTCCGATAAATAACGACTGGTCTCTCCGCCGAGATTCCCGTGCTGGACGTTGCAGCGTCCGTTCTTCTCCACGAAGCGCTGACGTTTCTTCTTCACCTGCGCGCTGGAGAAAGTCGCGCCTCTGTTCGTGTTCACCACTTGATAGTCTTCTCCAAATTTACGCCTTAGCGCAGCCATAACTTCAATGCATTTGTTTCATTAAACCGGCAATAATTAATTTTAAAACTTACTTTGTCTGTAGCATGGCTTTGGCACCGTTTTACTTTTTTGAAAAGTAGATGAAACGGTTCAAAAATGCAGTCAGAGTGTATTAACACCAAACGTAGCTCTCTCTTTGCCAACTTTTCCCTCAAATGCAGAATAAAACTGAATAGTATAGTTTACTGAGTAAAGAACTGAAGGACTAGAGTGTCATTCTGCTGTACTTTCACTATGCATATGTAGTTGCCTACTATTATTGTGTAGGATGGTATTCTCCGTGCCAGTGTCCCTTTGATGTCTGTGTGAAGTGCACGGGTTGTGTTCTCTGTGCACTCACTGCTCTTCTATAACATGACATGAACAGAAGAATGAGAGAGAGAGAGAGAGAGAGAGAGAGAGAGAGAGAGAGAGAGAGAGAGAGAGAGAGAGAGAGAGAGAATGGGTGGGTTTGTGTGAGCGAAATGCTATTTTCTACAGTGGAAAAGATGCTTGAGTGGTGGGGAGTGTGTGTGTGTGTGTCTGTGTGTGTGTGTGTGTGTGTGTGTGTGTGTGTGTGTGTGTGTGTGTGTGTGTGTGTGTGTGTGTGTGTGTGTGCGTGCTCAGTGGTGGGTAAAGCATTGGGGGAGGAGATTACATTTCCAGTCAAATATTGAAATCAATACTCTGCTCAGTCTACTACATGGGTGTCCAATGACAGCGAATACAATCTTTAGTTTGGTCTGTGTAGTATTTGATTCAACTATGTTCTTACAAGTGAAAATTATATTTGTTGTCACTCGGGGAACAAATAAAAACTAGAGTTAATTTCCCTTCAAAACTGAATATTTCTGTGTGGTCAATTAATCAAACATACAGCGCCATCTGCTGACTACGTTGCATGAGCACACACTTCACCATACACCAGTGAAAGTAGACCTATTATTAAATGAGTTAAATACAATTGATTGCTTTGATTGCAAAGCGTCCATGATGGTTAATTTGAGCTCGATATATTTGAGTCATTTGCCTCATGTCCCACCAGGTATTTTTAAACTGCTGTTAGTGCTCATCGTAGATAATCGAAGTCTTGGTTTGATTAGAAATGTGTTTATACTTACTAACTTACTCACTATATATATTCTTTCTTAATAACTATAGATTTTTTTAAGGGTCTTTTTTCAACAAATCATTTATAGGCATTCCAAATGTAAACGAACATTTATTGAGTCAGAAAGGCAAGGGCGTAGGGGGTTGTACATGCTTGTACAAAAAGGTGTTCAAGGCTTTCACTCTTGTCTTCACAAAAGGTGTACATATGTATCACTCGAATCACATAACTTGGATAGTAGTGCTACAAGGGTAAATTCTGTGCAAAATTATGAAGTGAATTTCTTTGATTTTATTAGACATACAATGCTTGCAGTATGCTGTATAGTAACATCCATGTTTTCCTCTGTATATTGTCAGTAATAGAGTTCCAGTAGAACTTTCCTCATGGCGAGGTTGAATTTCGGGAATGCAGTAATTGTCAAATAAATGTATTAATACAGGTTTTACTCAATAAAGAATTTCCTTTCATGACGTCACACAGAGGAACCAATGAACTAAGGAAAAAAATAAATCCTGCACAACATTATTAGCAGCTACATAAACATGAGGGTAATCAAATCCAATAATTTTAATTCTTCAGTGGGTGCAACATTTTCTTCAGGCCATAAAGGTAGAAGCATAGGCTAAAAAAATAAATAATAAACAATATATAATTATTCAACTATGAAATCATTAATAGGCTTAAGTTAAATAAACAGCAAATCAGATATAGCAAAAGGATCTTGAATTAACTCAGTATCCTAAACTTGAACAGCTATTACTTCACGCCAAGCTTTCATGATTGACATATTAATCTGCGTATTTTAGGATGATATTAATGCAAACACCAAAGTGTCTGTATTTTTTAAATCATATGTAGATATGAACTGTCGACACATGAACATAATATTCCCACCTGTCATACTTATTTCTGGTTGTGAAGTTATTCGTTGAGAAATTTGAAACTGCATTCTCTTCCTCTGTTTGCTCCTTTGGGAAGTTTAATATATATGTTTTTGGCCAGCTAGGCTGAAAGCATGCACCAGTATACTGGATCTTAGCTGTTTGTTCATTTGGCTATATTAAAAATCATTACATTACTTAGTAATGACAACTGCTCTGGCTCAGAGGAATAATAAATAAAGATAAAACAAATAAATACAAAATATCTCTGTTTCTGTCTCCATTTACAAGATTTAAACATATTAAATGCATTTATCGGGGAATGAGTTGTAGCAAATTAGAAATTATTGATATTTTTTTTTTTTTTTTTCAGATTGTTTATGCTTTTGTGTGTGTCCATGAATGCTTTTGAAGGACTAGGATAAGTATGATATTTTCAGTGCAATACCAAGACACATTTCATATATGTAGATGATGGATGCATTGTAGTATTAGTATTTGTAAATGACTGACAGTACAATTATATCATGGAAGGGAATGATGTTTCACCTGAAACAGAAAAATAGAAAGAGATTGACAAAAAGAGTACAGATTGTCAGTCCATCCAGGTCACTGAATAATTATAGAGAATACAAAATATAGTGGACAACACATAAACGTAAGTTTGGGAGGAGCTAGTTCATCTATCCCTGTCAATCATAATTGCAAAAGTATATAAACTGCCACTTACCTTGCCCCCCTTCACCTTCTTTCTTCTTTACATCTAGGTACCTCTTTCAATCAAGGCCACAGCATTTATCTACTTTGCTCTAATTCAACAGCCCAGTGGGGATCTCAAGCCTTAGCAGAATCCAGCGATTGAGCCCTCTGCTCACGGGACAGCTCGACAAATCTGTTTACCAATATTTCCAAGGATTATATAAGCAAGCGAACCCATATAAAAATTGCTCTTATTAAGTGTTTAACAATTACTTGTGGTGGTGGGGATAGGTTGTGGAATTGTGAATTAGACAGTTTTTAAATGTACCTCAGTATACTGTTGCAATTCAATGCTCCAGTATTTAGTAGGGAGGACAACACAATTCAAAATTAATTCAGGTCTCGTGTTTCTGCTTAATGATTGACAGAGTAGCCCAGGGTTGCCCTCCCTCCAAAGTTTCGTTGGCCCCATGTGGTCAGGCAGTGGTATAGCAGTATCTGAAGAGGTGGACATACTGGGAATTTATGACTATTTAATACTTTATAATTACTCTAGTTAATAAACTAAGTCTAATTAATAAACTAATGCATGCATAATACGCAATAAATAGTTAAGCATTGTATAGCTAATATGAGTGTAGTAATGTTCACATTAACACGTTATCTTGTATTGTATTACCATATAAAGCCTACAGAAGAATTAACGTATATTTGTTTTATTTGTGTACCAGGGGCGGACTGGGAAGAAAATTCGGCCCGGGATTTGACATATTACACGTTTTGTGGCGTGTTCTGCAGCAGCCCATGGGGCCTCATTTCGTGGCCGGCCCACCGGGAAAAGTCCCGGTTCTCCCAATGGCCAGTCTGCGCCTGTTGGGTACTATAATGTGCTTTTCTATTTAAAGTGAAATTGTTTTCCTATTTAAAAATATAAATTTAAATGATTTGATAACACAAGAAAAAGGCACCTCCGACAGCAGTCAAAGGCAAAAAAAAAAACAAAACAAAAAAAATAGAAGACATTTGATATAATTCAGGACACAGTTGTCCAGCATCTGCGAAGAGCATTAAAAACTAGCACGGGTGCAATAACATGCAGTATTTTCACAAAATTTCATTGCATAAGTTACATAATATATATATATATATATATATATATATATATATATATATATATATATATATATATATATATATATATATATATATCAAATTTGGTGACAGTCACATGCTGGTGACAATTTGGTGACAGTCAAATGAATCCTATAGGAGAAGTATTTAAAAGTTCAGGGCCTGCAATTTTCAAAAAATCCAAAATGGCCAACTTCCTGTTGGGCGGAGCTAATGACTGTAATTGTGAAAGTTATCCGGCTTGATGAGAATAATATATGTACCAAGTATGATGACAAATGATGACATCTATATGATATCACATGACCTGTCATGTTTCCTTAAATACAAGTCATGAGCTGTTCGTCCACAATAGTCACGCCCTCTGTGCATTCCAAATTGAGCCAAGCTTATCAGACAACAACAAAAAAGGTTTTTCCATCTCCCAATTAATTCTTTCTCTCACCATAACCTGGCCATTATTCCCTTAACAGTTGTCAAAAAAAAACTTTAAAAAAATATATTAAAAAAAAAAATAAAAAAAAATAAAAACATTTCTCTTGCAGCTGATAATGATTATCAAAAAGGAGCATGCAGTTGTATCTAAATATATTCAGAGTGCATTCTTTACATTTTGTTCATAGTTCTGTTGAATATATATGCACGAATAAAGCGAATTGCTGAAAACTAAAGAAGAATGTGAAAGTGAATGTAAAAGTAGAAATTTACAGTAAAAAAAAGGGACTTAAACTTCTGTTTTGCACCCACACTTATCATATGGCTTGAGAAGACGGATTTAACCACTGGAGCCAACAGTTACATTTATGCTGCCTTTATGTGCTTTTTGGAGCTTCAATGTTCTTGCATCATTCACTTGCATTTAATGGACCAACAAAGCTAAAATACTCTTCTAAAAATCTTTGTTTGTACTCAGCAGAAGAAATAAAGTCCTACACATCTGGGATGGCATGATGGTAAGTAAATGATAAGAAATATTTTTCTTTTTGGGTGAACTATCCCTTTAATGTAAAAGAAGAAATTATGGAACTCTATGATAAGTTCGGGTTGTAATGTATGGGTCTTTATTTATCTTGAATACACACAATAGTTTCTTATGGTTGGTGATGAGCAGTGTTATATGTTATATGTAGTGTTATACTTTTTTTCAAATGAATTATACTGTTGAGTACTAAACAGACATTATAAACCTTGATTAACACTGATCTCTCGATGACAGTAGATGTGAAACATTGTCAGACTAAAAGATTTGATGAGAATGATCATAATGCAGATTTAAACAGTCCAGGGATGGGAGAAATTTCAAACGTAATTTTCAACTGCAATAGTTTGTTATCTTGTGGAAAAAGGATGAAGGGAAAAATCCTCTTGGGCTTGGCCTTTGAGTCAAGTATTCATTGATAATTTAAACCACAAAATTAGGACAGGCAGCCAGCATCTGAAGAGGCCATTCTTCTGGCAGGGGCAACTCTGGGCAAGTCTGTTATTTACCAACTAAATGGCTCTGTTTTCTGAAACTCTTTCAGTTCATTGCCACATCAGTTTAATCTCACTGATCTTTAAATCTTCACATCTTATGTCATTGTCTCTTTATTTCTGTCTTTGTTTCTCTTTGAATCTTCTCTCATTTTCAAGGGACACTATCTCTGTTCTCAATATAGGTAAAGTCTTCTTAATTATGAGCTACTTGAGGAATTGTTTTATTATTATTAGTAGTAGTAGTAGTAGTAGTAGTAGTAGTATTATTATTCCCTTCACTGAATTGTGTCACAGACTTGCTATTAATTTTTTAGCTGCATTCCAATGGTAGGATGTGCTGTGTCCTCATTTTGGGGGTCCAAAGAGACAAAAATAGTTTGAGAGTTTTGCACTGGAGAATAAGATGGTGAATTGTAACTTCAACAACTATATCAAAGAGACAAATATGACACTGTAGTTGTGCAGAAGGTTCATGAGTTGCCTGAATGTGATGAATCACATCTCCATGCCAAGAAACCATATGACTCCAGTGGTTTAATTAATGTCTTCTGAAGCGATCTTATTGGTTTTGGGTGAGAACAGACCAATATTTAAGTCCTTATTCACTATTAATCTTGACATCCACAGTCTCCTTGATGCATTCATGAGAGTGCTCTACACAAACCAGTGTTGTGGGTTTGTGGTTTTTATGCCCAGATTAGCAATTTTGAATATACAGAGTTGTGGGTTTATTATTATTATTTTAAATACAGTGGTTGCCAAAGGCTGAAGTCAAACACTAGAAAATAAAAATGACACATCTCAATTATGTATAATAATACCAGGATTGTGGTTAAAGCATCATCATCTTAAAACATGCACTGTGTTCCAATTGATCGCAACAATCTAGTTCCAGAAGCAAAAATCCCCACTGACTTCTGACCATCTCTTCATGTCATCAACACATTCAGGTGAGGCACTGTCTATAAAAAAAACTGTCATCTCGACTCTGTCGGCATGTTTTATGAAAACTTTTACAAATGTAATACCTTAAACATCACATTACCCACTAAGAATATACGCCGATGTGAGTGAAAACACTGGAGACTGGAAATTGAAAACAGTCGAATCATGGAACACTTCCGCATTCATGAAAAACGGTGGATAACGCACTGTGAATGACACAAACGAGCTGGTCTACCTTCACCCTTAAACTACATATACTGTATATTTGTATATATCTGAATATTTTGCAATAAACTTAAAACAAATTGTTTCTATACTTATAATCAACAACCTAAAATTTATGGTTTTATATATTCCCATTGTTTTTTATTCAATTACATAATTCGCAATACTTCATGGGATTGTAGTTTGTGCCCTCGTAAAAGACGGTAAGTACATTGTCTGATTTTCAAATACTTTTTTGCTTCAAAACAAATTTTTTTAAAGTTGTTATTCACCTCGGAGCTGGTTGATTTGGTTTATGGCTTAGAACTCTTTTGTGGAGGATTTTATGAAAAGTCTATGTCATAAATGATTGGAAAAAATACTTCTGGAACCCAGATGGCTGAAAAAGTGGGTGGGGGCTGTTGCGCCCTTTTAGGGTGGATGTCAAGATTTAAAGTGAATAAGGACCTCAGTTTTGTCTGTTTCTCACATAAAGTGTTTGTCTTGTTTCAGAAGACATGGATTAAACCACTCAAGTTGTGTATGGATTACTTTTATGCTGCCTTTATGTCCTTTTTTGGAGCTTGAGAGTTTTGTATCCCATTGATTTGCATTGGAAGGAAAAACCCCTCTTTCATTCTTCAATATATCTTCATTTGTGTTCTGCAGAAAGAAACTAAAAGAAAGTAATACAAGTTTTGGATAGTATGAGGGTGAGTAAATGATAACAGATTATTTTGGGAGAACTATTCCTTTAATGCCAATGCTGCACCCTGGCCGCTGGTGAAAATCTTCCCAATAGCACCCACTAGGTTTAGTCTACTGTGATCCCTCTAGTTCACTATCAGACGCTGCTTCAGTGCTCTGGTTCAGAGTCCCCTGTCTCCTCGCAGGACCCGTCCGCCGTACCCACAGTTCCCCGCGCGCAGACAAGATGGAGGAACGCAGCAGCTGCGGGAGAACAATGTTTAGACTCTGAAGATTAAAACAAACGTCCGAGTGGGGAAACACACGCAGATAGAGCCAGCGGTGGATATGCACTGGTAAGCGAAATGCAGAGATAGCTCGCGTGAAGTTTTAAGCGCCGGAGAGGTGCACGCGAGTGTGGCAGACAACAAAGCGCAGCGACGTAATGTAGCATTTAGCAGCTAGCTTGACGCGGAGCATCAATTGTTCGCTGGAGTTGCATGGGGCTGTTTATTATGGGTGAGCGCCAGGTGAGCGCTGCCGATTGTGCAGCCACATTGTACTTAATCTATATCTCCATTTATTTTATTGGGCGTACAACGTAACACCAATCCACATTTCTACTTTGCAAAGTGTTTCTGGTCTTAATTATTAGGAAATACTTTATATAATTATCATTAAATGTCCGTATATGGTATACCCCACAGTTCGCCAATGTAATTTATTTATTATGCGTGGCTTAGCCTGATAGCTAGCGCGTTAGCGGCGAGGCCCTTTGTGAGTCGGCATGAAGTTATTAATATGGATTCCACCATAACGGTCCTGCCTGACTAACAACAACTTAAAACTCCACTGGCCACTTTCACAGTATAGACAGCGACCCGCACCGCGGAGCCGTGGGTTTTGTCGCTGATGTGGCCACTGCGCCCCCGAGTTGTGGCTCGCTTTGATTTGAGTGTGAAATAAACTATTTAAGTTTGTCTGATTGATGAGCTAGCTCAGTTGGCTAACATATGCACGCCAGCTATTTACATACCATCTGCGTCGCGTGCCGTCTGCGCGCACTCAGAACACAAAGAACCGAGAGGCGGTGTGCTGTTGCACGAGATAAAAGACATTATGCAGCCGTTTTATGTGGACACTCTGTTTATATATATATATATAAAATTGTTGAACCATGAGGGAGTTGGACATTATTTAAATTGTTTTCAATTAAATATTGGATATGACGTATCCATGCACCACACTCGTAGTTAGTCCTCATCTTTTGCATTGAACTCGAGGAGCATATTCAGTTGTGGTCAAGTCGTGGTTCTGACTAACGCAGTGCATCTGGTTCAGATCCAGTCATGCAGTCTTTTAAGGGGAAATTAAAAGTATGAATCATCGGATGGCGCAGGAATACAAAGAAGAGCAATTGGCCAATGGCTTCCAGAAAACATTATGTACCCTCGCCATACAAGAAATGGGAACCATCGTTTCTGCCACAGTGCTATCGTTAGTACAGTTGTTTTTACTTTTGTATAACCAAAATAAATTAACATTGGAAGTCCTTCAAGCTTTGTTAATACCGTTCATAATATAATAGTCTTTTTCTGTTTTTTCTATTAGTGGTGGCTAATAGCAAGTTGCCACGGTTTTATTGTAGTAAAAATAAAATACTACGGTATTTTGTTAGAAACTATGGTTAATATGGTAGTTTTTCATAAGGTCTGATTAGGTCTACTAATATTTGCATTGGCAATAATCTCTTCATCCGTTATAGTAAACAAAGCACACAAGCTACTCTCGGTGACTCATTGAAACTCATGATAATGCATGCATAAAAAATAACTATCATAGATTGACGTAGGTCTGTGTGATTGTCTTTTTAATCTAAGTCAAAAGCCATGATTGCACAGGACATGAAAGATTTGGAGGAATGTCCCACAGGCTACCATCCACTGGCATACCTAAAGCTGGGCAGGTTCACAGGGCCCAAACAAATGTTTAAATTTAACATCTACTTAATCCTTAACATTCAAAATAGAGCGTGTGAGCAAACATTAACCAGTTTGTTTTGCTTATATGATATCCTAAAGTGAATGTGGATGCACATGTGTAAAACTTGGTTTCTTCTGCCTGAAATTAGAAACATAACAATATTGTATTCTCATATAATTGGTCCAGCTAGCTGATTTGGTTTCGAAAAACGCAAACAATTATTCCTGTTTTTTATTTGACAGGTGTCGAATTTTGCTGCACCTTTTGAAAAAGCTATTGCTTTTGTGATTTTAATACAACTAAGAACCTCATCTCAAAGAAGTAAATAAAACCTAAATCTTGTTATTCCCAAACGGTGTCTGGCCACCAAATTGTTCTTGGAAATTAATTAATTTCCAGTGTCTCTAACGGTCTTTTTCAGTGTCCGGGCAAGCGACTGGCCATAAATTCACACAGAATGAGTGTATTAGCCATAATCATTAGATCTGCATAGATTAAATGATCTTTAGACTAAATAACTGGTCAGTTCTTATCGTGTTACACATCATTGCTCTAATTTAACAACTAATCTGAAGCGGACAAAACAAATTAGAGGGAGACGTATTATATCCACAGTTTTCATGACCAGCCACTGGGCGCCACCATGATGACGCGGGACTGTTTTCTGGTTCCGGTCTCCATGAAATGAGCTATCCAGACCAGACAGAGAACATCAACCATTATAAGTGTTAGTGAGGCTAGTGCTGATGTTCTCTATTGGTGTGTCACTATAGTGCATTGTGTCATGTTTAATATGCAGAGGCTATTTGCACTAAGTGTAAAAAGCAACAAAAAGAATATTTGCACTAAGTGCAAATAGTGGCAGATACTCTTACACCCCTGTTTAAATACTAACATACAGTATAGTGGCATCACTGCAACATTTTTATTTTGTTTATTTGGTGTCCCACAGACATCCTACACCAACCCTAACCCTACCTTACCAAAAATTAACCATGGTTTTACTACAGTAACCATAGTATCACAATGATATTTTTCTAGTAAAATCATAGGAACCACAACATTAAACATGGCTATTATTAACAATGTTACTATAGTAACACCATGGTTAGTACATCAGAACTACATAGTTTCCACCAAAACACATGGTTACTACAATATTACTACAGTAAATCCATGGTTAATTTCATCCGGATCAAATCCTCCTCTTAACTCCCTGACCTTCACTGTGAACAAATCACTGTGAGGAATCTCTTTTATTTATAACTATAAGTAGTATTATAGGAAATATTAAGAGTATAGACATGAGAAAAAGTATGTCAAGGGGTGGGATTCGAACCCGGATCTCCAACATGACGACAACACATACACATACCGTCGGTACACCCAGAGCTACAACAGCTGCACATGGAGGCGCAGTTTGTCGTAAAATCCTGTGTATCCACCAGAATGTTGGAGCGCAAATAGTCACTCAGTTGTCCAATCTCTTAATCCATTAAATGTCCAACCCATTATCCAGTTTAATGTCTCTGCCCCATCGTGAAAAATTCACAGTCTGAGCAGTGGTGGGCGGAGTTAGTGTAAATAGTCTCTGCCAACAAGATGGGCTGTTTGCACTTAGTGTAAATAGACGCTCTGTATTTAATATTATTTTAATTTTAATCATGATGATTGCTGTCTCTTTTGATTTCTTTAGGATAAGTGAGGTGGCCTTGGATTGATTTGGACCTCATTGGCCCCTGTTACAGCATTAGCATCAGTGCGATAAATCTCTGAGCCTCCTTCACCATGAGCCTGATCCAGGATAAACTTGGAAATGAGTTCCTCCGCTCCAATGGTGGGATGGAGCCAGGCTTTGGTCCGAGCATGCTCATGTTCAGCCACCTTCCCCCTGTTACCAGCTTCACCCGCCTGGCCAGTCAAACGGTTATGGCTGATCTGCAGCCCCATGAGATGATCCTTAAGAAGGAGCGAGACTCGCCGGACTGTGGCGGAGGGCTGAGTGCTGGAGGCATGAGTGGTGGAGGTTGCATCGGTGGGATGATGGGAGGTGTGGGTGATTATGTTCATGCCATGGGCATTAAACAGGAGAAGATTTCTGAACATGATTACAGATGGCCCCTCTACCCGGGGGCCGGAGTCGGAGCAGGAGTGCGAAGTGGAGGAGAATTGCTGGAGGTGTCGCTGGGCAACCATCAGAACCTGGTGGTGCACGACCTCAGCCTGGGAAACGTAAGTGTATCAGTGAAATTATCTAGAAATGCCAACAAAGTAACTTCTGGATAAGGTTGCAATATCATAATTGCTGATCTTTACCCTTGATATTTTTATTGTGATTAATTAGATTATATGAATAGTTCACTCAAAAATGGTGTCTTTTACTCACACTTCATCTCAAACTCGGATGACTTTCTTTCTTTTCCGGAACACAAATTAAGATATTTTGATGGAGTTATGATGTCTTTTTGTCTGTTAAATGGTGACCAAATGGTGATCACTTCAGATGGCATGGATTAATTTTATGCTGCCTTTATGTCCTTTTGGTGGCTTGAAAATTTGGTCACTATTCAAAAACAGACCTCTGTGATCATATCGGATCATATCACCATTAAAATATCTTGTTCAGTGGAAGAAAGTAATTTGAGTTTGAGATCACACAAGTTTGAGTAAATAATGAGAAGTAATTTGTGTGCGAATTTACATATACTTATTTGGAAAACATAAGACTACTTATTTTGGGTGGATCAACGCCACACCATATTCTTTATGTAGGCTACACATCGAAAACAAGCTTAGAACTCTTCCTGAATTTATTGCTGTTTTATACATCAGTAAATCCAAACTAGTTGCCTAAATGGTACATTGGCCCGCTCAGAAGCATAAAAAACAATGCTATTGAAATTTTGAATAAATTATATGCACAAATGAGCAACAGACTCTTAGGATTTGTAGCAGTGCTCTGTCGTTGCAACAGATCAAAATGTAAGTCCTTTTTTGCTGTCAATCTTCACTTTCACATTTTTGTGTTTTTGGCGATTCGCTTTCCTCGTGCATATCACCTCCTATTAGGCAGGGAGGAGAATTTATTGTAAAAAAAAAAAAAAAAAAGGTCTTAAATGTTGATCTGTTTCTCACCCATACCTATCTTATCGCTTCTGAAGATATAGATTTAAACACTGGAGTCATATGGATTACTTCTATGCTTTATGCTTTGTGTTTTTGGAGCTTCAAAGTTCTGCCTGCCATTTACTTGCATTGTATGAACCTACAGAGCTGAAATATTATTCTAAAAATCTTTGTTTTCTGCAGAAGAAAAATAGTAATAATACATGAGAGTGAGTAAATGATGAGAGATTTTTCATTTTTGGGTGAATGGTCCCTTTAAGAGCAAACATTCTAAATAATGTTGTATGGCCAACATGCAACACAAGAATGGGTCAAATGAAATAAAAAAAAAAAAAAAAGCCAAAAAGTCCAAGTATTGTTGCAGACTCTTAAATATTTGTAAGCAGCCAAATTACTTTGGGGAACATTGCATAATTATTTTCTCGTAGGTAATAGCACCAGTTATGAATTAAAGAGACATTTAGGAACTGGTTGGCCATCAACCACAACCCTGAGCGAGGGCCCGGTGAAACATGTTTTATTTTTTTTCTGGCATTTCCACTGGGGTTTGGATTTGCTTGCAGAGTTTTATGGACTTCTGATATTTTAACTGTGCTATTGATTGCAGCTTGGAAGGTTGTATTTGGCTCTTGGGATTTTGGTGTGGGTTTTTATTTATTTAATCAAAACTCTGAATTCCCCCAGCAGATTTCCATCTTAATATCTGGATTTGAAGAATTTCGGAAACCAGACAGCTGTATCCTGAACCAAGCTGCATGTATTCCATAGTAATGCTGTTGGCCATAAACTCTCCTTCCTGTCAGTGATGTCATCTGGTTTCTGTGGGGATGAATGAGAAGGGTTCTGACCTGGTTAAATACAACATGAAGAGTCATGCAGATGTCTGTAACAGCACATGCAAAACAGCATCTTTGCTTCTCATACTGTCGTAATTAAGCCCTTTCTAAGGTTATATGGCACAAAGTCAATCCATTGAATCATTCCAAAGACTTATTGATCATCTCATTCGCTAACCAAATGGAAATCAGGCTGAAGCATTGAGACGTTGCATCTGGCTCTCTCTTTGTGCAGTAGCCAAACCCGTCATGTAATTTTTTACGATTCCATTAATAAAATGATGACTCATGCTAATTTGTGATTATAGCTTTAAATGTACGGAGAAATAACATGTCTGATGTCTTTGTTCAGTCTTTTGTATTTTGGTTGGACTTCAGTTGTTCCAGTAGCTGTTTCTCATGCTTGCTCTGCGAGTGGATTTGTAATATAGGTCATTTTAAAAGACAAGAGCAAGGGAAATGTTTGTTTTGGCTAGTTGCAAATCTAATTTAATACAGCAATCTGCTGATATTTCACATCTACAGCGCTCCAGTTTTCCCCTCATTCTTTTATCGTACATGCACAATAACATTCTGAAATAATGGGTATTAACCATTCTGATTTTATTCCGAGTCCAGGATGGTTTTGTTCACCAGTCTCTTGTTTTATTCTGCCTAAGTGTGAAGCAATATTCAAATGTGCAGCTGGTCAATAATCCATGTGGTGTTTTTCCATAGATGGGAGTGAAAATGAGAAAACTGACATTTACTCTCAAGGGATAGATATAAAGTCTCGTAAATAAGATATTTACCACTCTGCCTTCTGCCACATTCACCCATTAGGGAATAGTTTTAATATCCAAACTAGACTCTCGTCAACTGTGTGCATATTATAGGTACAGGTGGCTCATGCATGTGTGTGCATTTGTTTTTCCACTTTTAAATAATTGTGTAGAAGTATCATGATTTCCAAGATGCTGAGTATTTATAAAAGCATTCAGTGTCACTCATTCACACAGTTTTAGTTTCAACCTACATTCAAAACTAAAAAACTGATTTGTGTTTGACTGAATGGGTTTATATGTCTTTTATTTTGCCTGCACTGAATACCATTCTATCTCTGTTATCCTTCCAGCTGTCAGGACGGCTGGTAAAAGAATCCTCAGGGAAGAAAGGTCAAAGGTCAAACTGCGAGGGACAGGAGGGCAAGACACGGAGGAAACGAGGAGAGTCGAAGGTGCAAATATACACCGCATTTACATACAGCTTTGTGTTACTCGCAGCTGTTGTTATTGTTGAATCTAAAGAGGATTTTCATTGAGTAAAAAAATAGCTTGTTAGAAACTCTTCTATTAGTACTATTAGTGTTGTCTAATGATGAATATTGTCTTGTTTGTAGTCTATGATGCTGGATCCTGATGGAGGCAGCTTGTCTCCAAACTCCAAACCACACATCTGTGAGCACTGCAATGCAGCTTTCCGGAGCTCCTATCATTTACGCAGACACGTGCTTATACACACAGGTTAGTATGCTTTCACACTTAAATCCTTGTTTACAGGATTCATGGCCAGTATCAAGTACAGATTAAGGGTACTTAAAAATAGATATATATTGTAAAATATGCAAATAGCAAATATATTTTTTAATGCACAAAAAACATTGTTTTGGAGGTGAACTGTTTAAAATATATTTTTAAAGATTTTTCTATTTATAAATTTAAAACATTTTCACAGATTAGTGATGGGTTTTTCATGTTTAGCAAAACTGTATATAATGTTGCTTTAAAAAATTAATCAAGTTAAATGTATTTTAAGGCGATTTGGATAACTGCTATAATAGCAGGTAACTAAACGTGTGAATGATTAAAATCAACAGATTTATTGTCTCGCAGAAAAGCAGCTCCCTAAAGCTCCTCAATGAACCTTTAGATTAGAACATATCCTTGCATAACACCTCATTAGGAAAATGTTTTTTTTTTCTAATAATAAATGTTTGTTTGTTTATTGAAGTATTTTACTGAAAATATAGTTTTTGGGCAGAACTAGCCAATTCAATTGTAATTGCTGTAATTATTTGTACTCCCACTCAGGAAAACAAAATTACAATGCTGAAACAGAGTACAAATAATTATGGGTGGTATTGGCCACAGCCAAAAACCATCATGTTGTATTGATGCCTCTTTAGTTACTCCAAACACAGTCAATGTTTGACTGTCAACTCTCTTACAGGTGAGAGGCCTTTCCGCTGCACTCAGTGTAACATGAGCTTCATTCAGAAATACCTCTTACAGAGACACGAGAAAATTCACAGTGGTAAGTTCCTCAAGTTTACAACAACTTCAGCTTTCATTTCCAAATTTCTGGCTTATTTGTTTGCAAGATGTTGATCACACATCGGTGTAGCTTCTGTTTTTGTTGTAAATTTTGCAAAGCAGTTTATTGCCATTTTATTCTTATTGTTCGGTCTGCTAATTTTAATTTTTTTTTTGTTCTTGATTGTTCGTTTTCCAGGAGAGAAGCCATTCAGCTGTGATCAGTGCAACATGCGTTTCATTCAAAAGTATCACATGGAAAGACACAAGAGAACACATAGTGGAGAAAAGCCATACAAGTGTGATACCTGCCAACAGGTTAGTTTCCTGCAGACCACGCAGAGTTTAAGTCAGTTTTAAGCAGTTAGTTATACTTTGTTCAGTGTTAATCTTGCCAACAAAAGTACTGACAAAAATGTTCATTGACGAAGGGTAATTTAATTTATTAAGCAACAGTAAAGACGACATAGAAAAGAAGCATCATGATGAAAATTTGACATGAAAAAAAAAATACTCGTATCAACAATGCACAACGTTTTTATGAAAATAAAAATCTACAACCAATTGATTCAGATGATCCAGCCACAGTAGGATGGGGATATCCCTACTTGAGCTATATATATATATATATATATATATATATATATTAGATTAATCAGCTATATCCACAACATTAAACGCTAAAAAACATGCAAAAAAACATGATGCACATAATGCAATATCTGTTCTAAAACATGGAAAAATGTATAATCCCTTAAGCGTGAAGAATTCACAACATTGTAACTTCTGAAAAGTAGCTATTACTTCATACTCATTTTATACTGTTTATAAAATGGCCTAAGTTTTTGAAACTAGGGCAGTTTTTACGTTTATTTTGTTTGTTCATTGCTCTTATGTTTGATACATGTTTAAAGCTGAAGTATGTAACTTTTTCTGTGTTAAAATACATTCTCCTATCGCAGTATAAAATGCAGAGACACTATAAGTAAGCCATTCATAGTTTATTCTTCTCTGAAACTGTAAACACTGTCATTATGTGGTGTTTTGAAAATGGCTCGGTTTGTTATGAGCTTAGACCCACCACAACAATGTTACTCAACCAATGACACGTATTCATAAAATAGTTTGGAAAACTTTGTTTATTTTTGCAATTCCGTTTGTTGGCGCTAGTGGCGCAGAAATGACATACTTCAGCTTTAAAGAAATAAATAGTATACATTTTTCAAATTGTATGAATATTTGGTTAAAGTATGGTCTGTTACGTGTTTTTGTCATTTTCCACATTATCGTGAACTATTATTATTTTCGTTGACTAAAATTATATGCCTTTTTAGTCAGAGTAAAATGGACTAAAATTAATACATATGACACGATGAAATATTTACTAAATTGATAAGAAATTTTAACACAAGACAAAAATTATGACTGATAAAAAAATATAACTGACTTTGTTTCTCATACTTGTGTTCTTAGTATTTTTCTAGAACGGACCGGTTGCTGAAGCACAAGCGGACATGTGGAGATGCCACAAAAAAGGGTGTGGATGGGGCAGAGCATGACTTGGGTATGGCAGGTGAAGGAGACCATGGCAGCTATGGAATCACTCAGGGAAACATGGCCACACCTGGCCGCAAACGAGGCAAGTCAAAAAATGCTGTAGATGGGGGTGAGCGCAAACGTAAGAAGTCAGCCGGGGCTGTGGGGGCGTCACACGGTCAGGGGGTTGAGGGCTTTGCCCTTCATGACTTCAGCTCAGTCGGCAACCATGGGGTATCAACGACATCATCTTCTGCCCAGCCAGGCCCCAGCATGCAAGGGGAACATGGCCATGCTCCCAAGATGGCTTTCAAGAAAGGGAACAGGAAGTCCTTGGAGAAGACTACTCACCCCATGAATCAATCCAAGACAGGGAGCCTGGAGTTGCCAGGGGCAGGAGGCTTGGACACCCTTGGGCTTCTTCCAGGGCCTGGGGTCAAAGTGGGCCCCAACAGCAGTAACTATGATGATGCCATGCAGTTTTTGAAGAAGAGGCGTTACCTCCATGCAGCGAACAATGGAGGAGCAGGCTCTGGAGCGTCAGACTATGACGTAGGTGTCAGTCATCTGCATTCGCAAACGACGGTCATTCAGGGTGTCGTTTCTGGGGTTCTGGATGGCGATGCCGCACTAGCGCTCCTAGACTCCTCTCCTCTTGGAGATATCAAGCATGACAAATCTGGAATCCCCGATGAGGTTCTGCAGAGCTTGTTGGACCACTACGCTCACAAGCCCGATGTGACTTTCGACATCACAGATCCCCACCATGTGGAGCTCCAGTCAGCTGCCACAGATGCTCCAGGCCCGCTGGGACCTGATGACAACGCCTCAAGTCCTAATAGTGGAGACAAAGCCGGGATCATGAATGAGTACTCGCGCTTTCTCTTACAGGCACTAGAGCGGACCAGTCACAATGCTAGCTTCACGTTGGGCCCGAGTCCCGTTTCTGCCGCCAATTCCACTGGACAGTTTCCTGGGCCTAGCCCACATCTTGCAGACAAGCATGTGTATACTGCCTCACCTTTGGAGTACTCATTCTCACAGCCTGTGTCCTCTTCACCATCCCTCTCCTCTGTGCCAAAGTCCCACTTTGGTCTACTAGAAGGTGCATCACCTCCACAGGGTTTCCACATGAGCAGCCTGGAGCAGTCTGCACACACGCAACAGCAGCTCACACCTTCCCAGGAGCTCACAGAACAGCTGGACAAACAGCACACCTCCCCACCGCCACCTCCGCACACCCCCAACGGCAACTCTTACCAGATCACACCTCAGCCTCCCGACCTGGGAAGTCAGAAGGATCCACAAGGGCCGAAAAACGGAGCCACAGCCACGACCAGAGGATTCTCCCTGGCCAGTTCGCAGGATCTGGCAACACTTGACCCAGCCAAGGCTTCTTATCAGATTGAAAACTTTGCCCAGGCTTTCGGGGCGCAGTTTAAAGGGGGGCGAGTGCCCCTGGCCTTTAGTAGTGACTCGGGGGGAGAGGTTAATCACCGCATACAGACACCAGTCTCCGAATTCTCAGGGTATACCGGTCTCTTGGCTGATGCCAGTGACCCAGTCAGCACTGGCTCCAAAACCCCAACAAGCCAAAGCTACAGGTAAATGGGCTTCCGTGCCTAGATGCTCAGATGGAGGTTCCCCGTTTTTGTTTTTTCGCCATGCTGTCTTTATTTTGTATTGTTGTTGTTATTGTTATTTAGTTCACCTATTTTAATGAAATTGTAATGTTTTTAAATAATGTTTTGTTTCTTAATTATTTTCACACTGCCATTATGTTCATATGAAATACCCCCCACACACACACACACACACACTTTGGCCTGCTATGCATTTTCCTAAAATCATGTTTCTTATTTTCTCAAAAGAGGAAAGGCATCAGTTTTATCTTTAGTTGACTTTTAGATCTCTCTGTTAATCAGTAGATGGGAAAACATTTTAAAGCGGAAATAAGAGTATCAAAGGTCTTTGTTCTGTTTGCTTCTCTCCAGTAGACACTCACATTTTAGCAACTGACTTTACAAGTGTGTAAAGATAACTATAAAATGGCTATGGCAGGGAGTCACCCAGAACTGAAATAGTCTGTTACAATGATTAAAGTATTACTCAGGAAAATGTGTAGATGGCAAATCTGTCAGAAGGGTAGCAGGCATTCATTGAAGAGGCTGACATTTTGTAAATACAAAGATGCTTTTGTTTTTTGGGAGATATTTTTTTATTCTTCAGAATGAGTGCAACAATTAAAAGACAAAACTGCTGCCTGCAAAATTACACTGACACTACTTTCCACATAGCTATATAGAGATTACGGTACTTTTGTCAATGTGAAATGCACACGTTCTCTTTCAGTAAGGGCCATATATATATATATATATATATATATAAGAATATCTGTGTGTAAAATAACATTCTTGAGACTGGCAGGTGACTTGAAGGGGGACAAAGAGGGACTGAGTTTGTGAAGGAAGGCCTGCAATTGACAGCACACCACCTCACCCTGTCCTTTTTTTTATTCTCGGATTGCGAAGCCAGGGCTATACACTAGAGGGCACTGCATGCATGCGTGTTAGTGTCTCTTGGCACAGGCCAGATCAAAGGATTCTTCTGTGCCTGTCTGGCTTTCTCATCCCTCTCTCCCTCCGTTCACTCCTCTCTCTTCTTCCTCCTCTTTCAGAAAGAAACCCATCTAGCACTTTTTTGATCCTGTTTATTTTTCATGGTGAATGAATCTACCCAGGCTGATCACACAGAATGTGAACTGTGTTAGTGATATGCTGTTTTCAAAAAGGGCAAAGTTTGGTCAGTGGGGATGGGACACAGATTAGGTGGGTGACTGAAAAGAGGCGGTATTCATTTTAGTATGTGTAGATTATGTTGAAAAGACCATTGGTATGGTCTTTCTGATGGCTTTAGTTTGAACGTGTTTGCTGAAATGGAGGGTGGGCTTACTTTCCTCGGGATGGGAGTATAGGGGATCTTTTTATATTTTATTCCCAGTTTCTGATGATGTATCTAGTGCAGGTTATAGAGAGGGAATTGGCTGGGAATGGTGGGTATTCCCTTATTTTGTTTCCCCCTAAAAGTATGGATTTAGGGAAATGTGATGTGTGTTAAAATGGCCCTCAGATGAAATGATTGTCATGTTTTTAAAGCCTTTCATCAGTCCTGCTCTCAGTAATTCATATATTATTGGTCCTAAAAGTAATGACTGAACAGTCCAAAAAGGAATTTAGCCAGCTTATTGCAGTTTGCATGCAGGGCAAAGTATTACCTTGAACTACATTTTTAAAAGACATTTTATTTTGTACTGTACAAGTATTATTGTAATTTCTTTTGGATCGATCAATAACTGCATTGTCTTCCATCAGTGTTGTTGGCCGCTGTCACACTGTCTGAATTACTGTCACCTAATGTTCATTTTCATCTGTTTTCATTTGTTCCTTTCTTTACCTATCAAACCTTCAAAGGACAGAACCACATGCTAGATTGTATGACCACAAGGCAGCAATCTCATAGGGAACAAAAGCTAACCACTAGGACAAGATCAGGAAGGTTTGGGTACTCCGTTCACAATAACGGGAGTAGTAATCACATTTGTGAGTCTGATGACTTGACTAAAATGAAATCATCACAACTGATGTCTTTTATACCTCATATCAGTGATGACTCCAAAGCAGGGATATCAGACCGAGAGAACTGTATGTAGCATGGCTGATGTGGCTACCTTTAAAGAAATGCCTCAACTATCCACCCTGGCAATAAACAGCTTTTTTTCTCCTCCTCTGGGATTTCCTTTTTTCCCCTTCAGTGATGGACTTCTATAAAACAAAGCTAACTGATTTGTGGAGTGCTGCCACTTAATCCATCCAGCACCACTGGGATGGACATTGATGTCTGGGCCATGCGCACACTGCATTCCTTAAAACAAAAATTTTCTTGAAGGTGTCATTTTAATTTCTCAATAACTGCAAAGAGAAAAAATGGAGATCCAAAGGTCCATTTTCACTACAAATGTTCCAGTCTCATTTACTCAGCCTCTTGTTGTTCCAAACTCATATAACTTTATTTCTTCCATGGAAGATATTAGGTAGAATGACTCTGTCTCTGTCACCATTCACTTGCATTGTATGCAAAAAAAGATGAAATGAAATTTAATGGTGACTGAGACTTATATCCTTGTGTTCCTTGGTAGAAATAAAAGTAAACGGGTTTGGAACAACACAAGGGTGAGTAAAGTATAGACAGAATTTAAATTTTTGGGTGAACTATCCCTTTAAGGTTTTTTTTTTTTTTTTTTTTTAATGAAATAAGGTGTAAGCAGACACAACTGTTCTGCATGTTACCCATTCTCAGAAGTAATGCTCTATGCCAGGTGATCTGTTTATTCTTTTTTTTTAATTATTATTATTATTTGAAGTGGGGCACAACTGGAAAATGCTTTCTGGTTGAAGGTGTAAAGCCTAATGAAGTGCAGTCCCCTCAGAGACACTGTTAATTCTACAATGATATCCTGTTTGGCTTGAATATCGCCAGCCATCAATCTGTCAGTGGATGCCACAATAAGGTTCTCTAAATGCCGTTTTATTTTTGCTTCTTGCTGTATATTCCTTAAAGTATTTATTTTGTTTACATACAGTTAATAACACTAACCCCCCCACCACCAACCTTAAGTTTTTTTGCATTGTTTTTTATGTTTTCTTTTGCCCCTCTTTCATTTGTCATCATGCCAAATTTGTAGCAAATGGTCTTTAGCTTTTCTCTCCTGTCTTATTTTATTGCAGATTCTTGTGATCTGATTCACAGGGCTATACCTGTCCGTTTTGACTTTATTGTTGATTAGGAAAACAATAAAAATGCTGATATCAGTGTGTTGAAAATTATGGATTTATTGAACGTTTCCATTGTGATGTCACAAATATGGAGAATACCATACCTTGTTTAATAAAACACCTTTTAATTGCTCTACAGATAGAGTACAGGACTGATATGGTAACTCTTGAGGTTCTGGACTGATTACACAAAAGTTTTGCAGATTTGGTTCCAAGTAGGGATGAACCAGAATCTAATGCGTTTCTAAGATATTGGTCTTGCTCTATTACCACACTGACCATAAATCAAGACACTTACAGGGTAGACGAACCCAGCCAATTTGCGCACACTAATTACTTAGGGTGTTAAGTATTTGCTGAATGGCACTAACATTTTTCAAAGAAGTGATAGAGTAATAGGTCGTCTGTATCAGGGTGGAGCAAGGAGTGTGCCTATGTGTTGATGCTCTTGTTGCTTTTTATAGCAAACTATCTCTCTGCCCAGCCCTATAGCTTCTGTATGTTGTAGTTATCTGTCCCTCACAGCCAATCCCAGCAAAAAAAAAATAAAAAATCTCCAAACGTGAATAATGGGCACATGTGATGTATGCGTGTGTGTGTGTGTATATATATATATATATATATATGCGTCCCTTTTTCAGGACACTGTATTTTAAAGATAATTTTGTAAAAATCCAAATAATTTTACAAATCTTTATTGTAAAGTGTTTAAACAATGTTTTCCATGCTTGTTCAATGAACCATAAACAATTAATGAACATGCACCTGTGGAACGGTCGTTAAGACACTAACAGCTTACAGACGGTAGGCAATTAAGGTCACAGTTATAAAAACTAAGGACACTAAAGAGACCTTTCTACTGACTCTGAAAAACACCAAAAGAAAGATGCCTAGGGTCCCTGCTCATCTGCGTGAATGTGCCTTAGGCATGCTGCATGGAGGCATGTGGACTGCAGATGTGGCCAGGGCAAAAAATGGCAATGTTCATACTGTAAGACTAAGCCCGCGCTACAGGAAGGACAGCTGATCGTCCTCGCAGTGGCAGACCATGTGTAACAACACCTGCACAGGATCGGTACATCTGAATATCACACCTGCGGGACAGGTACAGGATGGCAACAACAACTGCCCGAGTTACACCAGGAACGCACAATCCCTCCATCAGTGCTCAGACTGTCTGCAACAGGCTGAGAGAGGCTGGACTGAGGGCTTGTAGGCCTGCTGTAAGGCAGGTCCTTACCAGACATCACCGGCAACAACGTCACCTATGGGTACAAACCCACCTTCGCTGGACCAGACAGGACTGGCAAAAGTGTTCTTCACTGACGAATCGCTGTTTTGTCTCACCAGGGATGATGGTTGGACTTGCGTTTATCGTCAAAGGAATGAGCGTTACACAAAGGCCTGTACTCTGGAGCGGGATCGATTTGGAGGTGGAGGGTCTGTCATGGTCTGGGGCGGTGTGTGTCAGCATCATCGGACTGAGCTTGTTGTCATTGCAGGCAATCTCAACGCTGTGCGTTACAGGGAAGACATCCTCCTCCCTCATGTGGTACCCTTCCTACAGGCTCATCCTGACATGAACCTCCAGCATGACAATGCCACCAGCCATACTGCACATTCTGTGTGTGATTTCCTGCAAGACAGGAATGTCAGTGTTCTGCCATGGCCAGCGACGAGCCCGGATTTCCATCCCATTGAGCACGTCTGGGACCTGTTTGATCAGAGGGTGAGGGCTAGGGCCATTCCCCCCAGAAATGTCTGGGAACTTGCAAGTGCCTTGGTGGAAGAGTGGGGTAACATCTCACAGCAAGAACTGGCAAATCTGATGCAGTCCATGAGGAGGAGATGCACTGCAGTACTTAATGCAGCTGTTGCCACACCAGATACTGACTGTTACTTTTGCATTATTCCATTTCTGTTAGTCACATGTCTGTGAAACTTGTTCAGTTCATGTCTTAGTTGTTGAATCTTTGTTCATACAAAAATGTACACATGTTAAGTTTGCTGAAATTAAAAGCAGTTGAAAGTGTGAGGATGTTTCTTTTTTTTTTTTTTTTTTTTTTTTTTTTGCTGAGTTTATATATACCGATCAGCCACAACATTAAAACCACCTGACTAATATTGTGTAGGTCCCCCTCGTGCTGCCAAAACAGTGCCAACCAACATCTCAAAATAGCATTCTGAGATGCTATTCTTCTCACCACAATTGTACAGAGCGGTTATCTGATGGCAACATCCATCCATTTTCTCCCGCTTATCCGGGTCCAGGTCGTGGGGGCAGCAGTCTGAGCAGGGATACCCAGACCTCCCTCTCTCCAGCCACTTCAGCGAGCTCTCCCGGTAGGATACCGAGGAGATATAACAAGATATAATGTTTCCAGGTGTTGGGCCACTGCTGGCATATGTATACTAAAGAGAAGATAATGCTTTTCTCTAGCATGTGGTACAAAAAACATTTTAAACATTATTTCAGCATGTGCTGAAGATGTCTTACAAGATCAAGGAAGTTTATATACAATGACAGTATGTTAAACAGAGTTATTATAGCTGTGTCAGTTTCAGGGCAACAAATGCAGCTTGATACTCGATAACAGATGCTTTGTTTATTTTGTTTGAGCAGTGCAGTAATTTGAATGTATGAAAAATATGATAGGCTACCATTTTTGAATGTATGAAAAATATGATTGGTGGGTGGGGTTTTACAAGTTTTTACATTCATCCCACATACTATTCTCATTAATTCTCAAATATCCATTCAAATATCCCCCCCCTCCCATGTTCCTATGCCCATGGGTTGCTGGCTTGTAGATCTGTTTTGAGACAATAGATTCATTTTTGATTGTCTTACTTGACAGTGTTCTAACCCAACATATGTTTTACCCAACACATTTGATTTAAGAGTCACATAAAAGGTTTAAAGTTCATATGGTGTACAAAGTAATTATCAGTGGTTGTTTGTTTAGATATGTTAACGTCACCCAACAGATATGCCACTGTAACTGGAATGAAAATGAACTCCGAGAATGACTTTTAGCACAGATCTTATCAAGCATGTTTCAAAATATGTGCATCACAAGACCCAGTAAGTGAGGAGGCCAAAGGAGCAAATTTGTAGAAAAGATTTACTGGGTGGTCTTTGTCACCATGGCAGCCTACAAGTCATAAAGCCATAAAGGTGTATCGTGTAATTTGCACACCTGTTAACAACACTGAGAAGTCATCTGGTTGGAGAGGACTATCCTGAATTTCAGTGAAGCATTTTACTGTCTGAGCTCAATTTTTATTTTGTTATTTTTTTGAATGAAGGTTGTGATTTAGGTTTTAGTGAGGGGTTTAGTGTGAAGCTAAAGATAATATTTTTTAAGGCATGATTTTTACAGCATTCTTTTCTGTTAAGCTTCTTTGAAACGATGTGTGTTGTGAAAAGCACAATACAAATGAGATTTACTTGATTTGATTTAGGGCTATGATTAAATATTTACTATATTAATCTTACACAGTAACATTACCATAGCAATTGCACAGTTTGACCATAACACCGTTGCTGTTAGCCTTTTCTTGCCTGCTATGCTGCTAGAACCATTCAAGCAGTTAAACATATACTGGGATTCAAGGACAGATTACGGTAACCAGTTTATTTGGAGACCCTTCCCTTTTCTTGTAACTACAAAATGTCCAAAGTTAAGGGACATTACATCACAAATATTAGAAGTCACAGCTGCAAGATATAACGTTTCCAGGTGTTGGGCCACTGCTGGCATATGTATACTAAAGAGAAGATAATGCTTTTCTCTTTACATTTAATTTATTTCAATTATTAATATATTGTATATTTAGAATGGTTAATGAACTAAAATGAATGGGTTTGCTAGATTTTATTATAGAAAAAAGGCATCCTAGGAATTAATATCATGGCTGAAAACAAGTGCTTGGCTGCATCTCAATGTGCCTACTTATACTAAGCACTAAAAGTATGTACATTTTATTATGGAAATGTTCATATTTTTTGAGTGTGTAGCAAAGGAGTATGCATATATGGGGACATACTATCATGTCATAAAATTGACTCTTGAAACCAAAGACCCCTTGGTCACATTGTTAGATGCATCCTTTCACTGTACACTGACCTGTCAATCTTCCTGTTACAGTTATAATGATATTCACGTTCCTCATTTCATTTTTACTATCATTCATTCATTATTCCTCATTCCATTTCAATTACACTACCCGACAATGATTCCTATCATATTGGAGAGAAGAAGCAGCATGTTGTTGAAGATCTGCCTACTGTGTCTGTCTTTCATGTGGAGATATGTTTTTATTTGTATTTTTGCTTATTAATTAAATTTTTATTTTTTTATTAATTTTATTTATTTATCACACATTATACATTTGCACATATACAGTGAAATTCTTTTTTTTTCACATATCCCAGCTAAGCTGGGGTCAGAGTGCAGGGTCAGCCATGATACGGCACCCCTGGGGCAGATTGGGTCAAGGGCCTTGCTCAAGGGCCCAACAGTGGCATCTTGGCAGTACTGGGGCTTGAACCCCTGACCTTCTGATCAGTAACCCAGAGCCTTAACCGCTGAGCCACCACTGCCCAAAGCTTAGTAATGTGTAGTTAATTCAAGCCAAGCTTATCTCGTTTCCTATTATTGTCTCTATTTAATATGTGAAGTTCACAATGTTTTGCAGATGAAATATAACATTGAATTGAATAACAGTAAATCATTTTGATCCAGCTGAAGATGTGCTCTTATGATTTATGCAGTGACGTAGTCAAGGGTGGGCTGAGGTGGGCCTGGGCCCACCCAAATTAGACCCAGGCTCATCCAGAATATTAGAGATTATTCTTTGACTTCAAATATATATATTTATAAAATAGTTTAAAAAGGCATACATTTTGAAAGAACTGTTTGAATGTGCCGCTTCTCTGTTGTTAAGTAAAATTTGGTTAAAAAAATAAATAAAAATGGGGCGAAAACATGGCCCATCCATTTTTATTGAGGCCCACCCAAAGGTAATTTCCTGGCTAAGCCCTTGGATTCATCATCAGCTAAAGTAAAAATAAAGGATTATCTACTTTACCTGAATGTTACACAAAGTCAGAAAGACAGAACACTTGCATGACACTGTGCTGGATAACTTTATTTGTTGTTGTTTTCTTCTTTTTCTTTTTTTCTTTTTGTTTTTGCCAGCATCACATCAATACAACAGTCCCTTGAAAGAGAATCTCACCTTCGCTAGCCTATATTTCAGAGATTCATTAGCCTAAATAGCAAAAATAAAATGAGAACCGACAATTGTGTTTCAGTTTTTCTCAATTGCTAAGATACATTTCCTGAAACCTATAAGTACAAAATCAAAACTACAAAGTCAGTTGTTAAAACCTCAAAATTTTAGAACATAATCAAACTATTCAAAATTGTACTATCATTGATCAAATTCAAACTTTTATCATCAAATGGCTCACAAAACGATCAAATACACAGAATCACTGAACATTCCTTACACACTCTGGGGTGTTTTAAAAACAACACAATAACAACTTCTGACTTCAGTAAATAAAAAATTATAATAAATTGAGCAAAACAAACACTGTAAACTTCAAAACATTTCTGATTACAGAATGTTAGGACAGATTGTGCAGTTTTATGATAGATTTTTTCTTTTCTTTTTGTATTGTTCTGAAGAGCAAGCAAGAAAAAAAAAAAAAAAAAAGATAGTATATTGGGAAGAAAGTCACATTTATTGTGCCTGAGCATCTTGCTGAGAGTCTGGGTCAGGCCAAAGAGCCTCATCAACATTACATGCAATGTCAGCCCTGGCCAGGCAGCGGGGGAAGTACCCCCTAGTATTCTTTATCCATCCATGAAAAGAGTCTAAATCAATGTCATTACAAGCATGCTCTATTGCTTGTAGAAGGTTTTCTCACTGGTGAGGATTTCTATCATATACTTTCCACCGACATGCCAAGAAGAACTCCTATAGGGGTTTGAGGAACAGGGAATTTGAAAATCGGGGGTTGGCAGTGAACCAATGATGCACTACATCCGTGCAGTGGAAACATGGTCTCAGATTACAGCTTGACTGTTGAGACTGTTGGCAATCTTTTCTTGCTGTAACAAGCGATCTCGGAGATCATCAAGAAGTGTCAGCAGATGTGCGCCTTTGTATGGGCCCAAGATGGCACTGCGGTGGAGTACTGTATGTTGGATAATGGCAGCACACATTGTTACACTCCCGCCACACTGACCCAGAACATCCACATTTGCCCAGGGACCAACAATGTTCTGCCCTCTTCTCCTCCACCTCTATCTCCACATCCTCCATCTCCTCTTTTCCTCTTCCTCTTCATACTCCACCTCTCCTATTCCCTTCCTCTAACTTGACCTCTTTTTGAATTGTTGAAATCCATTTTTCCTGTTGTCCTTTTTTATACATCTTGGGACAACATTCTGATTGGTGTGAGAACAATTTTGCTTAAAGGGATAGTTCGCCCAAAAATGTATTATTATTATGTCTTATTATTTACTCACCCTCATGATATCCCAGGTGTGTATGACTTTATGTCTTCACCAGAACACACACACACACACAAAAAAAAGACTTTTAATAACTAATGGCTAGAAAGGAAGAGACTGTTCACATAATTCATTGAAAATGTCCTTCATTTGTTGGTTTCTTCCTTACCTTGTGGGGCGTGCAGCATTTCACTTTTAAAATTGAATCAATGTCATGGCTGTAAACCTGTAAAGATTACCATAATCTTAAGAATTTAGTCCTTTTGTAGATCTATTTTAATTAAATAATTTACTGCAGTTCTCAATGTGTCCTATCTTTTTGACTTATGGTCTCCCCAGTGAGCCACACTCCCCTACATAAGAAAACAGCATCATAAGAATGACTGATTTGTCCACAGAGTGGACTTGTGAACATTGAGAACAGTCTTGCTGGAGAAATTACGCAATTGTCTTTATAAATGAGAAATGAGCTGGCATTTAACACATTTCAGGGAACTTTGTAGGCATAGCATTTACTGTGTATTTTTGTTCTTGTTTCCTCATTATGCTTCCTGTTTTGTGCTAATAACAAATAACAATTGACAAACCATTTCAATGTAGTTTCAAATAATTACATGGGTTGCCAACAGAAATTCCACTCTTTTCACTTCAATACTCAAGAGAGAGAAAAGCTTAACATGCCTACCTGCTTCTATTGTGTGGAGAAGGAAGCTGGTGTCAGTTGGTGCCTTCCTAGTCATTATTTATATTAATGTCATATTAATAAATGTATCACGTGTTTTTAATAGAGTCTGAAGGCAAACATGGTTGCTTGGTTATAGGAACGATCAGAATATTTTTTATTTTATTTATTTATTTGCTTTTATTCCACCCATTTTATCTATGGAGAACATTCACACATCCAAACATGCCATTTTCAGAGCAGGGCTTTTTTTTTTTTTTTTTCACTGCCAGTTGATCCAGTCCATCCTTTGGTCCACTATCAATAGCTAAGCTTTAGCTATTCAAGAAATTCTGCATAAGTTATTGTATAAGTTATATTGTAAACTCATTTCTCTTCCTCTATCAGCATGCACTCTTCTATGCCTTTGTTGTTGATATTTCTATAGTGATGTATTAATGTTGAGCATTCAGCTCAACACTGAATGACTTTGCATTCATTCACAGATAAGAGTCAAAACTTGAAGTGCCCTCCTCATTTGGATTTATGACCATCTAATGCAGTGCTGTACGTCAGGCCATTGCTCTAGAACTCCATTGCCTTCATCCTCTTACTGTGTTTGTCTGAATGCCAACTCTGTTCAGTCCGTATCACACAGTACATGACACTCAAAGTGGAAGATTTTGATAATACATTTGAATGTAGTGTATAGGACATTCAGAAGACAAGAAATTAGGTCTGGAGGACCTAAAATATTCTAATTACATGGCAGTATCTTCAGAAAATATATAGGTGATAGAATAACCCTTAATGAAAGGATGTTCATAGCCTCATAAAAGGATAATGTTCAAGCTTTGTTTTCTATCCATAGGTGGCTAGCATAGAAAAGAATTGTAAATAAAAGTTTATCTTTTCATTTCTTCTGCATCATCAGTGCCAACAAAAACATTATGAGCCATCCATCTGAGCTGTTTGCTTTTATGATGTTTTGCTGTGGCTACTTTGGCAATGGGGCATGCCAGTCAACACCACATCTTGGCATGGCAAATTTTTTATCTGTTTGGCTAATTCCTGTGAATACAAACTTGGAGTGTTCACAGTTTTCTTTTTTATCAGTGATGGTAAAACAAAAGACCAGTGTTTCCATGTCATCCTTGGCAATCCTCACATTTTCCAAAGTGATAAGAAGGAAGGGAGTGTCAGTAAAACTACATGATACAGAGTAGAGTTTGAGCACTGAACTCTCAAGACATTCTTTAAAGCAATATCAAGCAAGCCGTTCTCAGTGCAGATATTAGTGGTTCCCACCCTCTTAGGTTTTTATGAGGTATGGAATGGATCAGAGCAATAAAACTTTGACATATGTCACCATGTTACTTTTTTATTTTTATTTTTATTTTTTACTGTTTTCCTCTCATTGGTTTTAATTTCACATATTCGCAATGCTTCATATTTGAGTCTGCAAACGTTATATACCTATAAATATATCTATAAAAATGACTACATTTGATTTAGTTCAAAGCAGGAACCCTTTTAGGGGCTCATAAAATGCATCTAAGTTTTTTTTTTTTTTCTTACCATATAGAGTGAATTTCTTACCAATGTTTTACCTAGAATTCACAGAATGTTTCACAATAAGGTGTGTTCTAACTGACCTACTCTCAATAACACCCTTAACTGTATGTGCTAACATGCCAGTCATCAGGATATGACCATGCTGGGGTGAAAGACTTGTGTGATGGAAATCCATCCATCCATCCATCCATCCATCTATCTATATGAAGTTAATAAATGTAAGTTCAGGAGGAGCACGCCCATCTAATCTTCCAGTTAATTGCCAGCATATAAAAGCAGTCTGTTTGACCTTTGGCTGCAAAAGCAGCCCCAAAATGTTCAATTTACCATCTGAAGCACTTTGTTGGATTTTGCAAAACATCTTTGCTCCAATCTACATCTACAATTATGCTCCCTTACCTCGTCCATCTTCTCGATGATTTTCTCACCATTTCCCCAAGCTATTTCCCCCCAGCAGCTCACTTATAGACTGTCCAAAAAGTTTTCAAAAAGCTAGGAGTCCCTCTGTCCTCTGAAAAAACTGCAGGCCCTTCTACATCTCTAGAGCATTATCCTTGACTCCTCAAACTTCCAAGCCTCCCTTCCTAAAGACAAAATAGATAGGATAATCGCTTTCTCCCCTCAACTGCTGGAATCAACCCATTGCAGCAAACGCAACCTACTCTCCCTGTTGGGCCACTTAAACTTTGCCATGTGCATAGTGCCTCAAGGACACACTTTATATATCCCACCTACTGTCTCTCGCCTCATCTATCCAAGGTCTAGACAATCGTCTGTCCCTAAGCTCCTCCTGCTGCGCTGACCTGAATCTCTGGATCATGTTTCTCCAACGATGGAATGGGCTGACATTCTTCTACAGTGGCATCCTGTCTAGCCCCTCCAATATTTCCCTCTTTACCGACGCCGCTCCCTCCGTGGATTTCAGAGGTTATTACAAAGGACGCTGGTTCGCTTCAAATTGGCCGCCCGAGTTCTCTGTTCCCACACCCTCTGCCACATCCTTATCCCTCTATGAGCTTTACCCCATTGTCATTGCTGCTCATTTATGGGGACACGAATGGTCATCTCAAAGCATCATATTCCATTGTGACAATATGGCCACTGTCCAGTGCATCAGCAAAGGCCATTCAAATTCCCACAAAATCATGCCCCTTTTAAGATGACTTATTTGGTTATCAGCATGTAATCAATTCATCACTAAAGCTGAACATATTCCAGGTCATAAAAACCAAATTGCTGATGCTCTGTCTCATTTTCTTTTCAGAAATTAAAAGCATTGGCCCCAGATGCGGACCAGACTCCGACCCCAGTACCTCCCTATTCAGTGTTGATATTCCTATAACTCACCCATTTAAACATCTGCATTCCCTAACCTTAGACTCCATCATTAACGCAGTTTCCCCAGAACCCTGAAATCATACTGGACTGCGTGGGGAGCTTTTAAGAAATTCCACCTAGCTTACAATCAGCCTTTTCATGAATTCTCCTTACTCTCAATATCCTCATTTGTCACTTAAGCCAAGTAAAATCTATCCAACCTGGTACCATCAGAGTTTACCTTAGCGGCATCCAATTTTTCTTCAAATTGATCTTTGGCCAGCAATGCCCCACTATAGCAAATCCACAGATCTCCCTCCTAATCAAACTAAACCAGATTGCCCCGACTCCAGACAGCCCATAACAATCGAAATCCTTGAAAAATGCCTGACTTTCCGTTCTTTGGCTTCCTCAGAATTTCCAAACTAACCACTAATCCAAATTCAATCCAGCCATCCATCCAACCTTCTCTGACCTCCAAATATTAGACCATGATACCATCCGCTTCTTCAACAAATGAAGTAAAACTGATCAATCAAAAAGGGGCCATTTCGTCTACATTTTCAACTTGCCTACCCCAATTCATCCATATCAATCCTTGTCCATCTTCCTGTCTTCAAGAAGCACCCAAATCTCCTCTCCCCTTATCCCCCTTTCATAGATGAAAAACATAGCCCAGTATCGAGACACTGGTTCCAAAAAAAAAAAAAAAAAAATACGTCCTCACCCGTTCCGGTTTCTCAGCCCATATGCTTTCCTCACACTCTTTCCGCATAGGAGCTGCAACCTCTGCCACAGAGAAAGGTCTTCCCAATCACCAAATCAAACAGCTTGGGAAATGGTCTTCAGATGCCTTCCATTCATACATCAGAACCGATATTGCACACATCAAGCAAACACACCTAGCCCTTGCCTCGTTTTAATTATCCTTTAATTATGCTTCCCCGCCAGCTTTTCGCTTTGACCTCTTACTTTGGAAATCTGGTGGAAATCTGACTCTCCCGTTCGAACGCAGAATGAGCTCCCCATGATCTGATCCCATTCGAATCACAGTGTGTGCCCTCCCATCCGGATGCAATGTAGGCTCTCCCGTTCGAATCGCAACATGGGCCCTCCCGTCCGAATACAGTGTGAACTCTACTTTTTTTATAACTCGTGGGTTCCCCATTTCTGATCGCAGTGTGGGCCCTCCCATTCAAATGCAGTGTGAGCCCCTCGTTCTGAATGCAGAGTGAGCTCCCACTTTCTGAAACGCTGAGTGATCCTTTTGTGCTTAAATCATTGGGATCTCCCATTCGGATTGCAGTTTGAGCTTTCCCCATCTGAGCGACTCATGACTGGAGGTCAGGACCTCGTCACC